>NW_016805524.1:2875994-2948603 GCF_001698545.2 Rhinopithecus bieti | reverse complement strand
TTTTTTTTGAGACAGAGTTTTGCTCTTGTTGCCCAGGCTGAAGTGCAATGGCACGATCTCAGCTCACCTCAACCTCAGCCTCCACCTCCGGGGTTCAAGCGATTCTCCTTCCTCAGCCTCCCAAGTAGCTGGGATTACAGGCATGTGCCACCATGCCCAGCTAATTTTGTATTTTTAGTAGAGACGGGGTTTCTCCATGTTGGTCAGGCTGGTCTCGAACTCCCGACCTCAGGTGATCCACCTACGTCGGCCTCCCAAAATGTTGGGATTACAGCCATGAGCCACCGGGCCTGGCCAGGTAATTATTTAAAAATAAAAAGTGACTAAAATATTTCCAAACAAATTGTCAGCACCATCGGAAGTTCTCAAGTTTCCAAGAAAATGCTTAATATTATTTTCTATTTGTTTATTAGTAGCCTTTAAAGAAATCTAAGTCCATTATCTGTAGTTGGTTGACACTAGCACTAAAAATACAGGTGCAATTTTAAGCAAATTCATTATTTACAAAGCAAATAAGAGAGTCCTGGCATCTGACAATGGGATTCACCATAAAATTAATTTTAAAATTACTGGGTTTTAAATTTTTATCCAAAAATGATTTGATGCATTTCTGCATTAAAAACTGCATTTATTTATTACACGAAGTATGAATACCCCAGGAGATTAAATCCATCCTGCCCTATTCATGGGAGCCTGATCTAGCCCGAGGTATAGGTGTGATGATGCCCGGCAGGACACAGTGGCCATAGGAGAAAGGTTAGCAGCCACTCAGAGCGGTCAGCACTGTGCTGGAGGGATTGTAGGTATTGTGAGTATCTCTCTTGATGGTAAGTACCCATAATATAATGAATCATAGGATTCTTTTCTCCAAAGAACACTTTGCTTAGAGTCAAGATATCGGCTCTGGTTTTAGGCATCTAATTTACTCTATAATTTCCTACAAAATTAGAATGTACTTGTCCCATTTCCCTCACTAGGATGTGGTAAAGACCAGGAACATAAAAGCCCTTGTAGGGGGAGTAGACATATGAAGTCACTCAAACACAACCGATTGTTATTGTTGTAATATTTAAAGGATAAGGTATTACATGGTGATCATTAGTTCCCATCATAACTGTGCTATTCCCATCACCTTATTTCTCTCTCATTATCATTTCAGTTTTATGTCTCTGCCTGCCATTAAACTAATCCCAATGTGTATTTTTTAATGGTTGGCAAAAATTCAAAAATGTTCTTGAAAAGAAGGAAGGCCATAGAATTGCCAGGATTATAACTATGTATTCAGTGCATTAAAAATAAAAAAAAAACAAAATAACAAATAGAATGAAAATCTTTACTAGCTTAAGCATTGAAAATGAAAGTGAAAATTATTAGCACATTCTTTTATGTATACTTGTTGTTGGAATTCAGCTAAAGGTTGACTTCAAATCATCTTTAGGATTAGAAAAAATTTCTATGATTAATTCGCTTGGGACAGGTGCTACCGCTTTTAATATTTGTTGATTGGCTCCCGTTGGGCACTACAGTGATTGAGAAATTATCATCATTTGGATTCCCCAAACAGAGGCCAGAGACAAAAAGTGACATCCCTCCGCTCACTGTCTGTACCTGTCACGAGGCTGCCTTTCTCACAGGGAAATATTCAATTTTCTTTTTGCCTTTTCTACCCCAAGCACTGATTTATAGAGGAATTTCTTTCAAATGTCATATACAGTATCAGCTTAGTAGTTTGTAAGTGCTGAAATGTCCCTTCTGGGTAAAAGGAAAGGAATGTGGTTTACGTTTCTCATTTGGAAGTCCATTTAGGTTAAAGTGCTTTCTGGTTGTGGAAATGTTAAGGCAGAGTTTGTATGATATGACTTGTGCATACATGTTTGAACAACTGTTCTAGTGATAGCCAGCCCCTAAATGTGACAGACGATAATTCTGACTATCAAAACATTCATTTTCTTCTCTATAACTCATGTAGCCAGTAATACCATGTATGTACCTAGTTATAACTAGCTGAGCTATTGGCTTTTGTGGATGTCTGAAAACATATGCAGTGATATATGTCAGGGTAATTCAAGAAAAAGCCTTTCCTACCTTAGGGAGACTTTGGGAGGCGTTCAAGAGTTATCACCCACAAAGTGAACTTGTCTTCTTCAACATGGGAAGCTCTTTCCTGTCTGTTCCCCTAATTTAGAGAGACCATGAGAAGAAGTATGGTAATAATGGTTAGGAGAACAGATTTGGGAGCCAGACTGCCAGGGTTTTAATTCCCACTCTGCCATTTGCTAACTGTAACTTAATTTCTTTATGCTTCAGTATCCTTATTGGAAAAATAGGGGTCAGTAATACCATCAACTTCATTATGCTGTTCTGAAGATTCAATGATTTCAAATGTATAAAGGGCCCAGATAATGCCTCAAAATTAGTAAAGTGCTTTATGCATGGTAACTATTTGTATTTATAGAAACTCAAAAATCCAGTAATTCACAAAGTAGAAAATAATGTTTTGTGTTGGGTTTTTTGGTGTTTTTGTTTTGTTTTGTTTTTTTTGTTTTTTTTGTTTTTTTTTTTTTTTTTGAGACAGTGTCTCACTCTGTCACCCAGGCTGCAGTGCAGTGATGTGCTCTTGGCTCACTGCAACCTCCGCCTCCTGTTTTCAAGTGATTCTCCTGCCTCAGCCTCCCAATAGCTGGGATTACAGGTGGGCACCACCATGCCTGGCTAATTTTTATATTTTTGGTGGAGATGGGGTTTCACCATATTGGCCAGGCTGGTCTCGAACTCCTGACCTCAAGTGATCCACCTGCCTCAGCCTCCCAAAGTGCTAGGATTACAGGCACGAATCACCATGCCCAGCCTGATAATGTTAGTCCATACCATAATTACACACACACACACACACACACACACACACACAGTCAATGTATCAGGTACTCTGGAGAAACCTGTCTCAGGGCTCTGCACCCATCCTCTGGAAACTAGTGCTAGACAGGAGCAGGACCTTTGCATGTGCCTCACACATAATAGTAATAACAATACCTTAAGCTTACATGCTTAAAATGTACATTTGCACACTTGTGACAGTTGTCGAGAGAGCTAAATGAAGCAATGAATGGGGAAGTACTTTGGGAATATATTATCAGCATCTGTACAGATGGAAAACCTTTTTTAAACTAGTTTTTAGTTTTCTAATTTTTGATTTCTCTTTGGATTTGTTTACCCTTTGGTTCAGATTTTTTTCTCCCATTCAACCATGGTTTGACAAATACTAATAAATAACAACTAATAATCATGAAAATCCAATAAAAAGACCCTCCTGATGGAGACTTTTAAGATTCAATGGGTTCAGATTCTGATCCCCAACAGGCTGGGTATTTTTACTCTGGTCTAGCATCTCCCCTAGTACAGCATCACAGAGCTGCATGCTGAGCTCCTCAAAAGAATAAAATAGATCTGCCTCATCAAAACATCTGTGGAGACTTAATTTTTTAGAGCCATTTTTGATTCACAGTAAGATTGAGAAGAAGGTACGGAGATTTCCCATATACCCCTGTCCTCACACATGCATGGCCTCTACATTCTCAACATCCATGGTGCATTTGTTACAATCGAGGAAACTACACCACGCATCACTGTCACCCAGAGTCCACAGTTTACATTAGCGCTCACTCTTAGTGTTGTTTTTTCTATGGGTTTGGACAAATGCATAATAACATGTATTATCAGAACATTTTTTACTATTTTGTTGGCAAGTTATATACATTTAATGACTTTTTTACATCTACAACTATAATTAGCCATGCTGTTTACATGATCTAATTTTAAAGTTCCAGGTTAAACACTGTAAAGGATAGCACCGTGCCCTTCTATTTTGCCATTATTAAGATTCCCTTGTTGAAAGATGAAAATAAGATTCATAGAGAATGATGAAAAAAAAGCATCATGAAGAGAAGTTTCCTAAGTATTTTGGAGATGTTTCACACAGCACAGAACACTAATTCTGTTTGTATTTTATATTTTGGAAAAATACACTTTATATTTAAAATTCAAAATTCAAATCACATATCAAATGTTGCCACAGGATCTCAAAGTAACAAACTCAGTGTTCAGTTTCTCTACTTCTCTTCTTTGTCTGTAAGTATGCGAGAGTGCCAAGGGCTGGCAAGTCCCTGCTCCACCAAAGGGAGAGTAGAGAAAGTGCCTCATGAGCGAATATTGTAGACCCCATTACCCCACCAGCATCTACCAAGTGAAAGTTAAAGGTGATCATCAGCATTGCCTGAAGTGGACAACAGTGCAATGGCTTCTCATATGTACAGAATCTAGTTCAAACCTTTTCAAAGCCAGTCAAGGACCATCGGTATGAAGAAAAAAATACAATATTGTAAAAAGACAATGGAGAGACTCCACCACTTACTAGCTTGTGAATCTGGGCAAGCTGCATATTCTTTCGGGCCCCAGATTGCCTTTCAGTAAAATGTGGATAACAGCATTTACCTCATAATATTGCTGTGAGGGACTCAAAGAGAAGGTGTGTGCAGAATGTCAAGCCTAGAACCAGTCAGAGGGCATATAACCGAGAATCATTCACTTTTCTCCTTACCATGTCTTTGCAGGAGTCTTCTTTCGTCCTCCACTTTACCACTCTTAACTTGACCCTAACATGTCTCATCTCAGCTAGGATCCCCAGGTTCCCTACACAACACTCCAGACTGCTCTTGCTTCCTCAGACATACTCTTCATGGGCAGAGCCCTGCAACTGACATAGGCCAGAATGCCCTTGTGCCACATTTATGAAAAGTTAAAATGTGATAACCTTTGTAAAATATTCCTTGATTTCCTTAATTTATTATTATTAACATCCAGAAATTACTTCTCCTTTTGACCTCTTATGGACTTTATACCTTAATTATGGTTCATGTTTGATACCATACTGTCATTTAAATATCTGGGTTTCACATTAGATTCTGTGTGTTTTGAGACTAGGATATTATCTGTCTGTTTATTATTAGATTTAGCACAGTACTTTGCAGGTGGTTAAATACACAATAAATGTTCATTGTTAATTTAAAAAACAAAGTTGCAACTTAAATTTTAAAACACTGAGCTTTGTGAACTGCCAAAAAGAGGTATCCATGCTTTGACGTGGGCCAGTCCCCTTGTGGTAAACTTTAAAATCACCTACAAAATTTTCTTCTATTTGCTTATGTGTTTGAGTATCTAAAAGACTCCTGTGGAAATAGACCCAGAAATAAATATTGAGAGGAGCCTCTGGGCTGGCATCTGTTTTAGAGAGTTTAGTGAGAAATACAGCTACATATAGAGCTGTTATGAAAGGCAAGGACTCCATGGAATAATGAATGAATAATCCCCAAAGCTCTTATGCCATACACTAATGTCTCTTAAAAGTAGCATGTTACAAAGTATCACTGTGAAAGACCATCAACCTTTGGTCATAGGAACACTACATAGACAACTTTAAGCCTCATGGCTAGGAAATAACAAGATACAGGCAACAGAAAAGCCACATCTATGATCAGGTGCCTGAAATGAGGTGATTTACTTTGAACAAAGCCCTTGTGAATCTCAGGGGGTGAAAAGGCCACAGCCACCACATGTTGTTTCATCAGCTGAACTAGACTGTAGGACAGCCTGCCCATGCCCTTGGTGTGGCCAGGGTTTCCAATCGGACTGCCATCATTTCAGCCATATTACAGAAAAGATTCCAACAGATGCTAATAGTTGAGAGACAAATTGTAACACACTCTTAATAAGTTTTCTGTGAAAGGACTCTAAAATGTATTTTTGTTGTTGTCTAAAAAGATAATGAAAAGGTAACAGTATAAGGGAAAGTTTCAGGAGGCTGGGGCTTTGTCCCAGCTGCATAACTAACTGATTGTGTGAACTTAGTCAAGTCACTTAATCTTTCTGGGCCTCCATTTCTTGTCTGTAACATGGAGGTGCCACTTTCTGCACTGAGATTGCTGACTGAACTCTAAGATTATGCTTTTACTGTATTCTACTCCCGATTGTATCACCTTGTATTAGTCCATTCTCACATTGCTTTAAAGAACTACCTGAGACTGGGTAATTTATAAAGAAAAGAGGTTTAATTGACCTACAGTTCTATAGACTGTACAGGAAGCATGGATGAGGGAGACCTCAGGAAACTTACAATCATGACAGAAGGTGAAGGGGAAGCTGGCATGCCCTATATGGCTGGAACAGGAGGAAGGGAGAGAGAAGGGGGAAGTGCTACACACTTTTACACAACCAGATCTCATGAGAACTCACTCGTGGAACAGCAAGGGGGAAATTCATCCCCATGATTTGATCACCTCCCACTATGTTCCACCTCCAACACTCAGGATCACAATTCAACATGAGATTTGGATGGGGTTACAGAGTCAAGCCACATCATTCTTCCTCTGGCCACTTCCAAATCTCATGTCCTTCTCACATTTTGAAATATAATCATTCCTTCCCAATAGCCCCCCAGAGTGGGGGAGTGGGGGAAGGCTGTTCCAGCATTAACCAAAAGTCGAAGTCCAAAGTCTCATCTGAGACAAGGCAAGTCCCTTCTGCCTATGATCCTGTAAAATCAAAAACAAGTTAGTTACTTCCAAGATACAACCAGGATACAGGTATTGGGTAAACGCTAATGCTCCAAAAGGGAGAAATCAGTCACAACAAAAGGGTTACAAGCCCCATGCAAGTCTGAAACCCAGGAGTGCAGTCATTAAATCTCAAAGTTCCAAAATAATCTCCTTTGATTTTATATCTCATATCCAAGTCACACTGTTGCAAGCAGTGGGCTCTCAAGGCTTTGGGAAGGTCTGCCTCTGGGGTTCTGCAGGGCACAACCTCCTGGGCTGCTTTCACAGGCTAGCATTGAGTGCCTGTGGCTTTTCTAGGTGCAGAGTGCACATGTTGGTGGATCTACCATTCAGGGGTCTGGAGGACAGCAGCCATCTTCTCACAGTTCCACTAGGCAATACCCCTGTGGAAACTTTGTCTGGGGACTCCAATCCCACATTTCCCCTCCATACTTCTCTAGTAGAGGCTTTCCACAAGAGCTCCACTCCTGCAGCAAACTTCTGCCTGGACATCCAGGCATTTCCATTCATCCTCTGTAATCTAGGTGGAGGCTCCCATACCTCAACCCTTGTCTTCCGCAAATCTGAAGGCCCAACACCATGTGGAAGCCACAAAGGCTTGGGGCTTGCATCCTCTGAAGCAATGGTCCAAGCTTTACCTTGGCCCCTGTTAGCCATGGCTGGAGTTGGAGCAGCTAGGATGTGGGGTGCCATGTTCCAGGGCTGCACAGAACAACGGGGCCCTGGTCCTGGCTCACAAAACCATTTTTTCCTCCTAGGCCTCCAGGCCTGCGATTGGAGGGGCTGCCACAAAGGTCTCTGAAATGCCCTGGAGGCATTTTCCCCATCATCTTGGCTATTAATATTCAGCTCCTCTTTAATTATTCTGCAGACTTCAATTCCTCCCCAGAAAATAGGTTTTTCTTCTCTACCACGTGGTCAGACTGCAAATTTTCCAAACTTTTGTGCTCTGCTTCCCTTTTAAATATAAGTTCTAGTTTCGGGGGTTTTTTGTTTGTTTATGCAAATGAATGTACACTTTTAGAAGCAGTCAGGCCATATCTTGAACACTTTGCTGCTTAGAAATTTCTTCTGCCAGATATCCTAAATCATCTCTCTCAAATTCAAAGTTGCACAGATCTCTAGAGCGAGGGTGCAATGCCACCAGTCTCTTTGCTAAAGCATAGCAAAAGTGGCCTTTACTCCAGTTCTGAAAAAGTTCCTCATCTCCATTTGAGACCACCTCAGCCTGGACTTAACCATCCATATCACTATCAGCATTTTGGTCACAACCATTCAACAAGTCTCTAGGAAGTTCCAAACTTTCACTAATTTTCCTGTCTTCTTTTGATCCCTCCAACCGATTTTAACCTCTGCTCATTACCCAGTTCGAAAGTCATTTCCACATGTTCAGGTATCTTTAAAGTCATGCCCCACTTGTCTGATACCAATTTTCTTTATTAGTTCATTTTCACATTGCTATAAAGAACTACCTGAGACTGAGTAATTTATAAATAAAAGAGATTCAGTTGGCTCACAGCTCCAGAGGTTGTACAGGAAGCAGGGCTGGGGAAGACCTCAGGAGACTTACAATCATGGCAGAAGGGGAAGGGGAAGCTGGCATGTCCTACGTTGCTGAAGCAATAGGAAGGGAGAGTAAAGAGAGAAGTGGTACACACTTTTAAACAAACAGATCTTGTGAGAACTTACTCACTATTATGAGAACAGCAAGGGGCAAATCCACCACCATGATCAAATTACCTCCTACCAGGCCCCACCTCTAACATTCAGGATCACAATTCAACATAAGATTTGGGTGGGGGCAAAGAGTCAAAACACATCATACCTCTTGGATGAGAATTGTATCTTTCATCGAAGTTTTGTCAGGAAAATGATGCAATGAGAATAAAAAAATGAAAACACAAGTAATTTTTACTTTATTTTTTCTTGTTCAAGCTGACCCTAGATTTATTTTTCGACAACTGAGGTAGAATATTTGTTGATACAGATGTTTCTAAATAGAGGCAAATCCCTAGTTACAAACAGATACATTGCAAAACAAATACCTTAACAAGCTTCCTTAAAACCTAAGCACAAAATTTAAAGTTTTGGTGAGAAAAGACATTTCATGTGATAGTCTACAGTACCAAAAACATCTTCTCACCTGTGCTTATCTCTCCTTTACCCTGCTGTCTTAGTCCATTTTCTGCTTCCATAATAGGATACTGTAGACTAAGTAATTTATAACGAAAAAGGACTTATTTGACTCATGTTTCAGGAGGTTGGGAAGTCCAAGAGCATGGTGCCAGCATCTGGTGAAAGTCTTGTGCTGCATCATCCATGGCAGAAGGGTGGAAGGGCAAGCAAGTCTGCAAGACATAGAAAGAATGGGGCAAAACTTCTTGCTTTTATCAGGAGTCCACTCTCATGATAGCCAACATGATGAAAGTCCACAATAATGGCATTAATCTGTTCATGAGGGCAGAACTCTCATGACCTAATCACCTCTTAAAATCCCACTTTGTAATACCATCACAATGGCAATTAAATTTCAACATGAATTTTGAATGGGGCATTTAAGCCATAGCACCTTCTTTCTCAGCTTTTGTTAGAAGAATAAAGATTTCTGTTTTCCTTTTAAGCTAATTCTGATGATATATCCCTGCTTGAAATTCTAATGAGACATAAATTTAGGAACCAGGAAGTAAGGGTTTTAGGGGAGATTAAAAGACTTGAGGTAGGGAAAGGATATAAGGTTTTATCATTTAAAAGGCAGGTAAATGGGTGGGGGCAAAATGAACATTAATAGCATTGATGGAAGAGGCCCAGTAAGAGTTGAGTTTATCAGGTCCTGGGGACTTTAAACAGTAACTATGGGGTAAGTTAATTTTAAGATATGAATAGAAAATAAGAGAAAAGGTATCTAGTAAAAAAAGAAGTCAATAGACAGCAAAGAGGAAATAGAAAACAGTTTCTCTATATTTTCATTTCTGTTTTCCTTGTGCATTTCTGCATCTTCCCTTTTCATTACCACAGACCACAATCATGCTAACACTGATGAAAGAGGAAGGTGGGAGACTGATAAATCCTCCAAGTAATTGGCAGAAGGAAGAAAAATAATAAATGCACAAATAAATCAAGGAAAGTTATATATTTTACATTTATCATAGGCATATAGTTTGTGTATTTTTATTATAGCACTAATCACATTGCATTTATTAGGCTTTCAGTTAGTTGAGCTTTTTGGATCTGTGAATTTATATTTTTTAACATATCTGCAAACTTTTCAGTCATTATTTCTTCAAATATTTTTCCGTTACCACCACCATCTTCTAGCACTCAAGTTACACTGTGTGTCAGACTAGTTGATATCGAAATTGTTCCACTGAGATGGAATTCACTTTTTTACTAGCCTTTCATTTCAGATATTGTACTTTTCAGCTCTAGAAATTCTATTTGGTTCTTCTGAATAGTTTCCATTTATCTCTTCATTATGTTCACCTTTTCCTTAATATGCTCGAGCATATTTCTAACAGCCACTTCAACATTCTCATCTGCCAATTCCATCATTTCTAAGTATTTTTCTCTTGACTAATTTTTCTCCTGGTTAGACCTCACATTTTCTGGCATTTTCACATGTCTAGTAATACTTAATTGGCTGCTGAAGATTGCAAATATTACATTGTTGAAGGTCTAGATTTTGTTTTCTTCTTTTAAAGAACATTGGATTTTGTTCTGGCAGGCAGTTAATTCACGTGAGGATTAGTTGAACTAGACCTTTTAAAGCTTGTTTTTAAGTTGTGCTAGGTCAGATCTATAATGATCCACTTCTCAGGCTCGTTGAGTCCTCCTCTTAAGGCTTGACCTTTCTAAGGTTTCTACTTATGTGTGTTCACATAAATGCCTCATGTGTGATCAATGAGTTCTTCCCACTATAGCTAGTCAGAACTTGAGGGCCTATTGGCTATGTGAAATGTAAGTTATTCAAGGTACAGCCCCCAGTAATTGTCCTTTGGCCATCTTGTAGTCTTACTCTACGTATCTGTAGCTTACATATTCCGCAAAGGACTTAAAGGGACCCCATACAGATTTCTGGAACTCTTTCTCTTTATGTCTCTCTCCTCTCAAACTCTGTCCCATAAATTTCACCTCACTTCCCCAAACATACTCTATCCTCATCTCTCTTAGATTCCCCTCTCTGTGCCATAGTCTAGAAAGTGTCTCTAGTGGAGCATATGTTACTTGTGTCCCTTCTCTTGGGGATCACAGCCTGTTCAATGTCTGAGAGTTGCTTCATATGTCATTTGTCCAGTTTTCTGGCTGTTTATGGTGGGAGGACAAGTCTGGTACCAGTTATACCATTATAACTGGAAAAATACGTCCCACCACATTTGTATTCAAACTTTGTTTCTATTTCTTTTCTCTCCAAGAGGCAGTGACACCCTTCAAGGCAGTGACACCCTTCAAGGCAGTGACAGGGCCTCATTCACCTCTGCGTTCTCAATGTCTTATATATGAAGTACAACATATATCAGGCATAATAGTATTGTTGAATAAAAGCATAATTGACAATTGTTAAACTAATTCATAATACTTATGGTATCTACATTTAAGTAATTGACATGAATATCTAAGTGCTTCTTTAACACGTGGGTTTTTTTAAGCAACTGAGAATAATCTATTAAATGACTGAATATTTGTATGCTAGAGATCAATGCTAGAGTCAGATTAGTTCTATGCTAAGCTTACATAACATTCCTTATAGCTGTAAGATGCTAGTGTCTAGAAGCAAAGATCACATTCATTCAGGTATCTCTAGGACAATAATGATGGGTTATTCTAGAATAAAAACTATTAGAGCTGTTTTCAGCATTCAGTCTACGAAGCTGACAAATAGAGTATCTACCTTCAGAGATTTCTGCCTCTATGCAAGCAAAAGCATTAAAAACTTTCAGACCATTGTTTCATTTATATTCATATTCTAAAGGACTATGGTGGCTTTTAATTTAAATAGCAAGATGCATTGAGTTGGTCTTTTAAAAGTCTGTGTAGCTATCTTCCTATAATTAAAAAGTAGACTCACAAAATAAGAATTACAGTCAGACTGCTATCAACTTCAGAAATTGGGAAGGAAAGAAGTCTTGCATTTTCACATTAAAGGTTTCTTTCTGAACTCTTAAAGCAACATCTGTGCAAGAGGTTTCGTATAAGAAATATCTGCATCTGGAAGAATGAAGTCTTAAAAATCTATGATGTTTGGGCCGGGCGCGGTGGCTCAAGCCTGTAATCCCAGCACTTTGGGAGGCCGAGATGGGCGGATCACGAGGTCAGGAGATCGAGACCATCCTGGCTAACACGGTGAAACCTCATCTCTACTAAAATACAAAAAAATAGCCGGGCGAGGTGGCGGGCGCCTGTAGTCCCAGCTACTCCGGAGGCTGAGGCAGGAGAATGGCATAAACCCGGGAGGTGGAGCTTGCAGTGAGCTGAGATCCGGCCATTGCACTCCAGCCCAGGCGACAGAGCAAGACTCCGTCTCAAAAAAAAAAAAAAAAAAAAAAAATCTATGTTTAAAATCTGTGGATATGGGCACATCTATAGATATCTGTACTTTATTGTCTAAAGAGTCTCTAAAATTCCAGTTACACACACACACACACACACACACACATCACTGTACCTACTTCACAGGTCAACACAGGGTTCACACAATATTGTTATTATCAATCACACAGTCTTTTAATACTTAATCTCATTCGATCCACAGGATTCTTAAAATTCCCTTTTGTTCCTTTTGACTGTATTTCTTGCTTTTTCCAATGAAAAAGAAGACTTTTTTAGGTTAAGGAACTCAGCTGTGAATGAGATGTCAACTCTGTTGGTTCATTCTTCTAGTAACCTTCAGCAAGTCACTTTTTCATCTTTGTTCTTTGATTACACAACCTACCAGGTAGAAATAATAATTTGATCTCCACACGAGAGTTAAGAACTCCTGAAATTTTAATATAGGATAACAAAAAACTGGTGCATTATGAAGAGAAATTTTTCAAAGTAATGACTGTACTTGTTTAAAACTAAGTGAAATAAAATGACATTTAAAGAAAAATGATTTAAGTTCATGGTCCCAAAACTATTTAAAAGCAAAGGTTTTATTTCACTGTGTTTTTTTCCAACATTTCCCCCTTTGGTTTACATTTGCTAGTTAAGAATTTAAAGTGAACCTTTGCCAAAGCCTCAGGTTCCACCTGGTTTGGGCTTGAAACCACATGAAGCCACTGAATTTTGCATAGTTTCCATTTGAAATGATTTATCAGCTTGAGTTCTCTTTCAGTGAGAGCCAGGTTTACATGAAACTTGGCCAAGCATTAGATGAACCTGCTCTGAGTTTTGATTTTATATCAGACCCTAAAATGAGGCCACTCACCTAATTCTGTCTTTCAAAAAGTTCTTCTTATAATGTCCCCAGAGTATACATAGTAGTTACTAGAGACTGAGGCATGGCAACACTTTCAGTATAATGTAGGGGGAAATTTGTCAGCTACTTGGAACCTATTCTAATTTGAAAACCAGACAGATTTAATAGAGGCTCTAATGTCAAGCATGACACTTTAGGGAAAAATTCCTTTAGAAGTCTCAGCAAAAGGGTTTTCAAGTAAATAGCTCAGAAAGACCAGGTTAATTCATTTTTTTCCTTTATTTTTTCCTTTACTTATGCATTCATTAATTTAATAAATATTTATTGAGCATCTACTACATGCCCTGCCAAGCGCTGTTCTAGGCATAGGATACATTAGTGCACAAAATAATTAGAGATCCCAACTTTTGTAGGTCTTACATTCTAATAGCAGGAGATAGACGATAAGACTAGCCACAATATACGTAGTGTATTAGAAAGCAGTAAGTACTATGAAACAAAAGTGGAGCAAAATTAAATATCAGGGTGGGTTGCAGTGTTAAAGAGGATTTACAAGGAAAGACTCATTGAGATGGTAAGATTTGAACAAAGACTTGAAGGAGTGAGGAAGTAGCAACTGGATCTTAACGAAGAATGTTCTAGACAGAGAGAACAGCTAGAGTGAAAACCCCAAGAGGAAAGTGTACCCTATATATTACAGGAACCATGGGAGAATATTATGTCAGAAATGGAGTGAGCAAATGGGAGAGTGGTAGGAAATGAGGTCAAGCAAGACACAATAGGCTAACACATGACCTGGAGGCCATGGGAAAGACTTTGGCTATTTCTCTAGATGAAAAGGAAGCCACGGCAGGATTTTGTACAAAGGAAACATACATTCCAACTTATAAGAATATATAAGTTCAAAAGGCTCTATCTATCACATTGTGGTAGATGATAGGTGGGCCAAGGTTAAAAAAAAAAAAGAAAAGAAAAGAAAAAAACATTAAGAGGCCATTGAAAAAGATGAGTGCTTTGGATTTGGTGACAGCAATAGAAGTAGCAAAAGTGGTCAGATGCTACCTATGTTTTGAAGATAGAGCCAACAATATTGTCTAATCAACTGGATATTAAAAAGGAGAAAAAGAAGGACAGAGAGAGAGATAGGGAGAGAGAGAGAGAGATGGATCATGGACAATTTTTCTTTTTTTTGAGACAGAGTCTCACTCTGTTGCCCAGGCTGGAGTGCAGTGGAGTGATCTCAGCTCACTGTAACCTCCACCTCCTGGGTTCAAGTGATTCTCCTGCCTTAGCCTCCCAAGTAGCTGGGATTACAGGTGCCCACCACCACACCTGGCTACATTTTGTATTTTTAGTAGAGATGGGGTTTCACCATGTTGACCAGGCTGGTCTTGAGCTCCTGACCTCAAGTGATCCACCCCCCTCAGCCTCCCAAAGTGCTGGAATTACAAGCATGAGCCACTGTACTCAGCCAAAGAGGAATTCAAGATGCTGGCCCAAGCAACTGAAAGGACAGAGCTGCCATCAACAGAGATTAGAAAGGCTGCAGCAGAAAGAGTTTTGAGGAGATAGATAAGGAGTTCAGTTTCAGAAGTTGAATTTGAGATGTCTATTAGACCTTCGAGTGGAAATATCATTAATTAGGCAGTTAACTTGATGAGAGTCTGTATTTGGAAATAAAGGTTTGCATTTGGAAGTCATTAGCATAATGTCAACAAGTATGTGAGTATAGACAGGGAAAAGCACTAAAGTCTAACCCCCAAAGTACTCCAGCATTCAGAAGTCAAAGAGAAGAGGAAAGAAGAGCTCCAGTAAAGTAGGATGAAGACAAAGGGGTGGAGGAGTTTTGGGTGCCTTGGAAGCCAAATGAAGACAGTGTTTCAAGGAGGAGAATGTTTTCAACTGCATGTGGCAGTATGATGAGGATTGAAAAATGATTATTGGATTTATCTACTGGAGGTCATTGGTGACATCTATAAAAGCAATAATGGTGAAGTAGAGAGAGAGAGAGAAAGTCTGATTATTTAGGCAAAGATAAAATGGAAGAAGAAAAAAACTAAGAAATATAACAACTCTTTCAAGGAGTTTGCTGCAAATGGAGCAGAGAGATAGGACAGTAGCTGATAAGAGAATCACAGTAAAATGTGTCTGACATAACCGCCTGTTTATATAGTAACATGAGTGATATAACTTTTAGGGAAAGCATGATGATCTGAGTGAAAGAGAAGAGTATTGCTGGAGCTGTGGTTTTGAATAGATGAGAAGAGGTGGAACCTGGCCCACAGGTAGAAGAATCAGCTTCAGACAGAGAGAATATGCAGAACCTATCTATTCCAATAGAAGAGAAGAACATACCTGTAGTGGAGTAGAGGCTGGCAGGTGAACAGGCTGAGGAGTTGGGGGGACCTGTGGAAGTTCTCCTCCAGTTGCTTCTATTTCTCCAGTGAAGTATAAACCAAGGTTACGAGTGAAAGTCAGGGAAGAGTGTGAGGAGGGATGAGGTGGTGTGAAACAGACATTTGAGAGAATGGAAGAGTCGTGGGATTAGGGCAATAAACTAGGCAGTATTAGGGCCTCTTTGAAGTTCATGGCACTGAACATAACATGAGACCATTCAGGGGACTTCTGTGCTCTTCTCCAGGCATGTAGAGTTGCACAGGTGCAAATACCAAGCAACCAGAGAGCTGGATTTAACTCGGGTTTGGGGAAACCAAGCAAGGATGGCGAAGTGACAGAGGGATAAGGAGGTTGAGAATGTTTACAAAGTACTGATAATAATGACTGTTTTTGGAATTATAATTCACTACCCTCCCCTGATAAGGAGGGGAATTAAGACATCAAGGGCTGGTGAAGGAGTGGGAGGATCAAGGAGTGAAGAGCCCTGCCATGTCAAAGGATTGTTGGGGTTGGCATACTAAGAACAATGATCAGAGAGTGGGATGCATGAAACCAAGATGATGGAGCAGGCAGTTACTAGTACTCATAAGGGCTAGGGTTGACTAGATTGGCCAGGGAGTGGCTTGGGGAGAGAAGGGGTGGTCCAGAAAGGAAGAGGCAATGGTGCTGGTGAGCTCACATCCAAGAACTTTGAAATCTTCAAAAATTCAGACAGGAAGAAATGACAGTAAAGCAGGAGCTAAAATTATTTAGAAATTAGGGACAATGCCCTGGGGTCAGTGAATAACTAGGGAAGTAGTAGGCTATGTAGTATGATAATAGAGATAAGAAAGCTAAGAGATTTAAAGTGGACAATAGAGAGGGATGGAGGGAGGGAGAAAGGGAGAGAGAAAACAGGCCAACAGACTTTAAAAAAGATTTTGGCATGACACTGATTCATCTGTATGTTAGTCCATTCTTGCCTTGCTATAAAGAAATACCTGAGGCTGGGTAAGTTATAAAATAAAAAGGTTCAATTGGTTTACATTTCCTCAAGCTGTCCAGGAAGCATGGTGCTGGCATATGCTTCTGATGAGGGCCTCAAGAGGCTTACAGTCATGGAGGAAAGCAAAGAGGAAGCAAGCAAGTCATATGGTGAGAGAGGAAGCCAGAGAGTCAGCAGTGAGGTGCCATGCTCTTTTCAATGACCAGATCTTGCATGAACTCAAAGCAAGAACTCACTCATTCCTGTGAGGATGGCACCAAGTATTGATGAGGGGTCTGACCCCATGATCTAATCCCCTCCCACCGCACCCCACCTCCAACACAGAATCACATTTCAACATGAGACTTGGAGGGAACAAAAATCCAAACGACATCAAATGGATACACTCACATGTGTATTGAATCTTCTAGAGTTATGTTATTCAAATATAGTATAGTTATAGACAAACCTGAATAAATCATTGCATTGTGTATAAAGTTACAGTTTGCCAAAATGTGATTCTTCCTCCATCAGAAACTATCAAGGGGCCCAATAACATGCTGCTTCTTTTTTTATAGTGAAATAGACAAGAAAATCCTTAGAAAGGTGCCAAATGATACTACAGAAAAAGGAATCTAATTTATACATAGATGGTCTAGGCTTACTTTATGGCAATAATAAAGCAAGTATTTTCTCTAGGAAAGAGAGTTTAAATCTCTGAAGGATAGTGGATAGCTTTATAACGTATAATACTGGCTTTATTACCCTTTTATGGTTTTACATCTTCTCTTTACTTTGACAAAAGATCATTCAGAAGTGAACTTACTTCAATGATACCTACACAGACTTTATACCCACAAAAGTAATTCATAGTATTTATCCTGGTGACAGGTCAGTGGAGATGATCAATTTTTTTTTATTTTCATAGTTAAGCTACATTTCATTCTTGATGCCAGAGAAGTATTTTTTTAATTTCCTGGGAATCAGGAATGGCACTTTTGGCAGGTTCTGCACCAATTTGAGCTCACAGATGCCCAAAAATTGCTCAATGGGACTAAGTCTCAAAAGTAATTCCAATTTTGTAGTGAAACAAATTCTATTTTCTTTTGGAATGAAGTAGAGAAACGTGGCCAGGTAGAATTTCCCTGGAGTAATTTTCCTTTTCGTGTTTATGAATTATGTCTTTGCCCATGGTGAGCAGTGGCAAAGATGACAGCAGGTGGCTCACTTTACAAATCAGTAAACCAGAGGAAACCTTGGTTTGCAAGGAAGTTGAGTGGGGAGAAAGACTATTCAAAAGGAAAAGAGTATTAAGTAGAGAATTCCAAGGAATTAAGTTCTTGCTTGTTCTTTACTACAAATAGCAGTATTATAAAAATTGCAATAAGCCTCCCAGGCAACTAACACTATGCAGAGTGGATTTTGTGGACTTCATCTGAAATGACAAATCTCAAGAAATAATTCAACAAATTTCAATGCATTCCTTACACGTGCAGGATATTGTCTAAGTACTGAGACTGTAATGGTGGGATGTGGCCCACAGGTTCCACTCTCAGGGAGCTTACATTCTCAGATGACCACAATACTGTCCCCGTGTGAGCTGAACCTGTGACTGCAAGTGACAGGCACTGAAGTTCCTGGTGTGATTATCGAAGACTGCATCTTTAGAGGTTGTTGGAGGAGGGATGAAGAGTTTTTAGCACTTGGAACAAATTTCTTGAAGCTCTTCAGTGTAGTAACACCCTAGCTCTATTGTTTGGATAGGTTTTACACCAATTTGAGAATATAATATATTCTCTGAAAATGATTAGAAGTCAATGATGAAAATGTGCAAGATCCTAAGCAGAACTGTAAAGTTTGGAAATGCAAATTGCTCATAACCAAATACCTGGCTTCTGCAAGCACGTGCCAGCTTAAGGACACTTAATACTGTAGAAGTATGCCTCAGGAACCTTTTCACCTACCAGGATTTTGAGTTCAACGAAATCCCTCTCCTATCCCGGCACAGAGCTCTTCTTCAGTTTCCTGTAAAGATAAAGGACTTCTCCCAAGGCTGTTGGTTGTGCTTTGATGCAAAAGAGAATTTAAATTTAAATTCTTTTTATTTAAATAAAGATCAGTCTATTCTTAAATTTTGTTTCATGAGTCAATCTGTTCAAATGATGGACTTTTTATTTTATTAGTCAATTTAAAAAATCTTCCATTTCAAAATATTTATCTCCTGAAGCTTATAGAAAAAGGCAGGGCAGGCATAGTAGCTCATGCCTGTAATTCCAGCACTTTGGGAGCCCATGGTGGGAGAACTGCTTAAGCCCAAGAATTCAAGACCAGCCTAGGCAACATAGTGAGACACTATCTCTACCAAAAAAAAGAAAGAAAGAAAAGAAAAATTAGTCGGGCATAGTGGCATGTGCCTGTAGTCCCAGCTACTTGGGAGGCTAAGATGGGAGATTGCTTGAGCCCAGGAGGTGAGGCTGCAGTGAGCTATGTTTACACTACTGTACTCTGACCTGGAAGACAGAGTGAGACCCTGTATCAAGAAAGGAAGAAAGGAAGGAAGGAAGGAAGGAAGGAAGGAAGGGAGGGGAGAAGGAGAGAAGGAAAGAAAGAAAAGAAAAAAGAAAGGAAGAGGCTACTTGAATTTCACTCAGGTTACAGGATTAGCTTCAAGAGAAACATAGCAAAAATAATAATAGACTCTTGTAAGTGTCTAAAAGAGAGAATTAATCCAAAAGTACTTAAAACACTCTAGAAATGCAAATAATAAAATGTCAGTGTGAACAGTTCTTGTTTGGCTTTGGCTAGTATCTTGTTCTTAAGAACTCCCTTCCGGTTTGCTGACAGCTCTCTGTCTGCTTTGCCTAGGATGACATCCCAGGCAGGCAGAGTATGCAAGGACTCTTCAGGACAGATAATTGCATGTAAAAAAGTAGCTTGGATTCAGAGCTTCATTTTAACAGTTCATAACCATATTATCAATCTGTAAATTGCCTATAAACAGAAAAGATGTCAAGAGAAAATAACAGGAAAAAAATAACGCTAGTTCACAGATTCTTCCCTCCGAAGTCTTGTAGTAGAAACCAAAATAATACAAAAACCTGACAATAGCCATGTCATTGGGGGCAAGTGAAAAGACAAGGCAAATGACCAGTAGAGCCAGAGGAAAGAACTAGAGGTCAGAAAGCACAAAGGGCTCTGCAGAGAGGACGAAAGACTTCATTCCAGATGCTCAAAGACAGAGGATGGTGGTGTCAGCAGGGGATTCCTGGGCAGCTTAGGGACTAAGCAAGCACAGGGCTTTGGTTTAGTTAAAATACCAGTTATGCAAAAAACAGAATTGCAGGTGTCTCCACAGGATGTATTTTTGCACAGGTTCCTAAGTAAATATAGAGGACAGATAGACAGAGTGAACAAAAAATAAACAACCATTATCCATACAGAGTTAAAGTCTTAAAAATGAATGAGATTTTCATTGTGTGGTTTCTACCCATTTAGTGTGGGCGAATGTGTGTGTGGTGTGTGTGTGTGTGTTTCTTTTTCTTTAGAATTGCAGGGAAAATGCATGATGAAAAATGACGTTTAAATAACCAAATTCCTATATGTTTCACTGGCTGAGAGCAGAGACACAGGATGAAGGAAATGAGAAAGAGGGAATTTGTGAAGAGTTTGACTAAAAATTGTCCTCTTCCCTCCTCCGGTATAATGCATCAAAGTGAAAGACCAGTTTTGAGAGGATAAAGTTTAGGTCAAAAATGTGCTATATCCAGCCTGTTTCTTGCTTTCCCAGGAACTCTTTTATGTCCAATGGCACAGTCTCTATCTTCCTCTAATCCTTTTCAGTCTCCTTGCCCTTTGCCCCCACAGGACCTTTGGCACATTGCCTCTTGACCTCAAAAAATGAGGAGTTCAGAGTTTCAGGGAGATTTTGATGAAACCACCTGCTGTTCTTCTCTACCATTTTCCCCACCACTGAATTCAAATAGAATGGTAGAGGGTATAAATATGCTAATATTCTGAACCGCACCAAATCCCCAACTCAACAATTCCTGTGAGATAGGACAGTTGTGGGGATGGGTTTGAGTTAATAATTCTCCCACCACTACCCAAATAAGAATGGGAATGGAAGAGCTTGTAGACAGACATGGATTGCAATCTCTCTCATATGGAAAAGTGCAAAATCCAAATTCTCAAAAGATTAGTCGATTTAGTATTGTGCTTTGAAGTCGAGACAACTCTTGATTTTCTCTTATAAAACTCGGTTTTCTTTAATTATGTACTGGTAAACTCTGACCAGAAAACTGGAATATTTGGTTATCTAAAATTTCGCTTTTATAAATCCAACTTTTGGACATACAACTCTTAGAAGAAAGGGTCATACCAGTGTGTCCTGAGACAGGGCATCATTTAGCTTGGGGAATGAAATAAGACAAGCATAGCATGGCATTTAAGCCATCAGTCCTGATAAGACATATTCACAGTTGGTCAACGCAGGGAAGAAAGCAGGCAAGATAGCGAAGGAACCACAGTGGGTTTGTTGTGGTGGTGGTGGTGGTGATGGTGGTTGTGGTGGTTTTTCAGGTAGTAGTTCCCTGTCTGTTTTAGGTTTCAAATTGAATTTGGGAAATGTTTTAGTTGACTAAATGAAAGACGCATGAATTCATGGATCATAGAACAAGAAGGAACTACAGCAGAGTTAAAATGTTTGGGTTGTGAAAATAAATTAGTAATAAAAAAGGAAATGCTAATTAGGAACTTTCTATGTACCAGCGCTTCTCCTAAGTGTATTACATATACGAAGTTATTTAAACCTCAAGAAGTCTGTGAGGTTGATACTGTTACTCCAGCTTTACTAGTAAGGAAACTGAGATCCGGAAAGTTTAACCTGTGCCAGGTGTCACAGCTAGCAAAGGGGCAGAGCTCCCGTCAGACCCCAAAGCCTGTGTTTATTGTAAAACTATTATGTTAGATGCCAAAAGAATGCCTGGATATATGAAAGGGAAAAGAGGTGAGGCTCTTCTGAAAAAGCCATTAGGAAATTTCTTTGAACTATCGCTGATGTAGCTCCTAAATTTCAGAACCCCTCTACTCTCTATTCTCATGACTCATCAACAGTTAGCACTGTACCTGTAACTACGAAACTGAATCGCACCTTCAGTTCTTTATGAAATTGCTCTTTTTTAGAAACTTATTGTATTAGTTATCTATTGTTGCATTAAAAAAAAAAAAACCAAAATGTAAGAGACTTAATAATAAATTTCAATCCTCTTACACAGTTTCTGTGAATCCAGAATGTGGGAGTGGCTTGGCTGGATGGTTCTAGTTCAAAATCTTTTATTAGGGTGTAGCCTAACATATAGAGCAGGCCCTACATTCCTCTAAGGGACTCACTAGAGTAGGAGGATCCTCTTCCAAGACGGCTCACTCACAAGGCTGGCAGGTTGGTGCTGGCTGCTAATTGGAGGCCTCAATTCCTTGCCATGTGGACCTCTCCATGGGGCTGCTTGAGTGTCCTCACTGCATGCATGGTCACTGAGAGCAGGTGATCCGAGAGAATAAGGCAGAAGCTGCAAAGTTTATTAACACCTAGCCTCAGAAATCACATTCTGCCATTCTGTAATCCCATTGGCTACCCAGATCAGCCATATTCAGTGTGGGAGTGAGCTGCACAAAGGTTTGGATACCAGGAGGTGAGAATCACTGGAGACTGTATTGGAGGCTGGCTGCCACACTTACTATCAGTTTATTAATGATCCTATTTGGTGACTTGGTCTCATTTTTCTGCGTTAGGGCAAGACCAATAGAGAGATGAAATAAATGTAGTAAATGCATTCAGTTATAATTGCAGTGGATAATCTGCCCTTGCGTCTTCCCAGGAGAGCTAGAGGTTGAGGAGTCTTGCTGGACTCTCAACTCCAGTCATTCTATTGCCTTACTGCTTGTATCAAGTGTAGGATTTGTCACTAAATGTCAGTTTCACCAGGATACTCAAACATCAGGTTCTTTGAGCAAACAGAAAAAGTAATGTCTAGGACTACCCTGCATATTCATTCAGTTATCTGAAAAATATTTTTTAGATGCCTACTGATGGATAGTGCCATTTTCTATGCAGAATCTTAGGCATAATGTACCATTAGGGAGGCTCAGTCTGCTATTTATAGAGATTCTTTGCTAAAATGAACTTTAGAGATAATTAAATATAGTCACCACTCCTTATTACAAATAAAAACATTGAAGTCCTCAGAAAACTAAAAGTTGCTTTTGTTACTTGGTTATACCTGTTCTGCTTTAACTTCTTATTGATGAAATCACCATCAAAATCACTGCCTAAAATGGTTTTTAGAGGTTCTCTATGGATTTCATTGCTTTTCCTCTATGATAGTAACCAGATGAACTATTTGAATGAATTGTACCTCTTTCCAGAGTTCACTCTAAGAGTCATAAGTTGTTTATGGACATCACTCTGGTCCTTCTGTCTTAGAAAGAGGAAAATCTAACTCAACCTCAATACTAGCATTGACCTATGACTAAGAAACCACTTTCTATCTACTTAGCCAACATGTCAAGTTAGACAACCGTCCTTTCCAGAGGGATTGTAGCTGTTGGTGTCCTGCACAAGTAGATGCTGAAAAGGGGTAGAATGGAACAAGGTAAACAGGTACTTACTGAGGACCTACTGTGCTCCAGGCAGAATGCTAGCACTTTCACACCCGGGTCAACCCTTTAATTTCCAAAACGATGGCATGAGGTAGGAGGCATGATGACTATCCCATTTTACAAAAGAGAAAACTGAGAAGATAATTTGTCCAAGAATGGTTGGGGAGCAAGAGACATATTTGGGATATAAATCTAGATCTGCCTGAGCCTGTATTCTGACCCACCAGGCTGCCCAAACACCACTCAGAACTGACTTCTCGATGAACACGCCTAGCTCATGCATGTGCTCTGTCTCCTCTCATTGTCCCTTGTTGCTTTGGAACATTAAAAACTCTTTTAACTTTAAGTTTGCATATATGTGTATATGTGTAAATGAACAGTTTTCAAATACATTGTTATCTCCTTAATAACAGTATCCCTTTTAAATTTCCCCTTCCCCACCCATAGGGTGGAATACTATGCTCTGCCCACAATGAGCTCTGAAGATAGTTTTTGTTCTCATGACAAATTTTCACCCAAGCCACCACCCACCTCTCCTCCACCTCAACTCACTAAGTGTTCTCTTCTGCTGATGGAGAAAAAATAAAACATTTCGATTTTTTAATATCATATTATTTCCCTCCAAACATGTACATATTGTGCTTCTGCAAAAAGTCTTTCTTAAGCAGTCAATACATTTGTCTGCTTTAGAGTTGTGGTTACAGTGATTAATGTGGAAGCTGACAAGTCAGATTTATTATGACTGAGAGAAGTCTACAGATAACCTGCGTCTTCATTTAATTTCACCATAGAAGTATTTTTTATTCTGGAAGTATTTTTTAAATGCAAGCACAGCATAATCGATGCTACTTCTTTGTCTTCCTCTGTAATTTCCAAGAAGACCTTTTCCTGTTTGTTTCTGCTTGTAGTGGCTTCACAGCTCAGTATCAACACGGGAAAGAGAGGTACCTCTAAGCTGATTACAAACACGGCCACCCCTCTAAAGGCGAAATTGCATTGCTGTCAGTCTTAGGAATTCAGAACCTTCACAGCAGCCATGGCTCTTCAGCAGAAGCCCTGAGGCTCAGTTGCCAGCTGATGACCTTTGATGGGATAATTTCTAGCTTTGCTAAGACTGCAAGAGGAACAAGTGAGGGGTTAGGAAGCAAGAGTTATTCATGAAAGCACTGTGTCTTTATTCAAGAACGTTGAGAAACAAACCTTCTTGGCTATTCTTCATTAAATAAACTAGCATACCCATTTAAATATCAAAATTGTTCGTCAAGTCACTCATAAATCCTCAAACTTTATCTTTTCATTTAAAATTCTTTTTTGCCTGAGGGTCTTGTAAGGAAGCAAGTCATTCTATGCCTTAAAATAATTGTTTCAAGCCAAAACAGGCACTTGAGAACGTTTTAAGCTTCACTGAACCTTGAAATAATTTTCAATATTTGAGGAGGGAAACCTTCAATTCTTTTTTTTTTTTTTTTTTTAAAGGAACCGGACAGCAGTATGAATGTAATCTGTTAGCATTGTGAAAACAGGTCACTAGCCCCCCTTTTATTCCCACACCACCACCAAATACTTTGCTGGTTTTAATAACTATTAGAAAGGTCTCCTCAAACACAGAGAGGAACTAGTGTTTTCACGACCCTCTGAAAGAAGAGGACGCATTGCAAGATCTTTAAACTCCTTCTACAGCAAGAGAATGAAAAAAGAATGTAAGAGGAAAGTGGACAACTACCTGTGTGACCTATATATATATAATAGATTTGTTACTAATTTGAATCAATTTGTTTGTTGTCGTTGTTTTCACCATCTTAAACTTTATTAACTTTATGGTTGTGCAATAGATCTCTAGAACTCTTTTATCTTGCAAAACTGAAACTCCACATTCATTGAAGAGCAACTCTGCCCTTTCCCTCCCATCCTTCTCTCCCTCCTGGAGCCCCTGGCAACCACCAATTTTACTTTCTTTCCTGTGAGTGTGACTATTCTAGATTTCTCATATAAGTGAAATCATACAGTAAAATTATTAGAACCAATTTGGATACAAATAAGATTTAAATGTACAGATTGATTAATCTGGATGTACTAATATCAAGACAAACAAAAGAAAAGCAAGTGTGGCCACGGGATCAAGAACACTTGGTTGGCTCTTATTGCCTCTAATAGTTTTCTGTATGCTCACTTTTGTGCAAAAGCTGTTTAAAGTCCAGATTACTGATACTTATAATCCCAGCAAGGACAGGGTCGTATTAGGCAGTGAAAAATGGTGAAACCTGACTCTGAAGGCCCTTGGACATTTGTTCCAGAAGCAAACAAGTTGGAAAGAATGTGGGTTTTTTAAATTTTATTTTAAGTTCCAGGGTTCATGTGCAGGATATGCAGGTTAGTTCCACAGGTACTGCGGTGGTTTACTGCACCTATCATCAATCACTTAGGTATTAAGCCCTGCATGCATTAGCTATTTATCTTGATGTTTTCGCTCCCCCCATCCCCCTCCCCCGTGGGCCCTGGTGTATGTTGTTCCCCTTCCTGTGTCCATGTGTTCTCATTGTTCAGCTCCCACTTATAAGTGAGAACATGTGGTATTTTGTTTTCTGTTCTTACATTAGTTTGCTGAGGATAATGGCTTCCAGCTCCTTCCATGTCCCTGCAAAGGACTTGATTGCATTCCTTTTTATGGCTGCATAGAATTCCACGGTGTACATGTACCATATTTTCTTTATCCACTCTATCATTGATGGTCATTTGGGTCGATTTCATGTCTTTGCTATTGTAAATAGTACTGCAATAAACATACACTTGTATGTATCCATTGTAAATAGAATGATTTATATTCCTTTGGGTATATACCCCGTAATGGGATTGCTGGATCAAATGGTATTTCTGGTTCCAGAACCCTGAGGAATCAAAATGTGGTTGTTGTTTTTTTTTCCACCTCCAATCTGTCTCTATTGTAATGTTAAAATCAAAGACTTGTAACGAGTAGCCTAAAATCCCTTAAACAAAGTTAAAAGGCAAACAATAGTCTAGAAAAAAAGTTTGCGAAATTCAGTGCTAAAGTCAACTATTTTCCTTGGCTTAAGGGAGTTTTATTCTTAGCAGTTATGATAATGACAAAAATCATGATAGGGAATGGAAATGAGAAGGAAATTGTCAATGGTTTGGGAAAATTTTTTGCTAATGACTTCATTGAGAGTAACATAATGGAAGTTCATCCTGGGAGCTGAATACTGTACATTCTATGTTACTGAACCTTGAAGTTTGCTTACTGAAAATACTTGCAGGAAGTAGCTACTCATTAAATAGACATTCTCCAAGAAGCAGATGAAAATTGAAAAATTCCGAAAGCATTTACAAATAATTTGTTTAAATGTCTTTAATATAATAGTACATCTTTATAGTCAAATAGTTCTTTAAGAAATTCTTTAATTAAGATCACTACATTGTGTATGGTGAATATTTTTCTGGCCGAGTTAGTATTAACTCTGTCTTTAAGAGAATTATTTGTATATCATAAGAAACAAGAATCTTATAGTGCGTTTGAAGAGGACAACTCTGAAGAATGAGGCTACATTTTTAGAAACATCACCAATCATTGAAGTTTTAGAATATATAAGAACAAGTATTCTTTCCAGGAAGGTGGGAATATTACATTTCTTTTACTTACATGTTTTATTACCAATTTACACTTCAACATTGATAAAGTCAGCTTGATCTTTCATGTATCACAGACTTCATTTCCTTGACAAATGAATTAATTATAATACTTTATTCCACCACTTTTTTTTGAGACAAGATAGCAGTATATGAAGGCAATTTGAGAAGTTGGCAAGCTTACAAATTTCTGAGCTTATGAAATGTATGTGTTACATTGATACAATTGACGTCATACATAGTTTACAAGAACTGCCCTGAACATAAACGTCATCATTCATAATGAATTAATACTTAAAGGAAATTTTAAAAAATAATTCAGCTAAGAGTGTCCTGTTTTGATATGAAATAATATAAGACTTCATAAGGATTGTTTCAATCACAAAAGCAAGTTGTTTTTAAAATTAAAATTTTGCATGATACATCAATTAGAATGCTTTGGGTTAAAATAGAAACTTCAGCCTAAATTGTCCTAGGCAAGCAACAAGACAATGTCTGGGCTCACAAATGATAATTCCAGAGAATAAGGAAAGCATGCTGCAGTTGGGGCTGTACTGGAGCTCCACTAAGGTCACCTGTTCTGTGTCCTTCCCTATCTCGCTTGGCTTTGCCGGCTGTGGAGAGCTCCACATTTAGGCATGTTTAGGCCCTTGTGTTTACAGTGTGGCTGCTCCAGCTCCAGCTTCACATCTTCGCAACCTGAAGTCAACGGCCAACAGAGCACTGACTTCCTCCACTGCTCAACCAACAAAACCTCTGAAGTGAGTCTCACTGGTCCTGAGTGACCTGGCATTGGGCATTGATCAGTCTTTGAAACTATCACTCTTGCTGAGGGGAAGAGAAGAGAGATGCACTCCAGACAGTGTGCTCTATGGGAGAGAGGAGGGAGGGTGCAACTATTCCTGGAAGTACAAGGGACAGCAAAGAGGAAAAAATTATTTCCTCAAAACAAAATCAGGGACAGTTACAAGAACAGAGTGCAGCTCCTGGGAAGGGAAAAGGCAAATAGGGCCTCTAGCGTTAGGATGTAAGGAGTGAAGCTCTAACCTTTTTTGTGGATTAATATAAAATCTTAGATAAGATGAGGGTGCCAACTAAGGACAGCCAGTGGGGAGCAGGTACTAGAAAATGTATGCCACCTGCCAAGGAACAACACAACCACCCTCATCCAAAGCAAAGTCATAAGAGGCCAGGTGAGGTGGCTCATGCCTGTAATCTCAGCACTTTGGGAGGCCAAAGTGGACAGATCACGAGATCAGGAGTTTGAGACCAGCCTGTCCAACATAGTGAAATCCCGTCTCTACTAAAAATGCAAAAGCTTAGCCAGGCCTGTAATCCCAGCTACTCAGGAGGCTGAGGAAGGAGAATCGCTTGAACCCAGGAGGCAAAGATTGCAGTGATCTGAGATCGCACCATTGTACTCCAGCCCCGGCAAAAGTACGAGACTCCATCTCAAGAAGAAAAAAAAAACAAAAACCGTAAGATCGCTGTAAGCAATCACCGGCACCTCACTCTTTTTCATAGTGAATGTCACTTAGCTAGCAGAAACTTTGATCAATTTAATTTGATCATGTACTCTATAGTATTTATGCCCAGGTGTTTTACGCAGATCATTTCACTAGTCTTCATGGCATTGCTGGTTAACAATACCACCCATTGTCTGTTTGGTGTCAGTGAAGGCTTGTGTACCTGCTTACATGTGTAAATTCACTTTGCAGCTCCTAAAAAGGGCTTGTCTTGTTCTTATTTGAACAATGTGTAAAGGATCAGCAAGTGAATACTGCTCCCCTTCATCAAACATGCCACAGAAATTAATTTTGTTTATATTTTGTGTAAACTCCACGATCCTGAGTATCATTAGTGAGTTAAATTAAAAATAGCTGATGTCTTACCATTACTACTACATATCAGAAGACATTTGGGCTTTCTTTGCAGCCTGCTGCTTGTGTTTATTAACATCTTTGATTGGCAAGACATTCTGCTCCTGGGTACATTTGGTTGGAGGGATGGTCAGAGTGTAATCTATTAGCCACATTTCCCAGGCTAAAGCGGGCTGAATTTTAAAATAATCACTTAGCAAACATAAAATTACCGAGGATGGAACCCCGAAGCACAGACACCCAAGAATATTTTCCTTTTCTAGGAATCCTTGGTATGTTGATTCACTAACTTCTATTCACTTAGAGCAATGTGGCAGACATAGCTGCTATTTTTTAAGCCAATGTGTCGAACTCACACTCTCATAAGTAAGACATGGAGTGGTAACTGCCGGGAAGTCTGGTGAGATCATCAAAAGCCATGTTCCAGGTCATTATGGCCCTCCCAGGGAGGAAGGGTGGTGTCCTGCAGAAGGACCCAGGTACTTGACTGCCTGAGTTAAATGCCAGTCCCCTGCCTACTAGTTGTAACCTTGGAAAAGCTATTCAACCTCTGTACTATGATGACTTCAGCTACAATGGGAGAATGAGTCCTACCTCCTCAGTTTTGTGGCAGTTAATGCATGGTTCCTGGCACATACTCTGTGCCTAGCAAACGTAAGCTTCTGTCATTAGCACTTCTGACTCAATGCACAGCATTAGGAGCCTCTGTGCCCTGGGGAGAGAGTGAAACCCTCCAGCTGGGTTTTCAGAACACTCTATTTGTCTCTGCTGGTGGAAGGAGATTAGCTAGCAAAGGGATCTCTGAGCATCCCTGATAGCAACTGGTACACAGTAGGGCCTCTTAGAGGTTTGTTGAATGAATGCCAGTACCCTGGCCGAAAGGTGCTTCTTATCCCCAAGGTGCCAAGCACTTTAAGAATAGTTTCATGGATTTCTTTTTAATAACCTCAACCCTTTCTTCTATGAAATAGAGTTCGATTGCCAGAAACTGTCATTAAATATGCATGATTCGCTTAAGAGATTTTTTTTGAACAGCTTTTGTTTTCCAAGATTATACCGTATTAAATAGACATAAAAATTCTTAATTCCACTCCTCAGCATGAGTGTGGGCATCTTAGGGGTACCCCAAGAATGTGAATCATTCAAGGGGATTCGTCCTCATGACTAAGCCATCTTCTGACACTAAAGTTCAGGTGTTTACCATTTTACCACAAAGGGGAAGCAGCCTGCAGAAACAGTTGCTATCCTGCCATACATCAGGGGACACTGAGGCTAATGTTTGCACGTTTGGAATGAGAGTGTATGACATGCAGTGCTTTACACAATACAGGATGACAGCAACTTTGACTTTCAACTTCTCGCTTTCTTCACTCATTTTCTAATTCCTCAGAGGCTGTCTTTTCAGAGCCTTTTAACTGTGTGTCTGTAACTGAAATAGAAGAAAAGAGAAAACAGAAAATAAAATAGAATAGAAAATTGAAAAAAAAAGTCATTTTCTTAAGTTGTATAACGTTTCAAATACTTTCATACTTTTTTATACTTATGCTTTTTTTTTTTTTTTCAACGAAAAGCTACTCAGCCTGCTTTTGTTTTGTTTGCTTATTGGTTTTTACATTTCTGTGGCCTTTTTCTTTGAGCCATTAACCTCTTGCTCAGACACATGCTTCTCATCCCGTCCTTCCATGCAATGCCATGAACATTAAACCCTTCAGCAGCTGCAGCCACGTTCATTTGCCTGCAGTCAGTGACTGTCAATTTGGCTTGAGATTTCTAAGTTAAGTGCTGTAATGCACTAAGGCCAGGCCCCTTTCTGGAGATGTCAGCCTTCAGGGGTCTGCCCCAGGTAGTTCAGAAGTTGAATTGGTCTGAAAGCACCTGTTTGAAAGGTGAGGGGGAGTACTTGGTAATGGTTTCTATGGAGAGGTGCTTGGAAACAAAGTGCGGAGCAAAAATTAGACCACGAGAGAAAGTAGAAAGTCCTGTCATGTCAAACCTTCCAACACTATAGTCTTTTTACTTTTTGCAAAGTTTAACTTAATTTCTTTTTTTTTTTTTTTTTTTTTTTTTTTTTTGAGACGGAGTCTACCTCTGTCTCCCAGGATGAAGTGCAATGGTCAGTGGTGCAATCTCAGCTCACTGCAACCTCCACCTCCCGGGTTCAAGCAATTCTCCTGCCTCAGCCTCCCGAGTAGCTGGGATTACAGGCGTCTGCCACCATGCCTGACTAATTTTTGTATTTTTAGTAAAGATGGGATTTCACCATGTTGGCCAGGCTGGTCTCGAACTGCTGACCTCGTGATCTGCCCGCCTCGGCTTCCCAAAGTGCTGGAGTTACAGGCGTGAGCCACCGCACCCAGCCTAACTCATTTTCAAAACAAAGTGAGACACACCAGGATTGAACCCTGTAGCTGGATCCCTTGTAGTGTCCAGGGCTGTCTTTGAAAAGACAACAGAGGTCCATCTGCCAGTGAATTCTTCCCACTGCTCAGACACTCACCTCTGTCATTCGACCTGCTGGTAGGCTGTGTGGCCTGCCTCTGAGTGGAAATATATTAGCCATTGTTCTTGGAAAGAACAACTTAAAAGCTGAGAAATGGCTTTTAGACTGATTGGGAATAAAGTTGGACTTCCACAACTTTTTACCTTTTTTTTAGTCTACCAAATAAAAACGATCTTTTTGAGAAATCAGGGCTCTGTGAAAGAGGAAAGGCTTTTAGAGATGAAAGATCTCATGTTATATGAAAAAGGCATTTAGATGTCCTAATATTTCTCAGATTATACTATGATGTGCAAATATGAAAAGATCTTGCACTCGGCAATTGCTAACTAGATATGCAGATATGGCTGCAAACATCAAGGAATGGGGTAACCAGTTCATTTTATTAAATATTTTACATTTGAGTTGAAGAAATACCCATAGAAGAGAACATTACCATCTAGACATCCATTCTTCTATTCCAAACTCAATGACTAAGCCCCTATGATGTACCAAATTCCAGGTGGCCTCTAGAGGGAAAATAACTGTCCTAAGATAGAGATATGCACAGGGCATTCCTAGAGTCTCAGGGAAGGACAGGGAATTTTTAGGGAAGAGAAGTAAGTATGTGCATGGCAGTGGGAGGTGAAGGGAGGCTTCACTGAGGTCTGAACTTTCTTAGGGTATAAAATGGTGTAACCTTTTGGTGGAAGTGGAGTTAGTTGGGCAGATAGCTGCAGATTCATGAGCCCACAGGTGTTTTTAATAGCAGGGCTGTTGTGGGGAACAGGGAAAAGACATGGTTAGGCCAGCATCTAAGAAGATTGGTCTGATACCTGGGTGAATTTAAGGGTAATTTCAGGAGTAACAGACAGAAGGCAAAAACACCATTAGAAGCCATTACAGTGATCTGGAAAGTAATTATAAAGGCATGAACTGTGGTAGTGACGAAAGGAATGGAGAAAAGGAGACAGAATCGAGAAACATTTTGATGATAAAATCAGCAAGATAGGGGATTAATCAGATCTCATGAGTGGAGAAAGTACTGGGATAAATGGAAAGAGAGGATACATATGGCCACCAGATTCATCTCTCTGTTCATAAAAAGATAGTTGTGCCACTGAATAAGATAAAGACACTAATAAGACCCTAAGTCACTTTTCCTCCTAACACAATGACATGGATTATTTTCTATAAATAGAGACCAAAATACTAGAGTATCTAATATTTGTAAGGCACTTTTTGCATTTATAAAATGTTTCACTCATTTTAAGTCATTTGGTATAATTACAATGCTGAAAGACAGGCAGGGCTATTATACTTTATGGACGAGAAATTATGTTTCACAGAGGACATCTACTTCTCAAAATCACACAGCTAGTAAGTGGGAGAGCAGAAACGCAGATTCAGAATTCCCTTCCAAATCCATCCCTCCTTCCCTGTAGCAAGGCCAGTTCTTTTGGTGAGGATCCATCTCCCTGCCAGGACAGAGACAAGCTGTTTCTGCATTGGGGACAGCGTTTCCTGCCTTCTTGCCCAGGTTTCTGTAACTAGCACTGTGCATTGGTGACCATGGTCAGGAGCAGATGTTCCTGCTGTAGGATCATATTTTAAGGCTCCACTTGAGATATATATGTGTTATACCTTCTTTTTCCTCTTGCCACATAAAATCCACAAATGGAAGACCAAGGAAAAGTCCGCGGAGCAAATGTACTCTTTGTGACTTTCACAAGACCTGTCAAATTATAGATGACTGCAGGCATTTCATTAAATGAAGTCAGTAGGGACTTACTAACGCCTCTGTTAACTTCACTCTAAACTAACCCAAATTAACCTGGATCTCGAAAATCTGGATTTTCAATAAGCATTTCTAATCTTGAAAGCTTATAGCCTTTCCTATATGGCACAGCTAAAAGATTCCTGAAAACAGAAATTTAGGAAAAGGGAAAGAAACAAGCAGAAAGTAAGTGTGGGTTTGGGAGAAGTGTGATAGAAAATGACAGAGCAGGAGTGAAGAGGAAAGTGTGAAATTAACAGGGAAGAAAGAATAATGTCTCCAGGTGTATATATTAATTTCCCACTAAATTCAATCAGATGTCACAGATGGCATCCACATTACACAGAAATATGAGGGTAAAGCAAATTAATATGAAATGGCCCTGCTTGTGAGACTGGAGGACACCGCAACTAGTCTTAACCTAGGCAAAGGCAACATGCACTTCCCCTGAGAAGTGTGATGGCAGGTAAGCCTGCCAGTGTCGCTGAAGGAACATGAAAGAGCATCTAACTCCATCTGTGGCACGGCTAAAAGATTCAGAAAAACCAAGGCAGTGGAAATAAGGGAAATGCATTCTCACTTTTCATCCCATTTGTTTACCCTAGCATATGATTTGAGGATGAGGGAATGTAACAAATGCATCATATGTGAAAGAGAAGGAAGAGAAAGTAGAAACAAAAGATATCCACTTCTAACAGTGACATTTTTAAAGCAAGGTCAGTAATCTCTGAACATGTATTTGAAAGTACAGATTTCTTGTTCAAATAGGGTACCACAAAACCACAGAACCCAAAATTCTCACAGGGAGAAGAGCTTAGGAAGAATGTCTTTGTTTCCAAATATTTGTTAGGGAGAAAAAGCCATTAAATAAGATGCGCAGGTCTTGTGAGTGTATGACATATGGATAAATAATGATATTTGTTTTCCAGAGTACAAAACTTAACTTCTTCATTAAAAAAAGGAATAAAGATGGAAATGGTGTAAGCTTAGAATTGTGAAGGTACTAATTTGTAGATCACTGAAAATATTTGAACTTCCATTCTTTCTCAACACTTCTTCATCCAAGCCATTGATGGGAAGGAACTGGAGAGGGAGTGGAAGAGGAGTAAGAGGAAGGTATGTCCTACTTACACTTGAGGCTTACTGACCTGTTATTATACATTTTCTTTACGGTGTTGTCATTCATTCAAAGGTCTGAAGGATAGGCAGGTCCCCTAACACCTTCTTCCCAGAGAGTTGGCGACATACAGTTATATTCCAGTCTTCCCATACCCTCCTCATTGACATAACTTCTGGAGATCACTACTGTAAGACCTTGAGAGTTCTGCATACGCTGAAGAATATTGGTGAGGGTTTCACAAAGTTTAGATATGTGGTTATGATGGGGGCGGAAGACATTTCTTTATAACGTATGCAACTTACTCATCTGAGAAAATTCCTTAACACAAGACAGAACTGGCTTCCATGAAAATATTCACAGAACATAAAGGAAACTGCTTTGCATCTAGTGCAATGTGTGTCCCCAATGTGGTCATGATGGAGTATTCTGTGGTGTAGCAGAAAGGTATGCGATATGGCTTCCTTCTCCACTTTGAGAAAAAGTGATTTGGGCTTTGCCATTTCACCTCTCCAAATCTGTTTTGACCCCGAGAAATGGGGATACCAACAGTGCTGCCTAGAGTTACTGGAGGATCCAAATTAGAACAAGTATGTGAAACCTTTGTACAGTATAAGTTGGATACAAATGATATTATCAATTACTCGAGGCCTCAGCATCCTCAATTTTAAAATAAGTTGAATACGATGACTTCTGAAGTCCATTCTTGATTCCTGAAAACAGAAATTTAGGAAAAGGGAAAGAAACAAGCAGAATGTAGGTGTGGGTTTGGGAGAAGTGTGATAGAAAATGACAGAGCAGGAGTGAAGAAGGTGGTGAAATAAACAGGGAAGAAAGGATAATGTCTCCAGGTCTATATATTAATTTCCCACTAAATTCAATCAAATGTCATAGATGGCATCTACATTACACAGAAATATGGGGGTAAAGCAAATTAATATGAAATGGCCCCACTTGTGAGAGAAGAGGACACCCCAACTAGTCTTAACCTAGACAAAAACAACATGGGACTCCCTCTGACAAGCGTGACAAACTGCTACGAGTCTGCGGTTCTATGAGATAGAGATTTAGCAACCATCCAATTGATACTTCTCATTGATCAAATCAGACTATTTGTTTTTCTAATTACTCTAAAAACACCACTGTATACATACCATACTCGCAAATATATAAATTAAGCCCCTGATTTTGTTGTTGTTGTTGTTGTTGATTTTGTTGTTTATTTTTTTTTTTAAGTTCCAGGGTACATGTGCAAGATATGCAGGTTTGTTACATAGGTAACAAACGTGTGCCATGGTGGTTGGCTGCACCTATCATCCATCACCTAGGCATTAAACCCAGCATGCATTGGCTATTTTCCCTAATGCTCTCCCCAACCCCCACCTTCCCCTGACAGATCTTAGCGTGTGCTATTCTCCTCCCTGTGTCCATGTGTTCTCATTGCTCAGTTCCCACTTATAAATGAGAACATGCAGTGTTTTGTTTTCTGTTCCTGCATTAGTTTGCTGAGGATAATGGCTTCCAGCTTCATCCACATCCCTGCAAAGGACATGATCTTGTTCTTTTTTATGGCTGCATAGTATTCCACAATGTATAGGTACCACATTTCCTTTATCCAGTCTACCATTGACGGGCATTTGTGTTGATTGCATGTCTTTGCTATTGTAAATAGAAGCCCCTGATTTTTTTTAGTCATCTGTGTTCAATACTTTTACATCTTTTTTTTGACAAATAGCCACATCATTTACAAATCCTCATAGCCCAATTGATTCTCTAGACTGCAGCATCCTAGCATCACTCTATGTTGGCAGTGGGCCACAAATGGATTACAGATTTGTCAAGATGTGGACTACAGGTATACCGAGATATCTACTTGCTCAGCCTCAGGATGGCTGGGCAGGCCTGGGATGGCCAGAGCCCCTTGGACAGTGAGTGGCCTCATCTGCTTATCCCAGTGTGCTGTATATAATCAGTGTTAGTATTTTCCATGACAGGAAACAGTTTGGCAATCATAGTCTAAACTAATCAAGTTTATCAAATTATTTCCATTTCATGGTAGTTATGCATAAATCAAACTGGCTAAGGTATTTCAATTTACACATTCATGTTTTTCTTTCTAAACTTTGCTAGTTTATTAATAACTTTAGAGTTTAGTAATTACTATAAAATCAGTTTCACAAGTCTAAGAATAGTGTGTTGTAACGTATTAATTTGAGTTTTTGGAATTCTAATGTGAGGTATAACTGAGACTTTTATACAAAACAAATGTTTTGTTTTTTTGTTTTTTGTGAGATGGAGTCTCGTTCTGTTGCCCAGGTTGGAGTGCAGTGGCATGATCTCGGCTCACTGCAACCTCTGCCTCCCAGGTTCAGGCGATTCTCCTACCTCAACCTCCTGAGTAGCTGGGATTACAGGTGCATACTACCACACCCGGCTAATTGTTATATTTTTAGTAGAGACGGAATTTCACCATGTTGGTCAGGCTGGTCTGGAACTCCTGATCTTATGATCCGCCCACCTCGGCCTCCCAAAGTGCTGGGATTACAGGGGTGAGCCACCACACCTGGCCCAACAAATCACTTTTTAAAATTCCTTTAAAGCCTAGAAACCTTGTTTCTTTAAAAAATCCTTTGCTATTCAGTGAAAGCAGAATTCCTATTTTCAACTGAAAATGAAAATCATATTTGCATGAGTGAGAAAGGAAATGGGGAAAATGCCTGCAGATGAAGACAGATAATCAAGTTTTTCTTATGAGTAAACATGTGCCAAAATTCCTGTGGAGTTGTTTTTAGTATCATCTTTGTATCCAACATTACAATTTTACAATTGGTTAAGAAAATATAGAATATCTTTAGCAATATTTTCTGACAATACTGAAATTCTTCTTTTGGATATAAAATATGAAAATCCATCCTTTGGGGATTACCTCTTAACCTCTTTCAGGAAAACTCAGGTAGCGTCCAGGTAGATAGCTTGCGTGAGGACTCTAGGCTTTTCAATGTTGTTGTTTTTTAAAGAAACTAAAGAGCAATTCAAGGCATAATGAAATATACTTGAATCCTAAAAAATTATAAAAGATAAAGGAATCCTTTTTTTTTTCATTTCTATGGCTCATGAGAGATTATTAATATTCTTTATTTGATCCAGAAACCTTAAACTGCCTTAAATATGAGTTAAATAGAGTTTGGAGCTTACTGTCTGTTGAGAGAATTTCCTGTTCCCACTTGCCTCTATCAATTTCATAGCACTTACCATATTGTCATTGTTTGTCCTATTTCAAATATAAACCAAACTCTTCTGGTCTGATGTTAAGGGCCATGATGTCCTAACATTTTAAACCCAGGATGGTTGTAGAATGAGAAAAAACAGTTGGATTTGTTAGGAGATGTAATTGGGTATTTGACTACACATAGCAAAAACCAAAATAGGGCCTTCTTGACTAAAGGTTTTGTTCTCTCAAGTAAAGAAAATTCAGAGTCAGGGCATCAAGACTGGGACATTAGCCACTAGGGCCTCAGGATTCTTTTCTCTCTTTACTACACGATGGAGCATTCCATCTGTGTGAATTTCTCATGGCCCAAGATGGCTGCCGAAACTCCAGTCATGACATATGACAAAAGGCCACCCACACTCTTTTGTTTCTTTTGTTTTTGCTTATTTTTTGTTTTCTTTGTTTTGGTTTGGGTTTGTTTCTTTTTTTTTTTTTTTTTTTTTTTTTTTTTTTGAGACATAATTTCGCTCTTTTTGCCCAGGCTGGAGTGCAGTGGTGCGATCTTGGCTCACTGCAACTTCCACCTTCCAGGTTCAAGGGATTCTCCTGCCTCAGTCCACACCCAGCTGGTGTTTTGTTTTATTTGGTTTGGTTTGGTCTTTTTAGTAGAGACGGGGTTTCACCATGTTGGCCAGGCTGGTCTCCAACTTCTGACCTCAGGTGATCTGCCTGCCTCGGCCTCCCGAAGTGCTGAGATTACAGGCGTCAGCCACCATGTCCAGCCTCCACAGTCTTTTATAGAACTGTCCCACACAATCCTTTCATTACATCTCACTGGAAAGAAATCAGTCGTGTGGGCACATAGAGTTGCTACAGCAACTAAGAAAAGTCACCTATAGCTGGCCACTGTAAATAAAATTGGGATCTTGTTGTAAATAAAGAAGACAATGAATGATGAGGTAGGGAATTAGCAGTTTGCACCACATCATTTAGGACTCTACAACAGCAAAAAAAAATTAAAATGTAATTGTTTTCTAGAAATGGTAACAGAAATGAGATGAGTTCACAGTATGGAGAAAATAGATTGTTGCTATCAGACAAAATAAAGTTGTGCCTTATCATTATTATATGGAAAACTATTTTGTCTTCTACATTTATCCCGTGGTCAGGCAAAGCTATGATTCAAGATGAGGTGAATTTCCAGGAATGCAGCACATTCCGCTGCCCTCTTCCCCATGAGTACTACCTAGAGAATTACAAGCTTTCCAGCTGCTGTCCACAGGAAAGATGCTAAATTCCCATAAAGCAGTCCTTTTCTATTTAAAATTATTTTGAGTTTCATGTCAAGTCCAAATGCATTTTCGGTATAATCAATCTAACTTCCTAATCTGTTTTTGTAAAAAGATGTTTAAAATGTTAAAATCAACGTATCTCAAGGCTTTCCTTAAATTATTAAACCTCCAGTGATTTAATCTGAGCTATTTTGTAGACATATTTTTACCAAAATATTGTTTTTCACATATTTTATTAAAACATAAGAGTCTATTAAGAGTACTCTGAGCAACATCATAATGTTGCTAAAAATATTAGGAAGCAGCATTAACACTTCAACTCACTATATTCACATGACTCGGGAAGTCATTACCTCTTTGTATTTTTACTGGTTGTTGCGTTTGTGCAGAAAGAATAAGTAAACCTGAAACCAATATTCTACTTACGTGAGTTTTGTGAAAAGTAACAATGAAAAGGTTTGAAATGAGTGCAAATACGTCTTTTCTTTGCTTATCTGTACATTATATTAGCTTATATATTTTTACCATCCATATCCATGAACGATCAAGTTGACAATTATAAAAATGGAAAATAAGTGATTTATGTTGGAAAATAGCTACCAGCCTTGGAGTCAGAAGACCTGAGTATAATTTCAGGTTATGCTTTGTCAAGCAACTGTGGTAGGTGGAGGTGGGGTGGGTGGGGGAGGAATAATAACGCCTGCTCTAATTGCCCATATAAGTTGTGAAGAGCAAATTTGATGATTTATACCAAAATATTTTCCTGAACTGTGATGCCTTGTCAACACAGGAGGAATTATTTTATCCATGAAAGAGCAAATATCTTCCCATGGGATTTGAGATATAAGAAACCACCTAAGCATATGAAAAATCTGGTTCACAGTTCAGTTATTAGCAATGCAAGGTCAGGCTTTCAGAAGATAACTGAATATATATTAGAGGAATATGCTAGCTAGGAAATAGTTGTGCACTAACCAAGTTGAAAATGTTTGACTTTCATCTACCTTGACTAGCGAATATGGCTCTTTGGGGTTTGTTTTCATTTGAAAAACATGAGCACTGCACGCCACTGTGGTGTTCAGGGTAATATCAACCCACAGAGAGTATCACACACACCCCAGGAAGCCCTGGGGCCTTTCAAAGTGTGCCATCTGCTCCACCTTTAGAGTAAAGGGAGTTACCAACACATTTTGAAAGTGTATTATACGTAGCATAGCATATGACTTTCCATTCAAAGGCAGGACTCTTTTCCATTATCTCAGTAGTGCCTGATGAAGTGCCTTATACAGGTGCTCAACAAGGGGTTGCTGAATCAAAATGTTTCTGGAAGTGAGAATAAATGGAATTGAACAAATCGCAGGTAGTGTTAATGCTTAGGCAAGTATCTGGAAAAAATCTGCTAAATATGGAAAATGGCAAAGCAGGAGTGCTTGGAACTTAATCCAGCTCAATATTCTCTAAGTTCATTTATCTAACACCCTCAACCAGCCCACAAAAACAGGGAAACAAAAGCAAAAGCAAGCAGAATTTTAATAAACCGATGACGCCCCCAACACAACCTTTTGCCACCATGCCCACACACAAAGGACTTGAGAGACCCTCGTGTCTTCATTCTCATTTTAAACATGAATCTAATGAAGTCTAACAAGCCTCCTCCTGGTATCTCTCTCACACATTATTATAGAAGGGAGAAGGCAGGAGAATACTCTCCCTAGCACATTAGAAGACAAGTGTAAACACTCCAGTGATAACTAGAAATGATCATTGATAGCAAAGGAGGTGAAAACAATACTATGAAAAGCATCCGTAAGGAATTTCAAACAGTGTCGGTCTGGTGTCGTTTATGTATTGGGCAAACTGCTTTCCACATCCCAGTATCCCTTAGAAAAAGTCAAAATCACAGCCTAGAGCACTTTGGATGTTGATTTTTTTTTTTTTTTTTTTTTGAGATGGAGTCTCACTGTGTTGCCCAAGCTGGAGTGTGCAGTGGCATGATCTCGGCTCACTGCACCCTCCACCTCCCGGATTCAAGCAATCCTCCCACCTCAGCCTTCTGAATAGCTAGGATTACAGGCATGCACCCATGTCTGGCTGACTTTTTTTGTATTTTTAGTAGAGACAGGGTTTCCCCGTGTTGGCCAGGCTGGTCTTGAACTCCTGACCTCAAGTTATCCACCCCCCTCGGCCTCCCAAAGTGCTGGGATTACAGGCATAAGCCACCATGCGCAGACTTGGATGTTAATATTGATGACCCAGAGCCAAAAAAAAACAAAAACAAAACAGTGACATCATCTGCAGTACTGATGACCAGGAAATATGTAATTAATTTTTGTACTGATTACCAGGAAATATGTAATTAATGTTTGAAAGTGTGTATGTTAGATTTTGTCGCAATCCCCAATGATTATCACCACCTCCCCACACACATACACACACACAAACCAGAGAAGTGAAGGAAATCAACATCCCCACCCAGGGCTACCAGGAGAGCAGAACTTATACCCACCCTGCCCTGGGCTCGACCCTATGGCTTGCTTTAGCCAATGGCAGATCAACAGGTGTGCCAGATGCCCTGTGTAAGCAGATGCTTTGAACAGCATTGCCAGTTTCCATCAGCAGTCCTGCTCCTGCCATGACAATGCCATGCCTCAGCCCAAGCTCTGGAGTGAGAAGAGCCACAGCTTGGAGCAGCATGGAGCCACCCCCACTCCATGAAACAGCAGGAAATAACCCATTTTTTGTTGTGAGCTTTAAAGGGTTCCTTGTGCAAATTCCGTATGCTTTAAAATATTTTATTTTTATTTGCTTGTTTTAAGTTCGAGCTTTTAAATAGTTCAAGTATGGAAATTCACATATCTAGAGACCCCCTTTTCCCCTACTGTGATAGATAATTGAGGTATTACTGTGAAGAGCCTCAGTTAAAATTGCACTTGAGGAGATGGTGGGAAAACAGCCACAAGCAGCCAAATGCAAAGTATTAGCTACATTGTGCCTCCTGCACCCCACAAGCCAGGATGCCTGGCCTCGTCTCCTTGAAGTTGGGGAGACAAGTCCTGCTGGGGCTGGGTTGGAAGGGGGATCTCAGAGGATGAAATTTTCATGGACTGGGGATATTGAAGATGATGTCACTCATTAAGATGTGGGTTAAGGACAGCTTTCTGTTTCTGGAAAACCAAGCACACCAGTACTAACTCGGAGCCTGAGAATGACCGACTGCGTGACTATGCACAAATTATTTCACCTTCTGCCTTGTTACCAAGGATTAATTAATCATTGCAAGTTGTCTCGCGACTCCACAATGCTAAATACAAATAGAGGAGACCCTCGAATTCATGGAGCTGTGACTCGTGGTCTTGAATATTCATGTTTAACCACCAGTCCACTCTCTCACCCAGCAACGACTCTTTGTTTTACAGAGTTCTGAGGGGTCCGCTTCTGTTTGGAAGGTGAAAGGGGGGCTGTACGTGGTGTGTGGCTGCAATACTGATGGCCTGTTTTGTTCTCCTGGGGAGATACTGTAAGGCACAGTGGCAGATTCACCTGAAGCTCATTTTTGCCCCTCAAAATTTCCCCTCATTAATTTTGCCAGTTTGAAATTCTCTAGACATACAAGATCTTTTAGAGTGAAAATGCACTTCAAGAGAAAATACAAAAACAGAACACTTATGAAGAAAGATGTTGGTGTGGGGTTGTCCCCGTTCTGCCCTTACTGTGTAATCTTGAACAGATCCCTGAACTTCCCTGAATCTCAGTTTTCTCATTAAAAAAAAAAAAAAAAGAGTGGGAATAGTTCCTACTTCATTGGTGTGTGGCTATGATAAACTAATGACTATGAAAGGTCTAATACATGGCACATGCTCAATGGATATTAGCAAAAATTCTTGCTTCTTGATTAAGAGTTGAGTGTCATCCACGTCTTGGAAATTGTGGGAAGTTGGAAACTCAGGAGAACAAAAAGAAAAAAGTGGAGTGGTGAGGGACTTTTGTCAGTCAGGGGCCGGAATGGGGCTGTAGGATCTGAGGAATGAAGGAGGAGCTGGCGATAAAATGAGGGGGTGAGGGGAAAAGGGAGCAAAAAGAGAGAAGGAAAGAAGACCAGACGTGAACTCTTTCAGTTGTGCCAAGGTCCTGGCACTAGTCCACGTGGTGCTGGAAGTTACTCCCTGAAGTCAGGCAACTGGAAAGCTAGGGCTCCAAAATTGTTTTCGCTTCTCAACCGGGTATCAGACCACGTGTCCCAATTTGGGGTTGCTGCGATAAGAATCGAGGTAGATAAAGTCGTTTGGAAGGTTGCAAACATGACCTTGGCCCAATTTCAACCCACTGCACCTGGTCCCCGTGAATCCTGCCCCACTTTTCCAGCTCACTTTGTGTGGCCGCATCCCTTTCCCTACTCTTCCACAGTGTGGGACGAAGGATTCAGCTCAGCATTCCCAGGAGCACCTAATGTCATGGTGTCTTTCCTATCATGGTGGTTTCATACATTTTTTGGATCATATTGTTTAATAGATTCAAAGTTTGTTTCCTACTGCAGCTACATTCACCTGCCATTGTCTCAAAGAGGAGGCCATAGGTGATGAAAGGTCCACAGGGGGTGATTGGCAGATATAGCTGAACAGAATTGGTAAACTGAATCAGGGCTTTATGAAAACAAAAGCCAAGTAACTCACTCTGCCTCCTTAATCTCTGGTAATAATTTACCTTAAGATGGAAATTTCAGCCTGGGAGTGGTGAACCTATCTTTGAGCTTAGCAGCTGTTTAATAAATGTAACAAACTCCAGCGTGGGCCCCTGTCAGAGTCCGTTAGTTCACATATGTCAAGAATTTGAATTTGAGCAACCTTATTCTTTCAGACATGGAAAGAGATGTTAGCTGGTCATTTGAAAGCCACTCAAAAGAACACTTCTGGATACTTGTCGAAGGAGGTGAAGTTTCTCCCATGGAGAACTCCTTCAGTTGTTGATGCCTAGGATAGACTGTGCGTTGGCATGTTTGCCTTCTTGGCAACTCTGGGAAGGATGAGCCTAATATAGTCCTATCAGCTACAAAATAATTGGCAGTATCATTAATCCTATCTTGTAAATGCTTAGCTGCCTCAGCCCATGCAAAGGTCTGAGAAGTCAGCCTTCATGGAAGAGACTTGCAACACCTGCTTGGCTGGGCTTCACTTTTCCTTTCATTGGTGCTAGTGGATTGATCGCTGTACTCTAGACCAGTACCGTCAGCAACAGCATCACCTGGGAACTTTCTAGAAATGCAATTTTAAGGCCGGGCACAGTGGCTCACGCTTGTAATCCCAGCACTTTGAGAGGCCAAGGAGGGCAGATCACCTGAGACCAGGAGTTCAAGACCAGCCTGGCCAACATGCTGAAACCTCGTCTCTCCTAAAAATACAAAAATTAGCTGGGCATGGTGGTGTGCACCTGCAGTCCCAGCTACCCAGGAGGCTGAGGCAGGAGAATCACTTGAACCCAGGAGGTGGAGTTTGCAGTGAGCTGAGATCACGCTACTGCACTCCAGCCTGGGCAACAAGAGTGAAATTCCATCACCAAAAAAAAAAGCAATTTTGGTTGGGCTTGGTGGCTCATGCCTGTAATCCCAGCACTTTGGGAGGCCGAGGCAGGCGGATCACGAGGTCAGGGGATTGAGACCATCCTGGCCAACATGGTGAAATTCCATCTCCACTAAAAAAATAAAAATAAATTAGCCAGGCGTGGTGGCGGGCACCTGTAGTCACAGCTACTCTGGAGGCTGAGGCAGGAGAATGGTGTGACCCCGGGAGGTGGAGCTTGCAGTGAGCTGAGATTGCACAACTGCACTCCAGCCTGGGCAACAGAGCAAGACTCCATCTGAAAAAAAAAAAAAAAAAAGCAATTTTATAGGCCTCATCCCAGAATCAAAAATGCTGGAGTAATTAACAAGACTTCTAGGTGATTCTGATGAACCCCTGCTCCACATTATGAATTAAGTACTTGAGCCTGGGACTCTTGTTTAAGGGTTGTTCTTCTCTTACATAGCTCTTTTAAAGTATCCAGTATTCTGAAGTTAGGAGGCATGTGTGGCAAAGATGTTTCTTTTGGGAAGAAAAGCTTCCTCAAAATCTAATTGCTACAAGGAAATCAGTAAGTTGTCAAGGAATTTTTTTTAAAAATCAGTACTTGGATTATGACACTAGCCTGGATCTTCATCTTTCTTGCCTGGCTTTATTCTCCAATAGAACTAATTAGCAATTTAATTATGCAAATTTTGGAAGATTTCTGATTTGGATTTAGTTCAAGCATGAAAATAGTGGTACATAAGGACATTTTTCTTAGTGAATTTGGAAACCATTGATTTGCAGTAGTCTAGTAGTCAAAATCCCTTTGAGCCAGATGGGCATTAAATATGCTGGCTTACTATTTGTGTAACTACAGTTTTAAAGGATTTATTGATCCAATAGTTAACCAACCAATGGCCAAATTAAAAATAATCCCTTCCAACTCTCTCCCGCAATTACGAGTAGATCACCACGTAGGTATGTTTTGTAAGAGATGATTTAGGAGTTAGATAGAAACAATCTTGAATTATTTAAATCATTTGTTATGCAAAAAAATATATAGAATTGTTTTGTGTGGCTCAGAAGAATAGAGCATGAGTAAGCATCTAGAAGAAAGGGGAAGGCAGATTTTTGTTCAATAAAAGGGAGAATTTCCTAATCTGAACTCTCACCCTAAACTAAACAGGCGGCCTAGTGAGTCCCTTGTTACCTACACAGGGACATTATTCACTGATGAGTGAGAAGTTTTATTCACTAAAGGTTGATGGAGGTGAACTTTAAGATCCTTTTCAGACTTAGAGATTCCACAGGTGTTTTCCAGAACACCTCCTTCACATTAGCTCTCCAGAGTCAGGCTTGCTAACCTCCTTTCTCATAGACAATCTGTTCCCTGAAGCCATGTTCCAAGGAGAAAAAGTAGAAGACCTGTGTGCCAGAGCATCACTTTTGCTGATTTCGCAAAAACGGTTTATGATCATTTACATGTTTCCTTTCGTGTGTACTTCAAGGATATGCTGTATGCAAGAGATACTGATATGGAGGACCACGCATGTCAAATCCAAGCCTTTGTATTTTCATCCCTAATTGAAACTAAATACAGTCATGAAACACAAAGAAAGATCAGAGAGAACCAGCAAATTAACAAAACATCTAGAAGTCCACCAGGACTGGAGGTCTCGGTAAACTTTAGGAGCCCTGGTAAACTTTGCAGGCAGCCAGACTTAGTATACTTCTATTAATGATGACAGCTATTAATATTTTGAAATTGTCAAATGTTGTTCTATGACACATTTCATAATATTTCACCAGAGCGGGCCAAGGGAATGTTAGACTTCAGATTCACAACTTTATAAAGCATTTTCCAAATAAACCAACCTCCTCACTGTAGTTGGAAAATAGTTGCTATGTTTGGCTAATCCACTCATCAGTAAAAACTGTTTTCGTTTCCCCCCAATTTTTATGCAAATTTTATATATACCCTAATCAAGAGAACATGAGTACAGTCTTTATTTTGGTTTTTCCTTAATTAATAAACATCATCTAGCTTCCTTTCCATGCATGATGTTTTAGTAAGCTTGCAAATATTATTAAAGATTGCTTTTCTTTTTGAAGACAGACATTAAAATCAACCCAACTCTGTTGCACTATAATCTGTAATATCACATCAGGTTTTAATAAACCTCCTTTTTGCAGCACACATGTGCTTAAGACTTCATGGAAACCAAATCAGCAGAGAGAAGGGATTACTTTAGATGACTTTAAAATATGCATTGTTTGAAATGGCCTCTGGTGACCAGCTTTCATGAATGGCTGGCTTTACATGTGGGGCCCATCATCTGGTTTAATTATATCAGCTGCTTTGTGTGACAAGTGCTGTTCTTGTGTGTGCTGAGAAATGAAGGTTTACAACAAAGTAGAGTAATGAGTGAGAAAATAAATTCTGAAAGTGGAACACCACTGGGCGTTTGTATGGAAGAATTCTAAGGACTGGTCCACCTATAAACATCTATTTATAAAGACACTCCACAGTGACAGTAAGTGTAAATTTGCCTTATATGTCCATGGACCTAGATCATAATCTGAGCCTTTTCAGGAAGATTTATTTCACATATAAGATAAGTAACAGCTTAGAATGCTAATGTGGCTCTTAACATTTTCATTCTATAAATTCTTATGCATAAAACTTCATAAAGGTTGCTCTTTTGTAACATTAGAATAAAATGCTAAGTTTTTATTAGCTAAAGTATTTCCCAACCTCTGTCCAGCAAGTAAACTAAGACAGATGTCATAAAGTTTCAAGGCACTACCGATTCATTATTTGAGTCTATAAATGTTAGGAAAATTATGGTTTTAGAAATCTCCTGTTGTATCTCTTGAGTTGTTAGTCTTTCTAAAAAAAGAAAAGAAAAGAAAAGAAATTGGCCAGACGCAGTGGCTCACGCCTGTAATCCCAGCACATTGGGAGGTCCAGGTGGGTGGATCACCAGAGGTCAGGAGTTCAAGACCAGCCTGGCCAACATAGTGAAACCCCCCCTCTACTAAAAATACAAAAATTAGCTGGGTGTGGTGGTGCACACCTGAAATCCCAGCTACTCAGGAGGCTGAGACAGGAGAATTGCTTGAACCTGGAGGCAGAAGTTGCAGTGAGCCTGGATCGCACCACTGCACTCCAGCCCAGGCAACAGAACAAGACTCGGTCTCAAAAAAAAGGAAAAAAAATAGAAATTGATAAATATCTCTATGTCTAGATAGTGATTTGAAGATAGGAAGGTGAATTTGATTGAATAAGAATATCATAGATTACACTAGTGTCAATGATAACCGACAGGCAATTTTTATTCATTATATGCTTTATTGCTAAGATTAATACAGTAAATTAATTTTCCTAGATGGGCATACTAGTTACTGAGTTTATTCTACTATGATATTTTCCAAGACTGCACACCTGAATTTCACTAGAAATTTAAGTAGAGTTGCTCTTTTTACTTGATAATTGTAAAGCTGTGCTTGTTAGTCATTGAGAGAGGAGTCTAGAGCTGAAGGGGACCCGATATCTGAAGATAGCTCAGGGATTTAGGTACATAGTGAAGATGATTTTGTTATTTAAAGACTGAGAATTATGTATTTAACCATTAGGACAAACGATCTCAAAACGCTATTTCCCAGTACAACTTGTGAAGGAAGATTTTTAGAAATATTAATACATAAACTAATCTGAATTTTAAAGTTTCCTTGAAAATGTCTCCAAGCAAAGACATTGGCTTTAATAGGATGTTTGATTTTTTTTTTTTTTTTTTTTTTTTTTTGAGACGGAGTCTCACTCTGTCGCCCAGGCTGGAGTGCAGTGGCATGATCTCAGCTCACTGCAACTCCGCCTCCCAGGTTCAAGCAATTCTCCTGCCTCAGTCTCCCGTGCAACTGGGACTACAGGTGCCAGACACCACACACAGCTAGTTTTTGTATTTTTAGTAGAGACGGGGTTTCACCATGTTGGTCAGGCTGATCTCGAACTCCCGACCTTAGGTGATCTGCCCGCCTCAGCCTGCCAAAGTGCTGGGATTATAGGCGTGAGCCACCACGCCCGGCTTAGATGTTTGATTTTTTTTAAGGTTCTCCTGTAAGAAATACATTTTGAAAAAAATACAGCTAATCTCCATAATTTGCCTTGAGCTAGGAAAGAGAATTGTCTTTTGAAATGCGATTGCCTCCTTCACACTGTTTCCCAGAGCTTTCTTTCCTGGTCCTCTCTCTGCTTGTTTCCCCATTCTGCTGTGTTTAACACCTAGAAGAAGTTAGAGAGCATTATATTAGCAGTGAACTTGATGGCATAGAAAGTAGGCCAGTGGACGGTCGCGGTGGCTCACACCTGTAATCCCAGCACTTTGGGAGGCCAGGACAGGCAGATCACTTGAGGTCAGGAGTTCGAGACCAGCCTGCCAACATGGTGAAACCCCATCTCTATTAAAAATATAAAAATTAGCCAGGTGTGGTGGTGCATACCTGTAATCTCAGCCACTCAGGAGGTTGAGACAAGAGAATCACTTGAACCTGGGAGGTGGAGATTGCAGTGAGCCAAGATCATGCCACTGCACTCCAGCCTGGGCAACAGGTGAGACTCCATCTCAAAAAGGAAGTATGCCAGTGGGATTCTCTTGACCGCAGCTTTATTTATGTAGTAAAGTCAGGTGTTCCTCTTCCTACATACGACTGCGAGATAGTATTTCGAGAAATGATTTTCAGACAGTATATTTATGTTTCGAAACCGTTTCTCATAGTATGAGATAGTGTTTCCAGAAATGCTTTCGAAACATAAATATACCATCTAATTGTCTTTTTAAAAATATTTACTTCAACTTAAACGTATCTCGAGAATTGTGGAACTTTAAAAAATTTGCATTGTGCCAGATTATGTTCATCAGGAAAACAGACTAAAATGAAACATGTATAAAAAATCCCCGAATCTGTCGAAAGTATATTTTTAGTACCTAAGAATGATTGAACTTTATATTGTGAGAAAGATTGTTTCTTCGTTACTTGAGATATGTGTCTGTGTGTGGGTACGTATATTTATACACATATCTTAAGTATGTGTGTGGGCATACACACGTGTGTGTGTGTGTGTGTGGTGTGTGTGTAGAGAAAGAGAAAGACATGGGGTACTAATGAAACATAAAGTTTGTGGCATAGACATTAGTGCTCAGCAAACACTGTGGTCTGCTAAATTTTCGAATGCCTTTGCAGTTGAGTGGGGCCACATGACTAATCACATCCAATGAAATGTTAGAAGTGAAGTGGGTCACTTCCAGGTTGAAGCCCTGAAAAGCTCCTGCAAAATTCTTGAGCTTATTTTTCCCTTGCTTCTTGGTCTACTTATTGCAGCAACAGGACAACACTGCCCCCGTCAGTGTGCATCCATGCATGGCTGGGCAGAGCAGAGCTCTCTGCCATCCTGTGTGTGACTTGCAGTATGAGTGACAAATATGCTTTTATCATATTTGGAATTTCTTTGTTATTGCAACAAACTACTTCTGCTGACTAATGCAGTATCTCAAGGTACTTCAGTACAAATAAGCTATAAATGTATAAAACCAAAGGCCAATTTAATGAAATTTAATGTAATAAATCATATATTTTAAGACCTAGCTAAGATGCCCAAGATCACATTCTAGTTCTTTTTAACAATATTGCTGTCCTTCCACCAAACCCACTTTATTTTTTTTTATCAACTTTTATTTTAAGTCCAGAGATATATGTACAGGATGTGCAGGTTTGTTACATAGGTAAATGTGTGTCATGGTGGCTTGCTGCACATGTTATCCCTTTATCTAGGTGTTAAGCCCAGCATCCATTAGCTATTCTTCCTGATGCTCTCCCTCCCCCAACCCTAAAGACCCCCCCAACAGGCCCCAGCATATGCTGTTCCCCCACATGTGTCCATGTGTTCTCATCATTCACCTCCCACCTATAAGTGAGAACATGTGCTGTTTGGTTTTCTGTTCCTGTGTTAGTTTGCTGAGGATAATGGCTTCCAAGTTCATCCATGTCCCTGCAAAGGACATGATCTCATTCTTTTTTGTGGCTGCATAGTATTTCATATAAATCCACTTTAACTGAAGTTTCCATTGCCTCTTCTTTTGGAAATCCAGTTGTCTCTTTGTTCTCATTCTCTTGGATCTCACTGCCACTGTTGAAACCATTGATCATTTGGACCACAAGTGGTCACCAATGACCATTATTAGTCCCTTTAGACACTTTGTAACATATGCTTCAGGAATATTGAGTTCTTCTGGTGGTTTTCATAATATCTAGATCAGTTTGTTTTCCTTTGTCCTGTTTATTTCATCCGAAAGAAGCTGGACAAATTTTAATTTGGACTTTATGCATTCTCTAAAATGCCCTTCAGAAACTTGTTTTTATATGATTTTAGTTCCTCCTTTTATGAGGCAGAGTCTCAAAGGTACATTTCTTGCTTCATCCTTCTCACTCTTCAACTCTCACTTAATCTTTCTCAATCTTCAACTCCATCTGTTTTCTTCCTCCCCGAGAAGACAGAGAGAAAAACCTAGAAAACTTAAGTTTATTTATTTCTATGTTTTGTAATGCAACCGATTATTGAAAAAATTCAATATATACATGAATTCAGCCAAAAAAATAAAACCTGTCCCTCTCCCTCCCCATACACCAGGGATAAACAACACTCACCACTGTGTGAATAGATGACTTTTGAAGATTCCTTCCAATTCCAGGATTCACAGTGTTGGGTGGGAGGAGGAGAGGAGAAAGGAAGATCTCATCATTTAGTCAAATACTTCCCCACAGGTACTCCAGGTCACAAGCATACACTTTTCAGCCGTCATTGTTTGTTGGAAGAGGATTTATTATTCGAGGAGAGTAAAAGTGTTACTACACCGGGAGGGGATGATTGTCTATCTTCTTTGCTTGGAGTTGTAATAAATTAGACCAGGAAACAGGCTTTCTGGAGATTAACAGTAGGTGAACTTTGCCAGTTATGGGGTTGTTAAAAGAAGAAATTAGCTTCTTCGTGGATTCACGTATATTATAAAGAAGATAGCACATCCTGAAGGCTTACTCTAAAGAAAAGAAGTAATCTCTGGGAGACTCAAAAGCCAAAATTAATGGGAAAGGGCCATGTTAACTGATCCTAAGAAATGTGTGTAGACAGTAATGTGGGATGGGAGGATGAGATGTGGGTACCAGCTTCTTGCTGGCGTAATTCTACTTTGCTTGCCTCTGACAATAATCTACGTGTGTTCTGGCTAAATTCAGCTTCACATAACTACATAATCTCCCCTGCCCCTGCTGTTTCAACTGGTTATGGTGTCCCTTTTTTCTCTGGCCTAACTATAAAGTGCCATTGCTTTGCACTAGAAATAATTCTTTTGCCCCATCCTAGAGAAGTTTTTTTCTGTGGCAAGTGGGTTGTTCTGACCCTGTCCCTTGTATACTTTAGCTGTGTGGGCATTCATTTGTAAAATTTTGTGTTATCCTTGGGGAATAAAAAAACACAGAATTTTATCACTCATCAACAACTTTTATCTGAGACCAGGCATTTAGAACTGAGGACAGTTTCAAGGCTTTAAGGAAAAAAAGTAAATGAGAAGCTTGTGACTAGGGCCAGACCTAGAGCCTTAAATGTGAGAGTCTGGGCTTAACTATAGAACAAGGTACACTGTAAGTCAGCAATTCTCAAACCCTTTGGTTGGGCTCAGTATCCCTTTATATAATTAAAATTTATTGAAGACCCTTACCCCAACAGTCTTTATGTGGATTATAAATTATTAATACTTAGAAGTGAAAACTGATAAAATTTTAAAATATTTGATTCTTTTGAAAATAATAAATCTATTATATGTCAACCTAAATGACATATTTTATTTTAAAAAGCTATATTTTCCAAACAAAAAAAATTGTGAATAAATTATGAATTCATTTTACATTTTTGCAAATGTCTTTAATGTTTATCTGAAAAGAAGAAAGTTGAATTCTTATTTCCGCTTCTACATTCAATCTGTTGAAATACATTGTTCTGGCTGAAGTACAGTAATAAAATCCAGACTCACATGAATACGTAGTTGGAAAGGTAGAAGCATTTTAATAGCTTTTTCAGATACTTGTGGATATTCTTTGATACTACAACAAAACTTGGCAAGTGATAATTCATTAAAGGTTAGCTGTGTTAAGAAACTTGAAACCATGTCAGGCCGGGCGCGGTGGCTCAAGCCTGTAATCCCAGCACTTTGGGAGGCCGAGACGGGCGGATCACGAGGTCAGGAGATGGAGACCGTCCTGGCTAACACGATGAAACCCCGTCTCTACTAAAAAATACAAAAAACTAGCCAGGCGAGGTGGCGGGCGCCTGTAGTCCCAGCTACTCAGGAGACTGAGGCAGGAGAATGGCGTGAACCCGGGAGGCGGAGCTTGCAGTGAGCTGAGATCCGGCCACTGCACTCCAGCCTGGGTGACAGAGCGAGACACCGTTTCAAAAAAAAAGAAATATGAAACCATGTCAATGAACTTTTCATTCTGTTACAATAGAATCCAGTGGTCATCTTGTACTTTGAATGAATATTTTACTCATATAAGATTTTATAGCACTGTGATCATTTGGGAAATTTGGTTCACTGAACTATGCAAATATTCTAAATGTTGACTCATTTCATTTTACAATATCAAAAAATAACATTTGTTAACATCACTATCGTTGTCATCAGAAAAAGTTTTACTTATTGGAAGTCTGCCAAGTAGAGTATACAAGTTTTCCAAAATTCTCATTTTAGCTTGAAAGGTAGATTTCTATCATTGGTAACAAACACTGTCAATTGTTTCCCTTGAAATGATAGGCTTATTTCATTCATTATTTGGGAAAATGTCTGCCAAATATCCAAGTCCAAAAAATTCTTTTAAGTAAAAGTAATGTTTCATTTTTTTGTTTAAAGCCACTTTAGCTTGCAGCTCAGCCACCCTCATGCCTTTCCTCAAGACAGCCATCATACTCCCCCAGCCAACAAGGGACTTTGAGTGAACCTCCTGTCTCAGAAAACAGAACAGTGAAAAGAAAATATGTGCACTCGAGGTCAAGGTTTAATAAAAGTAGTGATTTTACTGCCTCATCTTAAGTGAAGCTGGGTTTTTTTTGTTGTTTTTGTTTGTTTGTTTTTACCATATGTGAAGCTTTTATCGTTCATGCTAAGACAAAAGCGGAAAGTGGTTCTACCTACCATTGCTCTTACACCATCTGTAGAAATGTCAACACAGTGAAGAAAGCAAATAATGTGTCAGTATTCTTATCAAAAATAGTTCTGAACTCATGAACCTCCCAAAAGGGTCACAAGGTCCCCCAAAAGTCCCAAACTATACTTTGCCGCCGTAGACAAAAGCAGGGTGCTTTCGATGTATTGGCCACCATCCCCTCTAGAGACCTAGCACCAAACAGCCCAGCCAAAGGGGGGATTGGGGAAGACAGAGGTCCCCTTAAACCTTTGGGAGCAACAGGGCTTGAGTTTAGATTGGGGTATTGCGGGACAAACATATGTGACCTAAACTTTCTATCCAGTTGGCTGGACATCTTTCCAGTCTTTTTTTGTTTTTCTTTTTCTTTTACATGTGACTTGAAACATTTAATGCCACTTTTATAATTTGGCTTGACCACCCTAAACAAAGTCCTGTAAACTTTCCACACCAATTGGCCATAACTACAACTGCTGTTGTCATTTTATGGCTTGGAGTCAAAGCAGCTTATAACCTGGTCTTGATCGGTGAAGAATAAAACACTGTTCTTCAAACTCACTTTGTATGTGTGAGAAAAACCTTTCTACATTTCTTTCATTTTCTACTCTTTCTCAAGACCAATTGCTAGTCTCTAAGGACTCCTGTTGTCCACCACAAAGTATCCAATTCAAACATTGCATCCTTGTCTCTTCTGTCAAGCTCTGCATTTTGTCTGTCAGGATTTTTTTCCCTTCTTTACTTCTTTTCCTTCTGGAGCTGGAAACCAGGGAGTAAGAGGATGACAGGCTTTGAAAGGTCATTTTCGAATAAAGAATTGTCTGTGTGCAGTGTTTCTAGAATGGCATGTTTTGTGTGTTTTAGTGAAGGAAGATGAGATAAAAGAGAGAGAGGACTCTTGCTGGCCAGACTAGGTGAAAAATTCAATTTTCTTGACCACTTAATGTATATCCTTGTAGGTACGAATTCCCTGAATTGAATGGTGGTGGTGGTGGTGGGGGAGGCTGACCAAAGGGTCCAAAGTTCTAGTGAGACAGGCGGAATAAACTTTCAAGATCTGTTGCCCAGCAAGGTGACCACAGTTAATAACAATGAATTAATCGTATGCTTCAAAAATGCTAACAGAGTAGATTCTTCAATGTTCTCACTACAAAAAAAAATGATAAGCACTTAAGGAGGTAGACTGTTAATTAGCTTGATATAATCATTCCCCAAAGTACGCATTTATCAAAACATCAAATTGAGCCCCGTAAATATATATAATTATCATTTGTCAATAAAAAATAAAAATTTTAGTTAAAAAAATAAGATAAGCCGTGGCAGAAAATAATGTAGATCTTTTCTGCACTTTTCATTCACCAGAAGGGAAGTTCGCTTCGTAGGAAAAAACCGCTCTATCTTTTCCATATTAGGAAATGATTTTTGATGTAGTTTACACAAAGGTATCATTAAAGCTAATTTGCTTTTTCCTAAAGGAAGAAGTAAAGTAAATAAGATAAAGAAAAGAATAACTGGCAGTGTTGACTGGGTTCCAGCAAAGGTTAACAGCATCTGAATTGTCAAGAACTTCCAGTTTCTAGTGTTGCTGATTATTTAAACTCAAATGCCACTGTTTGTCTAATGCAGTGAGCCTGAAATTGTTCCTCCTGGGTTGCTACTGTCAGCAGAGGTTGGTTTACACTATAGTGGGTGCACAAAGGCCCTCTTCACGAACTCTCCCTTCACACACCTCTGCAGGCTTTGAGAGGTGAGCAAAGTTTCACTACTTAAAGAACCAACCTCTTAAGAAATTTCTGTATTTAACAATTTAGCCCGACCCATGCTTTGTGAGAACAAGCCATTGTTTGTCATGTTATTCCTTTAGTTTTCCTGTCCCTTCGTGCCTGTATCAAGTTTCTCACGATTTAAAACAAATGCACAGAAGTCAGTCAGTGCAGAATAATTGCAGGCTTTCAGTGTTCGCCATGCACAGCAATCACTGTGGAATCACCCTGAGTTATTAAGAAGAAAGCACCAAATCTTACATTAGTGACTTCTACAGAGCTCCGTTATCAATTGGAGCTGGCTTGTGTGTTGCAGATAATGTAGTCAGGACTGCCTGGCTGCAGACACTAGAGTTTTGTTTAAAAACCTATTTCTTCTTGTCTCTTTCTCTCTCTTGCAGTATAATTACAGGCTGCAGAGTGAAAAGCATTAGAACTGTTTACAAAACAGCTCATAAAGTTAAAATATGTGTGTGTTTGTGTAAAACAAAATAATGTATATGGTATCCAGTCTTTCTTCTTTCACTACCCCTTGTCACCCTCCAGAATTAAGGGCATGAAGTTGAGAGATGGAGCCCTTTCCTCCTGCTATGCGATGCTTACACTTAATTAGTTATGCCTACTTATCCAATGCCAGTTTATTGTTGCAGATCAAAATACAGATTCTCAGGTGTATGGGGACTGAGTGACTGATGAAACAGACTGCTATCTAATTAATTTTAGGGCAGCCTAAATTCCCAAAAAGATGTTCCCTCATGACATATGAGAGAAAGATTTTATTTTTTTAATGAGCCCTTTGCTATCTTTCCAAGAGAAAAGCTTTCAGCAGGTTAGTGTTCCAAAGTGAGAGGGGCATTTTTCCAACCCTTTCAAAAGCCTCCTTCTGTGCAGCTTTGCAAAGATTTTGCAGCTCGCCCTTCTGGATTTTATTTATTTATTTTTTAATGTGGAAGGGTAGCCGCTAACTCCAGCCTCAGGGCCAATCAATCGTTTTGCTTTGCAGGTTTAAGATCTGCAGCAAAGCAAAACCCCTGTGCTATCTGTGCCTTACCGGTCTTGCCAGCAGTAAGCCTGGTGATTGACAATCAAAAGGGTGTTCTGTCCACTTAGGTGCCGGCACAAGCTGAGGACAGAGGAACCAACCTTGCACGGAGGAAGCACCTTTTCCTTCTGGTGATTGATTGGTGGGGGACAGTGAGGAGGTTTTCAGAGGCTGGACAAAATTGTCCCAGTCACTTACTATGAAGTCTTTGTCAGCAGAAAAGACTCTCCTGGGTAGTGAATGATATAATGCAGCTGACAAATGACAGGTGTGGCGTGTGTTTCGTTCTGCTTGCTAGGTACTCAGTATCACACGCAGGTGAGTCAGCGCTCCCCAACACGCCCCTTGCGCCATCTGCTTCCCACATGCAAACACTCGTTCCCAATGCTCTGTTGTTTCCCTGGCACTGCTGGCTCTTCCTAATCGATCGTCAGCTCTGTTGGGGATGTGTAAAGTACTGTCAGAGTGTGAGCAGGGCGATACCTTACCACCCTTTTATGGAGCTGATTATGAAATGAAGATAGCATTTGAGTCATTTGTTAGCAGTTCTGAAAGTTGTTTCCTTCTGTTCCTCCCTTTTGGAGCACAGAAGAAAAAATATATATAATATATACACATATGATATGCTGTTGCAAGAGACTACTTCAGATCGAAAATCTGTTTTTAAAATCGTTGACTGATATTTCCTTTGTATTTTTTTCTCCTCCTTCCAGGACCCTATCTGCAGATGTTCTGAATACCTCTGAGAATAGAAATTGATTATTCAACCAGGATACCTAATTCAAGGTATTAGCTCTTGTCAGAAAGCTTTTACATTTGAGCTCTGTGTTGGAAATTCTATTTTGGCAATGAATTGCAATAGGAAAAGTTGGAATGAGAATAAAGGACAAAAGTGAATTTGCAAAATAATCAAGTGCTTAAAAAACTACCCAGCGCTTGTGAGGGTTTGCTATTTCTGACTCATGTACAACCCTGTCTCTGCCAGCTTATGTGCCAATACTGACTTATTTGTAGCCCTTTTTCTGCAACTGTGCTTGGAGTTTGGATTTCATTTTAGTCTCACCGTCTCCGTTTTTCTCTGACTGCCCAGAACTCCAGAAATCAGGAAACGGAGACATTTTGTCAGTTTTGCAACATTGGACCAAATACAATGAAGTATTCTTGTTGTGCTCTGGTTTTGGCTGTCCTGGGCACAGAATTGCTGGGAAGCCTCTGTTCGACTGTCAGATCTCCGAGGTTCAGAGGACGGATACAGCAGGAACGAAAAAACATTCGACCCAACATTATTCTTGTGCTTACCGATGATCAAGATGTGGAGCTGGGTGAGACACTGGACTCTTCACTTGTTAGTCTCTTTTGTTCAGATGCTTTATCGAGTCACAGGATTATCAGTAGACATTCTGAGGTTTTGCACTTAATTATTGCACCTTAACCAACACCCTAGTTTATGCAATGAACTTGTATTGATCATAAGGCAATTGGTTTGTGTTTCAGCATTACTTTTCTGATGTTATGCTTTTGAAATGGTCGGGGAAGGGGCCTGGGGGAGTAGGACGATGGAGGAAGAGGGTCAGCACTGAAGACTGTAGAAGTAAAGGATTGAAAACCCTCCATTAGAAATTGTAAAAATACTTGGGCAAAGTTGTTTCAGAGAGTATGAGGATATGACTGTAATTCTATGCAATGGATATGAATATAGACTGATACTAAAGGAACTTTCAGTGGTTATTATTATTAGAATGGATTACTTATTCACAGTTTGTCATAGTAATCATTAGGTAATTGAAAGTTGCAGTGTTCTATATGTCTTTGCGTAGAGAATTCACTTACTACTATCTTAGATATGATGCTTTTTTAATTAGCTTGCCTAGGCTAATTGTAGAGCACCCAGAAAGCTTGCCAAAATCTAGTGATTCTAACTTAACTTCTGTATCATCTGATTGGGTTTCTTCTCTTCTCACTGTCTTCAATGGTCCAGCCCTAGGGTCTTGTTCATAAGCCGAGGGCCAATTCTTCTAGTGCACCTAGTGCAAGGCCGATAGAAAGCTTGCCCCTACAAGATGTCACTACCGCTCCTCAGTTCCTTTCCTGAACTCAAATTCATTGCTCTCAGGCATCACCCAGCTGTGCTTAGCCATCACATTCAACCTGACTGCGAGTCGAATCTTCTAGCAGAGCATGCTGGGCTTCTTTACAGAGCTCCTGCGGCTCAGGTTCTTGAGGATAAAACTCTCCATGCTGGCACTTGGTCTCCATGGAAGGGGACTTTGGTTTCCCACTTGAAACCAAACAGTGGGACCCCAGTAAAGTTAATTCCTTGGGTTCAGCTAGAAGCAAATGCGCTAAAAAGCCAGCAGAGGTCATTATTGTTGAAATTGATTTGCAGAGTCAACCAACCCTTTTTTTTTTTTTTTTGACAAGGGTATTGATTTTCAGGCGACAGGCCAAAATGAAAGGTGTCACAAGTACATGAGTATGTATTTAGGACATATGGTGTTAGTATGTATGTAAGTGATGGTTTAAATGTTTTCATTCACTTACAGAGCAAGTTATTTTAGCTTTTTCAGAGCCTTGTGGGTCCATTTCAAGTTAGTTTAGTACCTATTATGTTAATAGCACAGTCTCTGCATGAGGATTGCAATGTTAAACATATCCTTGCCCTCTGTTTGACCTCACACCTGAACTCACCTTCCTTATCATCTCACCCATTCATCACTTTTGCTACAGCTGAGATCTCTGGATCTTCTCATCTCTCCCAGTTTTTCCCTCACCGGTTTGTCACCTGGCCTGCCTGCCTCCTCTAGTCTTGGCCTCTCTTGCCCACCCTTCCCTCCACTGCCAGAGTTATCTTTCAAGTATCCATCTGATCAGATCACTTTTCTGCTTAAGTCCCTTCTGCGGTTTCCCTTTGCCACGAGAGTAAGCCCCTCTCCTCTGTGGGCAAATGAGTTCTGAGCCATGCGGCCCCTACCTGTCCCCAAGGCTGTTTCCCTTTCCCCCACTTTCACTCTGTACCTCATAAACACAATTGCTGTCTCCCCAAAGATGTCTGGTGGCTTCACCCCCATTGCCTCTATCCATGCCTTTGCGCATCTCGTCCCCTCTGCCTTTTCCTCGTTCTCCACCTGGAGAAACCCTACCTGTTCTTCATAACCCAGTTCATGTCATGGGCTTAGTGTTCCCAAACCAAAACCACCCTCCCCTCCAGCAGCATTGATGGAACTTTCCTTTGCACCCCAAGAACATGACTCCAGCATGGTGCACATTCCACCATGCCCCTCCATGCCTGTCCCTTCCACTTGACCAAGATCAACCAGAGAGCAAGGGTGTGTTTTATGCTGCACTCCTCATGCACTCCTAGTGCCTGGGAATATAGTGGGCACTAAACTAACTTGAAATGGACCCATAAGGCTCTAAACAAGCTAAAATTCCCCGAAATAAATATTAAGTATTCATCACGATCTACCTCTTCAATATACAGCACTGTCTTTAAAATATATTAAGAAATTGCTCATAACTTTATTTTTTAACAGAATTCAAATTTTCAGCCTTGTCCTATAGTTCATTTATTCATCCAGTAAATATCTTCTGAGCAGTTACCAAGTATTGCCTTGTGTTGAAGGCATGCAAATATCATGGTGAAGGGTTGTAGACCAGGCTTGGTCCAGTCCACTCAGATGTTTCCTACATATTTGCCTTTAACTCCTTCCTTGATTTTCTAGCCAGATAACATGCTAAGAACTAGCTCATTGGCTGGGCGTGGTGGCTCATGCCTATAATCCCAGCACTTTGGGAGGCTGAGGCGGGCGAATCACCTGAGGTCAGGAGTTCAAGACCAGCCTGGCCAACATGGTGAAACCCCGTCTGTACTAAAATACAAAATTAGCCAGGCATGGTGGCGGGCACCTGTAATCCCAGCTACTCAGGAGGCTGGGGCAGGAGAATCACTTGACCCGGTGAGGCAGAGGTTGCAGTGAGTCGAGATCACACCATTGCACTCCAGCCTGGGAGACAGAGTGAGACTCCATCTCAAAAAAAAAAAAAAAAAAGAACTAGCTTATTTAACCCTCACAACAACTCTAGGAAGTAGTTACTATTCTCTCTTTGATTTATGTATGAGAAAAATGAGGCTTAGAGAAGTCATGTAGCTTGTGATGAGCAAGTAAATGGTGAAACCCAGACCTGTATTAGATCTGAGTCTCCACAGCTGTGCATTTAACCACTATCCCTTCTGTTAATCAGCCATCTACAAATAGTTATTCAGTGCCTCCTGAAAGCAATCTGCAAATGCATAATAATATTCTAGGTTTGGGGAGAGAGGGAACAGAAGCAAAAGATGGGCCACTGGCAAAACAAAATGACTAGGAAGTGGAGTGAACTGTGGGTTGAAGGTCCGGAGAAGACCTCCTTTCCTGGCAGAAAAGTCATGCTCTTCATAGTGGTGCCCGCTTGATGGAGACTTTTCCTTATTTTTCTATAATATGCTCATAATCCTTCTAGAACATTATTGCCCTAGATTTGGGGTGTTTGTTGTTTTGTCTTGTTTTTTATCATCTTAACCGTTTTTAGGTGTATGGTTCAGTACCGTTAAGCACATTTATACTGGCGTGCAACCCATCTCCAGAACTCTTTTCATCTTACAAAAGTAAAACCCTATGCCCATCAAACAGCAACTCCCCTTTCTCTCTCCCTCAATCCTGGCAGCTATCATTCTACTTTCTGTCTCTGTGAATTTGGCTACTCTATGTACCTCATGTGGGTGAAATCGTACAGCATTTATCTTTTTATGACTGGCTTATTTTACTTACCTTCATGTCCTCAAGGCTCATCCATGTTGTAACATGTGTCAGAGTGTCCTTCCTTTTTAATGCTGAATAACATTTCATTGTATATATGTACCACATTTTTTTTACCGATTCATCCACTGTTGGAAATTTGAGTTGCTTCCTCCTTTTCCCTATTGGGGATAATGCTGCTGTGAACATGGGTGTACAAAGAGCTCTTCAAGACCTTCCTTTTAGTTATTTTGGAGCTACACCCAGAAGTAGAATTGCTGGATCATATGATACTTGTATTTTTATTATTTTGAGGAACCACCTTACTGTTCTCCATAGCAACTCACCATGTTACGTTCCCTCCAACTGAGCATAAGTGTCATAATTTTTCCACATCCATGCCCACACTTGTTATTTTCTGGTTTTGTTTTTAATAGAAGCCATCCTGATGGGCATAAAGTATCTCATTGTCACTTTGATATGGTTAGGTTTTGTTTTGTTTTTTACTCCAGTGCAATTGTTTTTGCCAAGTGCTTTAATAAATCTTCACCTAATGCAAACCTTTTTGCACCTGTAATGCTGTAGGCAATTTTGGCTACTGTGCCTCCAAAAAGAAAATAACAGACTTAGAAAAGACTTAGAAGAACAATTATGAAAATTCTAATAGAATACTTTTCTCATTGGGAAAGCATAAAACAATCTTATCTGTTTGTCTAGAAAGATGAAGGCTGACAAGGGCTATAATCAAAGTTTATAAAATCAAGCCAGGGAGGAAAGCATTAGTTCATCATGAGCAGGAGCCCTTCCCTTCACTTTCAGGACAAATAAACTATTACTCTGTAAAGGGAGTAAGATACATAAGGAATTCATTAATAAAAGTGCTAGAACCTTGCATGTGGATGACACTTTATCTTTTTCCAAAGAACATTTTGTTCACATTATTGTGAATGAATACTGCCATCTCACTTGAGTTGGGTGGGCAGGACAAAGATCATCATCCCAGGAGGAAACAGCCTGTGGAAAATGAAATGACTTAACCATCGTCCTCTTACTTCTGAATTTGCTTTTCCCACAACTTAAGAAGTTGTTCAGGTTGTGCCTATACCCGTAAGTACTTCAGGGTTTTAGGCTAGAATAATGAGTGGAAGATTTACAATTTTTAAGCTCAGTAAACACGCATGGAAGTGATCAACATGAAGTTCGGGATAATGGCTACCACTGGGGAAAAAGTGATGACCGAGAGCATCAGCACATTCACATTCTATTTCAAAACTGAAAAACTATATATCTGAAGGAATATAATCATGTTAAGTTTTGTTAAAGCTAGGAGATGTATATGTATTCTGTTATACCCTGCACTTGAAATATTTTATAAATCAGAAGGGAGAAAACAAAAAGTGTTTGAGGGACTCCTCTAACTTTCTGAGACTAGCGTCAAAGAGATTGGGCTATAAATTTTTCCCAAAAGACCCTTGGTGCCACTCTGAGAAACAAAATATTGAGCAGATTATACCATTGATCTGACTCAATATGGCATTTCTTACATTCCTAGGAAATTGGCCTGACAGGAACATCTCAGTAACACTCGCCGGATGTTTTTCTTAGATCATATGTAGAAGGAAGCTATGAGTACATGGAGATACTTTGTTTCTTTAAAGCAGAAGCCAGAACACAGGTATTCAGACCAGAGCTAGCCCACAGATGTGTGTTGTTTGATGAGCATACTTTTCAGAATGAAGCCAATATTTAAAAATCATATTTTAAAATATATATAACATATTAAAAAATCAGATTCTGACATTTCTTGAAAATTCAAAAGAATGAAGGCTTGCATTCCCATGAAGCAGTCATCACTTAGATGTTTGAAATGGAGCTGCAGCTGCTCTCGGACACTGGGATCCCCCATTACTGTGCTGTCCCTCGATACTTACACCAAGGTACGGGTGCCATTTATCATTGACCATACTGCTGTTTTTCTTATAGTCAGGAAAAGCTCTATAAACCATGTCTCTATCAAAGGTAAAACAATGAAAAGACCCAAAAGTCCTCTGACTTTTCTCATACCTGGCTGCCTTTGCTTGCCTACCTTATCTGTGTAGCCCTGTAGGCATGTTAACTTCTTCCATTCCTGTAAGTAGCTTTTAATGGCCTTGTCCTCTTTTGGAGGGGCCAGGAGGAAATAATGAGTCTTAGTGACCTGGAAACATTCCAGACTAATTTATTATCTTCTCTTTTTTCCCTTGTTCTCCCAACTGGCTTTTCCCCCTTTGGTTTTAGCTAAAAAACATCTTTTTTTTTTTTTCCTTGCCAATTCCACAGTTTGGGTAGAAAAAAAATACCATTTAATTTTGTTATTTTTTTTAGATGCTTATGCTTTTAGAATTAGAATATTCAACAGATCATACAGGCATTTTCACATAGGAAATGTCACTGTTTCATGTTTCATACCTTACTATGAAAATAACTGTTGGCATGTGAAAATGGCAGGGAAGTATCTAATACAAACGACTTAAATATTTAAAGCATTAGCCTTACTTCATCATGAAAGAATGATATCGACAAACACCCCTCCACAATCAGTAAGAGCTGGGTTTGCTTGTTGTTGTCACTCATTGAACTGTGAATGCTGTAATCCACATGGAGTATCTCTCCAGGAAGCCAGGTACATATGAATCCCACCTGTCTGGGACTTCCGTAAGTGATAATGACAATATTTACTATTGAATTTCTGGTTCTGCAAGTTTCTCTGGACATGACAAACAGGTTTGATGAAAATTTTAATGTTTAATAATACAAAATACTGCATACTCAAATGCTAAGATATATGTATCGGGAAACGTAAAACTTTGCTTTAAAGTTTAAACATGTCAATAAAGTAATTCAGGATCTCTGTGTGATTTTAGCAAAGTCATCCAAATTAGGGGGACATTTTCTCCCATCCTTTTTCATACAAATGATTTTTATATGAAATAATTCTGTATGAAATGATTTTGGGAATCAAGCAGTTGGAGTATATAGAGTGATTTAAATTCCTCACTATGGTTGTCTAGCCACAACCTATCACATACTCCATCCAAAGCACTACTCCTGGAGCCTTGATTTTTGACTGTGCCAACATTGCAAACATGGTGGATCTTAATGGATTCCTGAAGGGTGGCACTTTTCCCACTCCCAGCCACCACTGACCTCTTCAGCATCCTGGCCCACAGCCGATGGCTATCACAGCACTCCCCATCCTGCAAGAGCAATGGCAGATGTTCTCAGTCCCAACCTGGAACTGGGGCACTGGGACAGTGTATCTTGGCAGTCCTGGGACTCGGCTGTGGCCTGGACCTTCCCTCTCATCAAGCCAGCCCAGTCAGCAGTGCATGCACACCAGCTACACAGTCATAGTCACGCTAATTCAGAGCATTTGTGTCTGGCTCCCACCTCACGGGACAACTTAAAATAACAATGAAGTTGGGCTTTTTGCTTGGGCTGAGGAGTCAGTGTGTGTATACAGGGGAAGAATTGATATTTGTATTTGAAAAGCAGTATCAACATTTTAGGTCTTACAGCATAGAAAAGGTAGTTGACCTCTGTTCTGTCCTCCAGCTTTTGGACTTCAGATGTAGATTACAGAAAAGAAGATGGAAGAGGCAGGAGAAAATCTAATGTGATGGGGTTGGGGTGAGCACATAGGGCAACCACAGCCACGTCGGCACACTCCTTGTAGGAAGTGCTTTGATGGCATCGTGCCGCTTGCTCAGCAACAACCTTGTAAACTAGTCGGAGTGGGGAGTGCTATTAGGAGCTCCATCTTACAGATGAGAAACGCAAACCAAAGGAGGATAAATGACTTGCTCAAGCTAATCTGTGGCAAAATCCAAATGTTTTCCACATGTTCAAGTCTAGGGCTCTTTCCCTTCTCATTTTTATCCTCCTCACCACTGCCTTGTGAATCTGGTTATGAGTGTTCAGCTTCACAATTCATATCATTCCTATGAAATAATTGTTCTAATAACTGAGAATCAGCACCGTTTGCATTTCAGGCACCAAAGGCCTGAAACCTACAGAAGTGAAGAGCTTCAGCTTAAAACAAAACTGAGCCCTTCCACCTATCGGATAGACATTGTCCTGTCCACTGCTCTCAACAGCTGTGAATAAATAACTATGAGTTTTATTACAGAATCATTTTTGGTAAGGTTTGCCAATAAAAAATCAATGGCACAATCACAGTGGGAATATATACAGAGTAAGGCAGTGTTATTGACTGACATTAATCATTGCACAGCCATAAAAAGGTGCTCGATGCTTTCCTTACTGATATACACTAACACAGTGGAGCGAAGAGATTCAGATTCCTGCACACCGTCATCTGTCTCTACCCAGAGAATCCACAGAGATCAGAGGCAACAATTAACGCCAAAGTGGCAGTCAGCAGCTAAAGACAGACAGATGCACGGCCCACTCATGCCTCATCTGTGCCTAAGCCACTGAGACCATTTCAGCCCTGAGGGGAGGGGAGGAGACAGGTTTTAATGCCAGTCAGTCTGTCCTCTAAGATGCGAGAAGAATCGAAAGATGAGACTTCAGAAAGAGAGACCTATTGCGACTGCAAGCAGGCATCAATTCTGTTTCTCATCTTGAAAATGTCAGTGTCACAGCCAACACTCAGCCTAGATTGAGCTCAAGAGCATGGTCTCTGGGCAGACCGCCTGCATTTACTTCTGGATTCTGCCACTGAGGGTCTCTATGGCCCTAGGCACAGCATGATTTAGCCTTCTGCTCCTCTGTTTCATTATCTGTGATATAGGAATAATAGCTACTAGCACCCACCACAAAGGATTATTGTCTGAATCGAATGAATTGCTCGTGTGAAGCACTTAGAGGAGAGCCTCGCTGAGAGTAAGTAAAAAATCAATGTTTCTTTTTCCTGTCTACAATATATCCTACAATCTTGGCAGTAATCTAAGCCACCTAGATCACTCAAAATGAGGTACTCACTACAGTCTCTTCCAGCTCTAGGCTTCCCTGATTCTGTGTCCAACCTAGAATACTTCTCCAGGTGAGATTCACTGAGAGGCAGCTTCAGTGAGATTCACTGTTAGGCAACTAACAGCCCAGGGTTAGTTAGAAACACAAATTCTCAGGCCCCAGCCTGGACTTACTAAACCAGTATCTTGGGGTAGGTATAGGATTCTGGGGCTTACTATGCCCTTCAGGTGATTTTTTAAAGTTGGGCAAGCATTGTCTCAGAATCTCTTTACTGGGAACCTTCAAACCAGATTCCCACTTTTTGTTTTGCTTTTATGGGACAGAGTCTCACTCTGTCTCCCAGGCTGGAGTGTGGTGGCACGATCTTGGCTCACTGCAACCTCCACCTCCCGGGTTCAAACAATTCTCCTACCTCAGCCTCCCAAGTAGCTGGGTCTACAGGTGCCCACCACCACGCCCGGCTGATTTTTATATTTTTAGTAGAGACAGGGTTTCACCATGTTGGCCAGGCTGGTCTTGAATTCCTCGCCTCAGGTGATTCACCCAACTTGGCCTCCCAAAGTGCTGGGATTACAGGCATGAGCCACCGAGCCTGGCCCAAGATTCCCACTTTCAAGGACCCCAGTGGATGGAACTGTACTGTTAACAGTGCCTATGGGGATCCAGTGTTGTCTTGGTTCCCTTGACTGTGGACTGGTGGGAACCAGGGCATTTGGAGGGATTGTTGGCACCCCTGCACAATCAGCTCAGTTAGTTAAGAAAAGGGTGATAGTGAGAATGAGAGGAGAATCCTGGCTGGGGCACTTATCCCAGTGATGAACTGGGATAAGTTTTAGCCCCTGTTTTCATATTATTTTGACTTTAAATCAGATTTCTATCTCTGTCCCATATTTGTAGTCTAAATGAGTCTGTAAACTAGAAATTGCAGTGCTGCCATTGAGAACCTTGGATGATGGCCTCAGCTGCATTTTTCATTTATTTGAATTCAGCTAAGGCTCATAAAGGAAACTGGGAGCTTGTTCTTTGAAAGAGACTACTGGACAATGAAAAGCCATCAACAGTGTTTGCTGGTTTCCCAAAATTCAAGATACTCAGTAACTAACAACTGCAGAAATCTAAAGGGGAGCAACGAGACATGACAGACATCTTCAGAGTCACCTTTCACTCTCTTTCCACTTCTACGTTTCCGTTCGTCTGCTCATCTCCAGGATATTCCCGCTGTGTGATCAACCAACACAAATATAAAATGCAACTTTTCTAAAATGGGGTTTTTAAATCTCCTATAAGGCATATTCCTTTTCAGTTACTTCTTCACCATCAGTGAAACTATTGGTTTCCAGTTTTCTTCTCGTGGTAAAAACTTCAAGGTGTTAGCCAACTCCCAGCCTTCTCATGCATTACCACATCACTTGGGTCTGCTTCTTAGGGTTGCTCTGTGTCAAAGGCATAGTCATCCGAGTTCTTCTCTCCTCAGGGCTACACAGCTTCAGCGACCTCATCTGTACCCTTCGCGGACCAACAGTGCTGTGCCCTCCTCAATCCACACACCACCACTGCAACAGCAATGCCTCTGAAGGCAATTGCAATCCATTGCAATCTGCAATCCACTGCAGCAGCAACATCTTTCAAAGACTTTTTTCTTAACATGCCATTCATGACTTTGACACAGAACATAACTCTACCTTCATTTTTTCTATTCTATCACATCCAGTATCTCTGCCCAGCCTTCAAGCTATTTGCCAAATCTGCTTTCCACATTTCATGAAGAGAATTCTCCATATTCCTCTTCATGCCAGGAAATCAATGTGTTGTTCTCATCACTCTACTTGTTTCTTCCCACCTCTAGAGCATCACACTTGTCACTCGCTACAATCCCCCAATGATATACTTCACCCATCCAACATTTACTTCCTCCTTTTTTTCCATCTGTCCTCATCTCTCATTTCAGAACTCCTATTAAGCCTTCAATCCAAGATCCCTCTATTTTTATATGCCCTGCTACTGCTGTATTCACATTGTTACATGTGCATTGCTTTGCAAATATCCCCAAGTGATTTTTCTATGTAGGTTCTCGTCTAGAGAGTTTATTACTGAAGACCAGAAGCAGAAAATTTCCCATTTCTTTTGTTTATGCTATACTTGGGAGATCAGCCCAGAATGCTGAGGCTGATAGAATGTTTTGCATGAAGTAGGCACTCACGATATGTTATTCACTGACTACAAAAGGTTACTTGATCCCCTGAAGACAACCAGAAGAGAAAGAACAGTTAGGATTGCTCCTAACTGAGGCATATTTTAGGGAGCTAGGGAGCTCTAATGAGACCCAATTAGAAACCTTCCTCCTGTTCTCATATGTGTCATGTGAACGGTAAAAGCTAGTATATGAAGACACGGGACTAACTGTGGATTTTGGACTATTACATGCTTCTCTTCTGCCCTGAATGCTTGCCTGGTTTGCATTATGATTTCCTTCCTTGCTGGAAAACATAGACTTTCTTCCTTTCTTTGGAAGAAGTGGGACCTGTTGGAAATCTGAGGCTCCAAGATTCAAATGCAATGGGCTTGGCTGTAGTACTCTGTAGTGCGCTTCTTGACGAGTCCTGAAAAGACTATTGAATTCTGGCCTGTGCTTTTCTGCAGTGTTTGGATGTGTTTCAGCTGCAGTGTTTGGCTGGATAGAGTAATCGAAATAGTTTTTTTTTTTTTCCTTCCTCAGCAATCTTATGTTACCATTTCATCCTTAAAGTTAAAATGGAATATTTTACAGTCATGCAAATACTTTTGAGTGCAATTGAATTATAGCTCTTTCACAAGCAAACAGCCTATCCTTAAAAATTGTTCATAAATAGATCAAAATATAAATTGATATTGCTATCCTAATAGAAAAAACTGGCAAACATTTGGTGAGCTTGCTAGAGGATACCAACTTGCATTGAAGATTTTTTTAATTATTGTTAAACACCGGCATTTTGATGGGACTTAATAGTGAAGAAAATTTTTTTCTCTTTTCTTTCATATGATTAAAATGCTATAGTAATAATCTACACTCGTAATCTAGCAGCAATGTCACTAGTAGATTGCATTTGTGCTGGGCTGGGGGTTTTGATGCTCTCTGTATCAGGCTGTTGTTCTCTGGTAATCTTCAATGGGATGCTGGCCTTTGAATCTGCTCCATATCTAAAATTCTAGCTTTAATTATCAGATTAGCCTGCATTTTTTTTCTTTGTGATTACAAAGGGGAGAAGTATGTTTATTATTCTGCAAAATACTTGAGATGGTAGGATCTCAAATGCTTAATTTTGTTGTAGAAATGAGAGCTGATCAAATTATAGACTCCTTCAAGCTAAGAAAGGAAATGAATAAGTCAGGGAAACAGAGGCACTGAAGGGCACGATAGAAATGAGCATTCATGTGCTGCACTTTGCTAAACAACGCTGGCACTGTGCCTTTCAGGGTCCCTGCAAGTCATGAACAAAACAAGAAAGATTATGGAACATGGTGGGGCCACCTTCATCAATGCCTTTGTGACTACACCCATGTGCTGCCCGTCAAGGTCCTCCATGCTCACCGGGAAGTATGTGCACAATCACAATGTCTACACCAACAACGAGAACTGCTCTTCACCCTCGTGGCAGGCCATGCATGAGCCTCGGACTTTTGCTGTATATCTTAACAACACTGGCTACAGAACAGGTGAGAGATGACATTTCTAGCCCATGAACCTCTCATAGTATGTCTTAGACTCAGGAAGAAGTGTTGTGTAATGAAATGCATGAAGCTCCAACAAGTGCCTAAAAAAAGGATCAAGTGTTTTTAAACTGCTTGACATCTACCCTAGGGTCTGGGACACAGTAAATGATCAAAATTATTTATTATTTATTAATTAACAAATAACTGATGGGTAAACCAATCATGTGTACCTTATTGATTCATGTATTTGTTCATTCATACTTAATAGGATTTGGAAAGTTTCTTTAGCTTGTGGTCGTTTTTAGGTCTCAAATGTTCACTTCTACCTTCCAGGAAAGGAAGGCATTCTAATTGCTACACCTCCTATTATTGTTTAACCTACACAGGGCAAGAAGAGGTTTTTTTTAATTGGTTTTTTGAAAATCGGGGACTTCTTTCAAGAGGAGTAGTGAACATCATGCCAGTCTTTCTGAGACAAAAGCAAAGTTCCTTCCGGTAGTGTTACCCCCTATACTCCCAGCATGTAGATGATGTCCTTGGGTTTTTGTAGCATTTCTTCATAAAAGGACCCAATGTTGTTCATAGAAGGGCTACAGTGCAGACATGGGTTGTTGCTTGTTTTTATTTTTCCAGAATCACCTGGGTTATTCATAAGAATCAGATATGTTATTACTAAAGCTTGTCCAAATGACTTTCAGGGCTACAGTTTCTCTATTTTGAAGATAAAAGTAAAGGAATTCAGATAAATATTCTCCTGCATCTCTTTTACAAGTGAAATTCATTTTTTCCCACCGGACTCAGGAAATATATGGCCATTTGCTTCTTTGCAGAGCGCCCTATGGGCACTTAATACTTGTTATTTATGGATGAAAATATTGATCGTGCATGTGATAGCACTGTCACCGGCAGACAGCTCAACATCTCGACTCAAAGAAGCAGCTCATCCTGTGCATCTCAAGGGTGTTTTCTTATGCTGAGGAAAGAAACTAGGTTACAGAGAGGTTACAGAGAGTGCCTTATCTGAGTGTGTTTTCTCACATTAGTGATTTAAATTTATAGCACCTTTCGTCTGAGGACTCTAAAGCAATTTGCAAATCCATCAAACATCCCTGTAGAGTTCATAGACGGCAGATGTACTTGGCTCTGTTTTATAACTGAGGTGGAGCTTTCAAACATTGTGTGACCAGCTCAGAAACAGAATCAGAGGCAGTTCCCTAATACCTGGTTCCTGATTTTAACCATCAAATTGTGTTTTGTTTATGGGAAGTGTTGTGTGAAATCAGTGCCTTTCACCTCCCAGGTTCCCTGTAATGTAATCCCTAGTAGCAAACTTGGAACTGGAACAATTGGGACTCTCACATAACCAGAGTGATGTGGATGACATTTGTCATAAGAAATAGAGATTGAGGGTGAGACAGGGCCCTGCCAGGACTTAGAGCAGTCAACTAGGGTTTACTAACTTGTTTCAGGGCTAAATTAGGAAGGGCAAGAAACAAGGGAATTCGATTTTGCCATTATCTCACCTAATTCCTAGGGCAATCTTGAAAGAAAGGAATTCCCCATGTTACTAATGAAAAAACCGAGACTCAGAAAGGCTAATTGTCTATGGTCATGAGCTAGTCAGTGATGGAATGAACCCAGGACATCTGACTCCAAAGTCGTTCCTCTGTTCATTGTCTTATTTATTTATGTAATGGTTCTATCCTGCCTCATTCCAAAATGCCTTCCAGAGATACAGACGTTAGAGGCTACAGACCCATAAGGATCCTGGCAAACAGAAGCAAAGAGTAGAACTAGTTAAAGTCAAGGTGAAGATTGCTGTACAAACTGCTTGCTGTAGGAAAAGGTGGAATATTTAGAACTCAGCATCCAGATAGTAAGAGCAAAAATGGAAACACCATCCATTGTAAAGTTCACCGAGTCACCGGGATGAAAACAATTCAGTTGCCTGTAAGCATAATGTTTCCTGGTACCTGCTTCGGTCATACTGTGCTGTATCCACCCTAAGAGGGATTGAGAGAGTTTAACTAAAACTCAAAGATAATTTAGTTCCATTTCCTTATTTTTAGAGGAGCAAATTTACACCCACAAGAATAAAGTGACCAAAGTGGCAGATCTGACTGACGTTCTAATGGGAAGAGTGGGCACCAGGACCTTAGTCTTCAGGGCTCTCTCCAGTGTGCTGATCAAACCTCAAGAATTGGGTCTGGGATGAAACTGTGTGCACACCAGAAGGCTTATGTGTTACCTCAACGAGCTGTCACTATTTTGTGCAGCCCAAGGAGTTTGTTTCAGTCAATGTCTTCTTCAGGAAGAATAGATTTGCTCCTGGAAGCTAAGTCTGATTCTAAACCTTTACCCTAGGGTTTAGACACTTAGGTAATAATACAATTTATAGTGAGTCATCCTCCAAAATAAAAGGAATTCTTTAAGGGAAATAAAGACTTTTCCAAAACCTTGGTTAAGAGTAGAAAAAGGGGTCGGGTGAGGTGGCTCATGCCTGTAATCCCAGCACTTTGGGAGGCCAAGGCGGGCTGATCACAAGGTCAGGAGATCAAGACCATCCTGGCTATCACAGTGAAACCCCGTCTACTAAAAATACAAAAAATTAGCCAGGTGTGGTGGCAGGCGCCTGTGGTCCCAGCTACTCAGGAGGCTGAGGCAGGAGAATAGCGTGAACCCGGGAGGCAGAGCTTGCAGTGAGCCAAGATTGCACCACTGTACTCCAGCCTGGGCAACAGAGTGAGATTCTGTCTCAAAAAAAAAAAAAAAAAAAAAAAAAAAAGAGTAGGAAAAGGATAATATGGGCTCAGGAAAACAAATATTGATTTGCCTATTAGTAAATCAGAAAAAATAAAAATTGGGGCTGGGTGCAGTGGTTCACACCTGTAATCCCAGCACTTTGGGAGGCTGAGATGGGTGAATCACCTGAGGTCAGCAGTTCGAGCCTGGCCAAAATAGTGAAACCCCATCTCTACCGAAAATACAGAAATTAGCCGGGTGTGTTGGTGCATGCTTGTAATCCCAGCAACTCAGGAGGCTGAGGCAGGAGAATCACTTGCACCCAGGAGGCAGAGATTGCAGTGAGCCATGATCGCACTATTGCACTCCAGCCTGGGCAACAAAGCGAGACTCTGTCTCAAAAAAAAAAAAAAAAAAAAAAAAAA
>NW_016805524.1:2865219-2875801 GCF_001698545.2 Rhinopithecus bieti | reverse complement strand
AAAAAAAAAAAAAAAAAAAAAAAAAAAAGACTGAAATGGCAGTGATAGAAATCTCTATGATTTAAATTTATATTTATTTATATATGATTTAAATTTCCTTGATGGGAAAATATTGCAGTATCTCAGACAATTAGGAAATAAAAATGTCTTCATGACAATAGTTATTGATCCAACCATGGACAAAAACCCATTTGAAAATACACAAATAAGTACACACAAGTGGCAGGAATCTTAGAAAATTAAGAGAATTGGTAGGTAGGTATTAAACCAATGTAACTATTTATGAGACACTAAACCAGTAGGGATAAAGTCAATGTGTAAAGATTTTATTGTTTTCCTAATAATGAATTTATTATTTGGAACATTTAGCTACAAACCTAAGAAAAATAATGAGGGAAACTGAAGTATGTACTATACATAAATATCCATCTAGAGAGTAAGTTTTATGTAAAATAACTTAGAGAAGACAAATTACTAAGGGGCTTATTTTGGGAGGCGTCCAGAATCCATGGATTTAAATGAATTAAATTAATCCAGTATTATATTTACCATTGTATGACATGAGTTTTCTCTTTCAGAACTGAGGCATATTTTTGGACTGGCTATAGCCTAAATTTTTCTAACTTTACTCATGGAAAATATGAGTCTATGAGAGCTTGAATGTTCAAGAAGGGGAAAATGCAGTAACATGTCTACTGCACTTCATATTCTGACAAGTGAAATAGGAATGAGATTGGATTATCTATCATCAAAATGAATATCCTGCCTGAAATCAGCTCCAAAAAAATTAACTTAAATTTATTATGAGGATATCAACATTAATATAAAACCTGGCATAGGTTTCAAGGTAAAAATAATTATCCATGGTTGAGAGATAGCATTAAGTATTTAACAAAAAAAACTGAAGCAAAATCGAGAAGATCACAGAATCATATTCTACCTTGATTTGTTATGAGGACTTGGACAGGCCAGTTTTCCAATCTGTACGATGCAGAGATTGGCCTAGAGTGATTCCTAAGTTTTCTTTCTTGCCCGAAATTACTGTATGTTATAACTTTATTATACTCATGGTAATTATAATATTGATTCATTTAACAATTGTGCAATTATTCTAATTACAATCCTAACACATGGTACATAAAATCACGTATGAGTTAAATCTTAATCACATGAATTCTACCTCATGTCACTGAAGTAGAACGGACAATATTTAGTAGACATCTGCAGTAAATCTTTTTGTGAAGAATTCTTTTGTAATAAATCAAAATCATAGGCCTTAGTTCTGAAAAGAAAATTATGTCAAATAATGGTAAATACAATATTGGATCAAAATTTTTTTGTCTTTTACATTACAAAATTTATGTTACTTATAGCAAGTATATTTATTCTCTAATATACGATGTTTTTAAATATAGAGTTCACTTAAAGTAAGACAAACTAATATTCTTAATTTTATTATGATGTAGATTCTTGATAAGTACATAAACATGAGATACATCATACGTTTATTAAACCACAGTGTGCTTGGAACATACTAGACATTGGGTTGAAGACATTTAAAGTAAGATTCCTGTCTTCACTATACTTACAATCTGGTTTGGGAAACCAGACTGCTGTATACAAACTGACATTAATCATAATTTTAACTTGGTTCAAAATTATATTTATAGTTACTACCATGAAACCCAAAGTCTATCAATTAAATAGATTAAAATTTCAATATATCTTTTGATACATTAAATAAGATTTGACTTTTCTGCAGCATCAGATCTTCGGGTTAGTTACTATTGCTGGCTTTAAAATAAATGCCTTGGTTTCAGATAGTTCCAGGACATTTTTCTAAGCATTATGGAACAGGTTGTCCTAGACAGAAGTAGCGTGGCCTAAAGCCAACAATAATTACAATCAGGTCTTCTGATCTTTCTCCCTGCCTTCCAACCCCCACCACCTTCTTAAACAGCTGTGAAGGGGAAGTGCTTAATGGTGTCCAAAAAAAAAGAGGATGGGTGAATGGCATGTCAGCGATGTATTCAGGTAGCAGGAGTTGAATTGAATTGCCAATGCCGAAGGATAGAAAAAAGTTGAACTATATGTAACCTACATGTAGACATAACGGCAATATGGGCAAGAAAGCTAAATTCACCTTAGGAAGGGAGAGATTTAATACATCTGGAGGAAAATAATTAGCAGGCCAGATAATCAATTGCAGAGCGCCGCCAGGAAACATCATGTTGAAAGAGGCCAGGGGTGATTACAAACGAGTCTCAATGTCGTGAGGCAACAAAAAGGCCAGAGCAACTGGAGGCCAACAGTGCTGCACCCTGACACCCGGGGCCCCCATCGGCCTTGGGATCAGTGTGATGGGTAAGTGCACATCTGGAATACTGAGTACATTTCTTACGCTCCATTAACACAGAGACACCGAAAACCTGGAGGGAGTTCTGAAGCAAATAGCAAGGACTATTAAAAGACTTGAAGGAATAGTTTATAAGGGAAGGATTAAGTCAAAGGGGAATGCCATGGCAATGGGTAGAAAACAGTACAAAATATCCTACAAAGTAAAACAATGAGGAAAGGGCAGGAATGACGTGGGGAGAGGAAACAAAAAACTCCAACAATGAAGTAACTTAAAGTGCAGAAAAAAAAAATAAAACTAATTAAGCAGAAAATGTAAGCCAAATGGAGAAGTTCGTTGCCATAAAACAAATAGTAGTGGGGAAGAAAATATGTAACCTCCAAAGAGATATTTTCAAGGGCACAAGTGCAGAACTCTAGTGTGAGATTTTCTTACACTGCAGAATAGAAAATCATTTACTATAAGACAGGGCCAAAAGGATACTGATGATGGTGACGCTAATAACAATATTAGTTGTAGGAGCACTTCACAAGCCCTTGTTTTGTGCCAGGCACTGTTTTCAGTGCTTTACATATGTGTTGATGCATTTAATCCTCTAAACAATCCTGCCACCATTATCATTATCACCACAGTGGCTTTATAGAAGGGTAGTTGGGGGAGGGAGAAGTTACGTACCTTGAATGTAGATGGATACCCTAGCAAGTATTAGGGCCAGAATTTGAACCCAAGCAGGCTGGCTCTAGGGTTTATATTCTCAATCACTATGCTTTTTGCCTTTTTGGAAAAAAAAAAAAAGGAGAGAAAAGTGGGATAAACCCGTAGGGATGAGGAGGAGGCCAAGGAAAGCACGGGGCCTGAGGTTGTTAAGTGCAAGCTTTTTGGAAACAGTCCCTTTTGAACGTTAGTGGGGTGTGGCCTTGGTCTGCTGCCTATGGCTCCAAGTCATACTGCATTTTGTTGGAAAAGGAAAATCATCTTGTGGTTCTATGTGAAAAGGTCAGTTCGTCTCTAAGACAGGAATTCCTCATTAGAAGAATTCCTACTACACATAGTCAGCGCAGAAAGAAATCCTGAGTCACCTGGTGTGAGACCCTTTAACACTTTGCCCTACACTGATCAACCTGCTCAATGCCCCGGCAGAATCCTTAAGCAGTGGGCACTTGGCTGACTGACGACCTAGTTGGTTCACTCATTCACAGAGTCAACAAATAAACATTCATTCAACATTGCCATATTTCTCCGACTGGAGTCTAGACTCTTTTAAAAATAATGTAATAAGAAATAACAATTTTGGAAACTCTACAGCTCTATTCTATGAAAATGTTTTGAAGGCCAAATCAGCTTTAAAAAATACGATAATTTGGCTGGGCGCGGTGGCTCATGCCTGTAATCCCAGCACTCTGGGAGGCCTAGGCAGGTGGATCAATCACCTGAGGTCAGGAGTTCGAGACCAACCTGACCAATATGGTGAAACCCCATCTCTACTTAAAAAAAAAAAAAGAAAAAAAATTAGCCTGGTGTGGTGGCATGCACCTGTAGTCCTAGCTACTTGGGAGTCTGAGACAGGAGAATCGCTTGAACCTGGGAGGCAGAGGTTGCAGTGAGCTGAGATCACAACACTGTACTCTAACCTGGGCAACAGGGTGAGACTCCATCTCAAAAAAATAAAAAAGATAATTCAAGCAAAATCACAAATTTTTAAAAGTCTAGACCTAGTAAAGTCCCCAGAATACATTGGGTTCATGAACCCAAGTTCAAGAAACAAAAAGAATGGAGCCCTGAACTGTGTGCAAGGATGGAGAGTGCCTCAGAGACAAGGCAGAGGCAATGTTTGCCCTCAAAAAGCTTATAGTCTAGCAGATATTCAGCTTCTACATGAATATGACTATGCCACAATGGAGAAAGGGAAGATGACATTAGAACCACAAAGACAGTGTTGTGGAATTAAGACAGAGACTGTGAGTGAAATGGCATCTATTCTGGCCTTGATATATAAAGAAGCAAATAAAGGGAATTGCACAAGCAAAAATATAGAGGTGGGAACCAGAGAGCAAATAGAGGAAACATTAGCTGGAGAGAGGGACGATTAACAGAGAAATAGGAGATGGGATTGGAAAGGGCAGCATTTTGTCCAAACTCAAGGTAACTCTGAGGGCAAGCTAGCAGAGTACACTTGATTCTGCAGTCAGTGAGGGTTATCTGAGATTGCGAGAAGAGGGTGAAGTAACCAGAGCAGGTCCTTGGGAAGATCAACCAGTGGCAATCGGAGTGGAAAAACCCTCCAGCCTGGCTGGAAAAGTCAGTAAGACCATGAGCATCTGTGAGGGGTGGCAAGTTACCAGGGATGGTGGGAGGGATTTGAGCACTGTTTCCAAGGCAGACCCAATAGGGGGTGGCAACTGCCCAGTAAGGGGAATGCAGGAGCAGGTGGAAGCAGAGGAGACTCTGGAGGGCCAAGCACGGTTCATGGAGGGTGATTATGCCATTCAGAGGAATGGAATAAAGCTGAAAGGGAAAACCGGTAATTCCATTTTAGGCAATGGCATTAGGAAGCAAGTAAAACATTCAGATGGAGGAATTCTACAGGTACAGGTGCTCCTTGACTTACGATGGGGTCACATCCCCATAAACCCATCATAAGTTGAAGATACGGTAAGTCAAAAATGCGTTTAATATACCGAACCTACTGAACACCAGAGCTTAGCTTAGCCCAGTCTAACTTAAATGTGCTCAGAACACTTATATTAGCCTGCAGTTGGGCAAAATCATTGAACACAAAGCCAATAGGCTTGTAATAAAGTTCTGAATATCTCATAGGGTTGATTGAGTACTGTACTGAATGCATACCAATTTTACACCGCTATAAATGTGAAAATCTTCAATTGAACCATCATCGGTCAGGGACCATCTGTAGTTGTATATCAAAGACAAAAGCAAGCTAAATAGCTATCCCATAGAGACACCAAAATTATGTACATTAAGTTTAAAATTCAGAATGTGTGTTTTCAGACCAATGTCAATAAAGTGATCTAGTTCTAGAATTCGTTTCTATTATCCCAAGCCAGTCTTCCAGGAACTACTTTTTTTTTACCATGGATGTAAGCGAGGGCACCTATAAAATCTGTTTAAGGAAGCCAGGAAATGGCTTTGACATGGAAGGCGTCTGGCAACAGCTTTATAACATCAGAAAAACTAACACTTGCCTACATATGTGTATGTATGTATAGGGGTGTGTGTTTGTGTGTACACACACATATATACATACACGCACACATGCATATACCTATACAGATATATATAAAATAAAGTTTTCTCTGGCCATTTCTACTTGAAGGGAAAGCTATGTGTGTGGCTAGAGTGACCAAACATTTAAGTTCACCCAGAATCGTGCTTGTGTATACCAGATTTTCTGTAATTACAATTACAAATAGCATCCTCTTTCTCTCTCAAAAGTATTCCAATACATTTATGACTACCATTCGGCTAGTTTGTAATGTATTTTTCATTTCAAGAATGAACCCATATTGTTCCTCGAATCCCAGCTTCTTCTTTTCTTCCCGTACCCCTCTCCTGTCATCATCTTTTGCAGAAGACCAAATTTCTATTCACCTTCTCAGAAAAACCCAGTCAGCCCTGTGGCACAGTGGTCTTTCTTGGAAGTGACATGATAAAGTTATAAATGTGAAGGCCTTCCAGTGGCTTTTTTAGTGAACTATGTTGTCTTCATGACACATATACTTCTACTATACTATAATTCTATGAAAATTAGTAATCTATATAGTAACTTTATGTTGAGAGAATTTTTATTATCAATAATAGATGTATACACTCACAAAATACACATAACATAAACACCCATTACATACTATACATGTGATATAAAACCTGACCATATCCCATAAAAATGGAGTTTACCATGGTTCCCTGGTTTGGAAAATTTGTACTCTCTGGATATGTAAAACAAAACAAGCTTTTCAATAGTGTTTTATAATTCACAGTTCTCAAATAGTAAGAAAACTTATCACAAAGACTGAACTTTCAGTTCTCCAACACTTGCCCGGTGGTTGCATTCCAAATCTCACGCTACTTCTCTGATTGTTTCATCAACTTAACAAAAGGGCATAGCCTGATTTTACTGCAGTAGGACCATAAGAAATAAATGCACCCAGAGTGCTGTGATCATTATGATGCTTTCATTGAGCTGTAATCCATGTACTTGGATACTACTTCTATTTATTTTTAAAAAATGTGTTTATGTCACTTTGCCAAAGGATTGGAGTATTACACTAATGTCATGTTGGCATTCACTATTACCTAGGCCAACTTTTGTTTTACCATCTCTTTTACAAGTCATAATTTTATACTTATCCATTTATTTAGGATTAATCATTTTACATGAAAAAAATAATTCTTTTTTCCCACTGCAGCCTTTTTTGGAAAATACCTCAATGAATATAATGGCAGCTACATCCCCCCTGGGTGGCGAGAATGGCTTGGATTAATCAAGAATTCTCGCTTCTATAATTACACTGTTTGTCGCAATGGCATCAAAGAAAAGCATGGATTTGATTATGCAAAGGTAATTTTCAGGCACTTTTACACTGCATCAATTTACTTTGTGCATAATGGGGAAAAGCCATTTTCAGTGAGTTAAACTATCCACAAGATTGGCTTTCTATGTTCTCACAATGTTAGCATGAGAAATGTTAAGGTAATTTTAAACTCTAGGCAAGGAAAAGACTCCCAAGGAACGCTGCCTTTGTGTAGTGATTTCCCTCATTAGGATGAAAGGCAATCAGGCTTTGATGAAAGTATCATCAAGGAAATCAGAATTCTCTGCTCTGTCTTGTAATAATTTTTGTTCCCCCAGCTGCCCTGGACCCAACCAGGGACTTGTCCACATAATCAAATGTTCATCTTGTACTGTTTTACTTTTCATTGGGACAAAAGTATATTTTGTCTGTGGCTTCAGATTTAGGCATAAGCATAAGAGCAAATAAATATGATAATTAAAGGTTGAAAAACCACATTCATTGTTTTTACTCCTGTTCTGACCAAGCTTATATGTGACAAGGACACCCGCCCTATCACAGCAAGCGTCCACAAAAGTCTCTAATGCTATCAATTCTAGGATTTTCAAATCAGTTCAGAGAAACTGAAATCAATGTCCCATGGTTCTTTGACAAATAGGTTCTAGTTTTGACTTAAAAATTCACAAAGATTTTGTGATAGCTGTAAGTTAAATTTTTTTCAAATCATAAGAATGAAGGGGAAAATATCTTTGAATTTAGCCTGCTAATTTGCCTAAAATATCCCCTTCCCTTCCAGCCATACCCATCTCTTCTTCATTTATATAAAAGAAGCTGAGAATCTGCTCTATCTAGCAACCTCTCCCAACAGGCTAGATCACTTGGTAGAAATCGGAAGGAGAGAACTTGATTTAATGTTGGCATATTGCTGTCTTTTTGCTTGGCCTGATTTGAGCACAAGGGACTTGATGGGAGATAGATGTAAGTCCAGCTCCTTCATACCCTTTAGAAAACAATGAATGCAAATGAATTTATAAACATTGCTAATAGGCTTCCAAACTCATGAAAGTTAAAAGTTAGCATAGACCTTGGAGGCAAATTTGAGCAATATCCTTATTTGCAAAAATGAGAAAAAAGCATTCTAGAGTGGCTCAACCACTCATCCTAGTTCATATCCCCAGCTGTGGATACAATCATTGCATGCAAATGGTGCAGACCATGTGCACTAATTGTCACTGCTCTCCTTTGCTGTCTGTAGGGATGCTTTTCATGCTCCTTGTTCAAGTTATTAACCTTTCTTTCCCTGTTGTCCTAAAGAGAGCAAAGTAATCAAGATTCTCTCCAAATACTAAATCAGCGTAACTTGTTCATTATCACAGTTGATTAAGTGTCAAAGACAACTGTGTCTGAAAAGAATATATATCTTTTCTCAGTGAGGAAAAGAATGAAACAGACCCCCTTTGGAAGAGGAAGGAGATAGCCTGTAGACTTGCCCTAACAATGACATGTGACACACACCATCCCTCTGATACTGCTTTTGCAGCTGTTCTGGTCCTTAAATCCACAACATGTGATTAGCCGTGCCTGGGAGCCTTCAACATTTGCAAATATTGCCTAAACACTTTCTGAATAAAATTTATACTGGAGCTCCAAGCCAATGACACACACTTAAAAGAAGCAGGTGGTTTCAGTTTTCATCTTTTCTTTCCTTTTCACTCCATTTCCTCCCTCCCTCTTACAGACCTGCATCAGCCCCCCTGACTGTGGGTTAAGTCATTTTATTAGCAAGTCAGACTCTAATCCCAGCAGCTGTATTGCTTTAGTTGTGCAATTAACACAGTATAATCTGCAGGAAATCAACTGCTCCCTATTCAAGTGTTTCAAGTAAATTAACTGATCAAATGTTACAGCTTTTCCCTGTGCTCCCGGATTTTGGCCATGGCTTTGATTAGTGATTATTGTAATTCCCACAGGTGGATTTTTCATTTGAAGAAAATATGTTTTCTTGTGTTTGCGTATTTGTGTGCGTGTGTGTATGCGTGTGTGTGTGTTCTGCAACTGTAAATTTGAAGTGGGCGTGGGTGTTTCCTGCCCTTAAAGTAATTAAATTTTTTGCCAAGGAATTACATCAATGAAACCTGAGACTGAAATATGTATCTGGTGTTTCATGTGTTCTAGTGCTTTTATTGCCATATTTATCATTATCTTGGGCAAACACGACTTGACTTTTTTTCCCCCCGTTGCTAAGTTGTGTATTACTTAAAACCCATTTTTCACATGTTACCAAGCTAGCAACCCTAGAAAACAACTGGCAGCTGATTTTCTCTATAATCGAAGATGTTTGGCTGCCTTGGGAGGTGCAGCTTTCCTTCCTGCTGTAGACCTTACCACTTCGTGCAGTGAATTGCTTCTGGGGAAAGCAGTTATTCAAATGTGATCTGATGATGTCACCTCTTGTAATTTTTGTTTTGTGTCAAATGTATGTTTCAGGACTACTTCACAGACTTAATCACTAACGAGAGCATTAATTACTTCAAAATGTCTAAGAGAATGTATCCCCATAGGCCCGTAATGATGGTGATCAGCCATGCTGCGCCCCACGGCCCCGAGGACTCGGCCCCACAGTTTTCTAAACTGTACCCCAATGCTTCCCAACACATGTAAGTAATAAACTCAACCTGCGACCTGCCGAACATGCCTTTCCCTTTTCTCCTCGCCCCACTCCTCCCCTTTACCCTGTTTCCTTCCACCCTGTGTATCCACAAGGCTTCCTTCATGAAAGGATAACTTAAGTGCAGACCATGAAATAGGCAGAGCCGCTGAGCCTGAAAGAAAGCGCCTTATCTGGGTGGTTTGAGGAGGAATCACATTTCCAGCATTTACAAGTAGCTAAATAGAAAGGAAGAGACACACATACAGTGAATGGGGGCAAGTTTTACAAGAGTTTCCTTTCATTGTCTTAAATAATATTCGTGTGTCTGATCTAATAATAATGATGATCAAATAGTATGCTTTTCATAGCTACACAGTGGGGACCCCTGGTCTGGTTATAGAAACATGGGTTTATTTTCCAGGCGAATACTGTAGCAGCTTTGCTGCAGATGTGCAATTAGAATTCCTGCAGAAGGCAGCTTAAGTGTCTTGCCCAAGAGGGCTTCTCAGGTCACAGCTTTAAAATAATCTGATTTTTTTTAAAAGAGGCAAGAGTCTTGGAGATGGGGGAGGTGGGAAGGCACAAGGGAGAGGGCTGATGGCATGAGGGGGTGAGACAGAACAGAGAGCTGTCCTGTGCCACAATTCTCACCAGACAAAGGTGGAAAAATCTGGATGCTCTGGCAGCAAAGAACATGATTTTGTCGTTCACTCAGTTGACACCATTTCTTCCCAAGCTTTGCCATCAATATTCAGTCTTCCACACAGAGCAGTGAAGTTGGCTCTGTGTCTGCTGAAAGCCTAACCATTAGGGAGACAGGGAACAGAAAACTGGTATCTGTTTCCTACGTTGTGAAACCTCCAAAATTGGTTCTTTATCTATTTGTACTTAAATATCATCTCTTTTCATCCACACTGGTTATTAGCCAAGATTCCAGGCAGAAAGAACCTTATGAAAGTAGATGGGTAAATAAATACTGTGGGCTCTCTAGTTGCTGGTCACTATACATCCCTAGAGAAGTTTTATAAAATGTTCTTTTTTTTT
>NW_016805524.1:2860387-2863821 GCF_001698545.2 Rhinopithecus bieti | reverse complement strand
AAAAAAAAAAAAAAAAAGAACTAACAATATGAAGCCAAGGTGGGTAACCTACTGAGCATGCCCAGGAACTCAGAGGATGGAAGTGTTTTTTTGTTTGTTTGGTTTTGGTTTTTTGTTTTCTGAGACAGTTTCGCTCTGTCGCCCAGGCTGGAGTTCAGTGGCGCGATCTCGGCTCACTGCAAGCTCTGCCTCCCAGATTCACGCCATTCTCCTGCCTCAGCCTCCCATGTAACTGGGACTACAGGCACACGCCACCACGCCTGGCTAATTTTTTGTATTTTTAGTAGAGACGGGGTTTCACCGTGTTAGCCACATGGAAGTGTTTTAATGCACAAAATATCATCAACAAATTGTGAAGGTTGCCCCAGCACCTGGGAATATAGCTGGGATAAGCCCTTATGTTTTGGAGTCTACTCCATGGGTGGATATTTAAGCTTCTGAAGATCTTCCGCTATATATAACTCTGCAACTAAATTCATGAATGAAGCCCATGTGTGGCAAGTGGCTCTCCATTATAGCTCACTTACAAATTTAGTAGCCCACTGACTCAATGAAAGGAAAAAGTCCTGTGGGCTTTTTCAACACCCCCGAACCCCTCTGTTCCCATTTCTGTTGAATCAGAAATCACTTTACCTTTCTTTATTGCATTAGCAGAAACCCAGCCTAAGGTGACTTCCTATAACTGTAAACTTTACAGATGTTCCCCTAAGCTGGAGGAGAAGGGGTTGACAAAACAGAGTGCTTTATGGCTCCTTAAAAGTCAACCTGCCTTTGAAGCTTTGAGGCAAGGTCCTAAGCCTGCAGGAAAATCAGCCTCAGGTCAAGAGGTTCTGAGAGCTCAGTTGCATGGATTCAATATTGCATGAGGGGAGGGGTCTGCAGAGTTCTCAGGGCCTCAGCAATAGCTTTTTGAAAAGCATCTCTGATTCCAGTAATTAAAAATTCTATTTCATTCCACAAATATTCATCAGTGCCATATGTGACACTATGCAGTCCAGCAGGGATACAGATAAGCATGAGGAAGACATAGTTGCTGACATTTAAGGACTGATAAGCTAAGACAGGGGTTGGCACACTGGTACCCACAGTCCAAACCTAGCTTGCCACCAGTTTTTGTTAATAAAATGTTATTGGCACACAGTCAGGCTCGTTCATTTATATATTGTCTGTGGCTGCTTTCACAATACAACAACCAAGTTGAGTAGTTGTGTCGGATACCATACAGCCTGGAAATACTATCTTAGCCTTGATAAAGTGACTTTGCCCCAACCTCTGCTCTAGGGGCAAGATGGGCAAGTGTCCCAATGGCGATATCACCAATAGGACTGGAAGTGACAAGCACAGAGCAGACATTGGCAGGGCTGCGGAGTGGGGAGGGAGAAGCATTCATATCTTCAAGGGAAACCAGGAAAACTTCATGGACCAAGGCTTTCAAAGTGGGCCTCAAGGATGGGTAAAATTTCTGCAGATGATTGTATAGAGATTGGGTTTCAGGAAGAGAATATGGCAAGGACATGCGGTCACTGTGTAAGGGATGCAATCTAAGATGTGTCCTAGAAACTGGAGAATGGGCTACAAAGAAAGCAGCACTAAGAAACAATGCTGCAAAGGGAAACTGTTGCAGAATATTGAGGACGTCAGTGAGTTTGTATGTAACTGCAAGCAGAGAGTCACTGGAGGTTGGGTAGTAACAAAATAGGAGGTGGCTCAGACATTTCCACGTGCAAATAGATCCAGTAGTTCCTTTTCAGTTCAAATGAACCATCTATTGCCCTTATTTAGTGATTCTGTAAAGTAAAATCTACACAGGGCAGAGTGTGGCCTTAGAGGCTAACAACCCTGGCTTCCTGTCTCAGCTGCTCTCACTAAGTCTATGGGTGCTTTCTTTAATCTCTGGAAACCTCCACTGTCTCATCTGTAAAATGGAGATAATACTAGCACCTCGATGTGATGTCATGAAGAGAAATTAAGAGAGGCAACGTAGGTAAAGTCCCCACATAGAGCCTGGGACATAGAAGCCACTTCATAAGTGCCAATTCTTATTGATGCTTTCTATTAAGAAACTACCAACATTCTGTCATTCTTCACCTACAAAAGGGCAATTCCATATGGTTCAACTTAAGGTTTAGGGGAAACAGTGAGAGAAATGACAACTTGGTGCTTGTCCATTGTGACATGACATACCTCTAGACAAGCTAAGACTCACATTGTGATGAGCCTCTCACACCTGCCCATTCCAATGCAATAGACAGGATAAGGACCAATCTGGACTGTGTTGTCTTTTCCAGGTGCAAGTATGTGCTATGGGTAAGTGCCAGTTTGGAGAACTCCCTTAGCCACAGGAAATGAAAATTCATGTGGTTGGTTGAGGGATTCAGCTTCTCTTTGCTGCTAATCCTTGGGTTTTATGCACCTAGATTGTGATCTCCTGCATACCCTGAAAGCCTTGAATTCCTGGCATCTTTGCTGTAAAGGTCTCCCTGGTTGCTGCTGGAGGAAGGGGCTGGAAGGAGTGAGCATGTGCACAGGTTCAGAGTTCAGTCTTCAGACAAAAGGAGTGAAACAAATTGAAGACAAGCTGCCGATGGTAGTGCATGGAGCCACTCAATGACCAGCTTCCTTAGCGAAAACATTAGCAACACATTCAGGCAAAGGGATGCAAGAAGTTAAGTACTTTGTGGAAATATTTGGCAGGCCTTGTGAACACTGCGCAAGAAACTGTAGGTTCTCCCCAGTTGCAGGGATGCAAGTAACGTGAACACTTTCCTTTTGGTCTTCTTTCTTGGTGGTCAGGCATCATCTGGATCGCTTTCGTCTGGCATCGGGTTATAACTACCTGATCCTCTCAGAACTGGGGCAAATGTATCATCTTTCCAAGGTGTTTGCTTTTCCCAACAAAGAGAGGAAGCCAGTTCGCTATTGGCCTGTTAGCTTTACAAATTGATGGTAGAGCTTATACTTACCAAGGAAGAGTGAAAGAGGATTATCGACCACTTGTTGACAGGGAAAATAGTTTAATCAGACTACATAAACAGTAACTCAGCTACTCATGGCTGCTGAGAAATCTGAGGAAGCCTCCATCATAATAACACACATAATAATCCTATTATTAGAAAGCCCTGCACTCTGGCTAAGACTCTACTATACTTTTCAGTAACTTACTTCCCCAGAATCTCCATAGGGATGCGATTCTTTCACCCCTGCTTTAATGTACTTCTCTCTCCTAGCCTCAGTGATGTCATGATACACACCTGTGGACAAAAGCTGTGACAGGCAAGGAGATGCCACTTATCTCCCTGGTGATTCTATAGGAAACTAAGGGACCTCCTTATCACCCTTCTATGAACTATGCCCCTGTCAACTTTGAAAATTTGTTGTTGTTGTTATTCCAATTTTTTTTTTTTTTTTTTTTTTTTTTTTTTTTTTTTTTTTTT
>NW_016805524.1:2802574-2857211 GCF_001698545.2 Rhinopithecus bieti | reverse complement strand
TTTGAGATGGAGTTTCACTCTTGTTGCCTAGGCTGGAGTGCAATGGCACGATCTCGGCTCACCACAACCTCTGCCTCCTGGGTTCAAACCATTCTCCTGCCTCAGCCTCCTGAGGAGCTGGAATTACAGGCATGCACCACCACGCTCGGCTAATTTTGTATTTTTAATAGAAACGGGTTTTCTCCATGTTGGTCAGGCTGGTCTTGAACTCTCGACCTCAGGTGATCCGCCCACCTCGGCCTCCCAAAGTGCTGGGATTACAGGCATGAGCCAGCACACCTGGCCTGTTATTCCAATTTAACAGTTCTTTCTTCCCATACCTGTAAATGTGTGTGACTGTGTGTGTGTGCATATACACACACACACAAATACACAAGTTCAAGTGAAATCTAAACTCTTGGTAGAACAGTCCGTGTGCACTAATTTGCAAGAGTTGTTGTGAAGGTAGAGCTTTTGAATAAACATAGATGTATAGATGTCAAAGGGAAAACTCCCTCTGTGTAAGCCACAGGACAAAGGTTTTGAAACACCTTTGTTATCTAAAGCTGGAAAGAAATGTCTTGCCTTAAAAGAATTTGCACATTCATACCTCTTTCCACAAATACATGAAAGGACGTGCTTTTGAAGACAAGGAAAGTTTAAATTCTACAAAAAAAAAAAAATGTGATTTGGGCAGACCTCATTGCTCCCTTTTCTCTGTTTCTAGCTCGTTCTTCTCTGGGTGAATCATTTACTAATTATACTGTCAGCGTTGGTGTTGCTTGTTTACTGAGATCCCTGAAGTCGAGTTGCACAACTCCAGGTGGCATTCAAATAACATATCAGGTGAATGATGCCCTGGAATTTTGCAGGTAGCTTTGTTCTGAAGACAGGGACAAAAAGGCTTCATCTCTTTACCTCCCAGTGCCTGGTGAACATGCCTTCGGACAAAGTAGTTGCACAATTCATTGTTGCTTAGCAAATGAACAAACATGTTCACCTCACTAAATAGCTGACATGAAAACATTTTTAAAATAGTATCAAAATATTTAAACAGTCGGTTTCATGAATTTAAAAGATACCCAGAGATAATATAATTCCACAGTTTTTTAGATTAAAAAACAAAGACCCAAAGTCTATGTTTTTTAAATGAAGGCCCAGATGGTTTTGTGAAGGTCACATGAGTATTTAGGGACAAAACTAGAGCTGAAACTCAATTCTCTTGGCCCCAGGTGATCTTCTCACTCCACCAGACTTACTCAGTTCACATCACAGTCACAATTCAGATTAGAGCTATAAACAATTCCATACATCTGCACAATTCCTATAAACAATTCCATACATCTGCACAATTCTTACTGATATTTATAGCTTCATTAAAAGACTCTGAATTATTTTTCTTATATACCTCTAAGAAAGATCATTTGGTATTATCCTGCATATATTCAAATGTTACATATCTACAGATATTTGAACTCAGGTGGGGAATATCTCCACAAAGTCAATTAAGTAAGTTCAGTTTTAGTGAAAACTGAGATGGTGCAGCTTGAGAGATTAAGTATAGAATTTCCAATTTAATGCTTTGAATGTGTGCCTTACATCTGTATCACTGGCTTATTCTGGGAATTGAAGTCTTATTTCATTTCTCAGAGAATGACGGTTCTGCTACCAGTGACCTTTAAAGGTTAGATCATTAGGGCTTTTTGTTTGTTTGTTTGAGACTAAATAAATGAAGAAAACACATGTTCAGATACAAAACACTAGAAATATATTCATTTTCACTGGAGTGACACCAAAGGCCATCAGCATTAAAAATGAACTCCTAAGTTCTTTGCCATTCCCCAGGTGTAGATTTAATATAAAAAACATGCATCTCTTGAAACTCTTTCTTTGCTGGCAAGAATAGTTCTCCTAAAATACTCACCTGTCAAAAAAAAAAGGTAACATTATTGATTTTCAGAATTCTTATTTCTGTCATGTCAATAAGCAATACCAGAAAGAAAATCAAACAGCCAGGAGAATTGGCATGATGGTGAAGGTTGAGCTTACAAGTACAGTGGACTCAAGTATCCATGATCCAGCATACTGAGCAATAAATCCAAACGAGCAGTGACTACAGGAAGACAATATGCAGGGAGGCCTTGCTGGGAAAAGTTAAACTTTTATGTAGGGGAATAGTCTATGGAGGATTACAGGGATGTTTTCTTGGGGGGATAAGGTCTGGAGTGTGCAGTACTGGGTGAAGCCCTTATCTAACAGGCAACAGAAAGGTCTTCCCAGGTTAGGCATGTGTGACTCTACCTCCAACATAGAATTTTTTTTTAAGAAAGCAGTGGAAATTTGAAAATGATAGTCTGGTCTTTAGTCCTCTCAGTTTTAAAGCAAATAACCAGTATTGTGTTATCTACCTTTTCATGGATGCAGCCAGTGTGCCTAGAAGAGCCAGGCTTTATTCTGTATTTGCAACAAAAGTAGACCCAGCAACTGATGGGAATATACCTGATGGGAACGCAGAAGCAGGTGGTATTTTAAATCAGGATGAAGACTGGGATTTTAGGACTTACTTTTGATAGGAGGAAATGGATATATCAATTTTCCTTTTAATGAGTGAGATTTTTGAGGCACTTTGTGGGGCTTCTGGTTCAAGACTGTGGCCCGTATGGTGTTGCAGGAGGGGCACTGATGGAGAGCTATCCCGGTGCATTATTTCTGAGCCACCTCTGTGTACTTTACTTCCTCATTTATAACATGGGACTAATGTGCCCTGCTGAGTCCTCACAGTTGCTGCAACAATCAAATGAGCTATTAAGGGATAAGCTCTTTTCCAGCTACCTATGAGAATGGGTGTGATATGGTCCCAGAATTTGCTCTCTAGAGTCACAGAAATCTCCTAACCCTCACAAGAACTCTTTAAAGTTGTTATCCCCATTATATACATGAGGAAACTGAGATTTAGACAAAAAGTTGTCCAGGATCACATACTATTAAGGAACAGAGCTAGGATGAATATTTGAGTCTAATTCCAAAACATTCTGGAATAACTCAATATGTGGTTTTCCATTTCTCCCAAAAACAGTTACCTGCTTTTTTCAGTGGCTTGTGTTCCAGCTGACAGCTCCAGACCCTGTTTGAATAATTTGAAGGCAATCCTTAGTTAGGGAAGCAAGCTTTAATTATCACTGGGGAACAGAAGGCCGCATCTTCGAGGAATTTGGCAGACCTCAGCAGGGGGCAACCACAGGCCTTTGGCAAAAGATCACTTTTCAACAACATTGTCAATTCCAGTGACCCCCCCGACCTTCCACCTGCAGGTCCCTGAACAGCTGCTGTTCTGTGGGAAGCAGTGGCAGTCTGTCTTCCTTTAAAAGGCACGTGTACACTCTGTCCCTGCTGCCTGCTGAGATCCCACCTGGGACCTCATCCCCAGAACTGGGGGTCATCTCCCATATCGAGAAATTAAGAAAAATAAGGGGGTGGGCAGGGGAGGACAGCTTTGACATCAGTCCTTGAACTTTCCCTTTTAATATAAGCCAGATTTAACATATGTCATTCTGTAAATCCGGGAGTCCAATTTGAGGCTTGTAATTTGCTGCAAGCTTCCCTGTTCCTCCAAGTGGGGTGGAGCTATGCCAAGCACATCAAGGTAACTGGTGGAAGATATAATTTGCCCACTGTGAGCCTGCGTTTCAGTTCCCTATTGTAATTTTTATTTGTGTTGAGGTTTTGTGGTTTTAAAAAAGTCAACTAGATTTATTTTTAAATTAACCCAACCCAACATCAAAGGCAATAAGTAGAGGATGTTTAGGTATTATAAAGAAACCCTGTGTAATCTGTTATAGCTGTATTCTTTTTCAGGGCACGTATCAGTAAATGGTTAGGGGCCTTTCACGACCAACTTTCTATATTTCTCTGACCTCAAACTACCCCCATGGGCGAAAACCCTTTTGAGGGAATTTGGAAGCCCCTGTCTCCTCCTCCTCAACCTCTTAATCTAATCCTGTTTGTAACGCAACATGCTGCATGAAGAATAAGAGACATGGGCTTAAGTCCCTCCCCACTTCCCTTATGACTGTGGTTTACTTTTAGATATGAAGAACTCTTTCAGGCCAAAAAAAAAAAAAAAAATGGGACCATTTGGTTCATGAATCATTTATTTTGGTAGGCAGGAGAAAGTTTATATTGAAAGTTTATCTTAAGAATGACATGTCATACCTGAAGAGTTTGTTTTGGAATACTACGGATTTTTTCCAACCCAGATAATTACGTGGGAGTTGCTTGTTTATTGGCTCATGGAGGAAATTCATGTGCCTCTGTTCTAGGCGTTTTAAGTGCTATGTATATATGGTAGTTGTTCCTCAAAACAGCTTTGGGTTTTGTTTTTTGTTTTTTGTCGTTGGTGGTGGTGGTTTTTTGAGATAGAGTCTCCCTCTGTCACCCAGGCTGGAGTGTAATGGCACGATCTGGGCTCACTGCACTCTCCACCTCTCCGGTTCAAGAGATTCTCCTGACTCAGCCTCCTGAGTAGCTGGGATTACAGGCGCCTGCCACCATGCCTGGCTAATTTTTGTATTTTTAGTAGAGACGGGGTTTAGCCATGTTGGTCAGGCTAATCTTGAACTCCTGACCTCAGGTGATTCACCCGCCTGGGCCTTCCAAAATGCTGGGATTACAGGCATGAGCCACCACGCCTGGCCCAAAACAGCTGTTTAAGAAAAGTGCTATTAACCCATTTACAGATGAGCACATTTGAGCCACACCCTCTTTTCCACTCTAAATCTTGTCTCTTTCTTTAAACATGAGTTACTTACACTTCTGAGCATAACTGAGACACTTTTAGAGACAGTGTCTTCTGAGCTCAATGTTATATTATTTGTGCTGCTATGCTTCTACTGGGTAACCAGCACCCATCCTGGTCACCAGGGCAACTTTGTCAACCAAGAAGGCCAGGGAACCCAAACCAGCATTTTCTACTATCAAAAGAGAGGTTCTGCAAATCCACCGGCAGAAGAGCATGTATAATAGCAGGTAGCATTTATATGACCCAGTGTGCAAGGCAGTGTCCCAGCGTATCACCATGAATCTCAGAAACTCCAGGCTTTCCCCATGGGAAACCCACACCACCACAGAACCAGGGGAGGGCTCGGTCAAGACTCCTGAAATCAGTAAGCTCCCAGTGACTTATTCGTTCCCTAGTTTTATAATACAAATAATGGCATGGGATCACATTCAGCTGTCATTATCCACAACATTTCACTGATGGGATCCTCCTCAGACAGAGACCGGGAATCAGATTTCTCGGTCACATAAACTGTTGCTCATTCTGTGAGGCTGCCTATTTGTAAAGTTGTGGTTCATATTAAAAGCAATCTCAGATGTAGGAAGCACCCCTCTCTTCCCTTCTCATTCATTTTGTTAAAGCAAATGGGCTTTGGAATTCAGTTCTGTTTCTACCACTTACTAATGTTGTTAATTTGGAGGAGTTCCTTAACTTTGCCAAGCCTTGATTTTCTCAGCTGTAGAAGGGGAATAATAAACCTATTTTACAGAACAGCTGAGACAATTAGGTGAGTTAATGTGTATAAAACGGTTTGCACAATACCCAACAAATGTTAAATTCTCACTCAGTTTTTAATATTAACCTCTATGTGCTTAATAACATTGAAGAAGAAGATTCAAATGGATTATAGTCCGTTAAAGAGTTCAAATATAAACAGATAATTCTCGGGGTGAGAATTGCCATAGCATAGATATGTTGGGTGCCCATGCCAGAGCATAGGTGGCAGCATCTAATGGTGGAGGGAGTTGGGTGAGACATCAAGAGAAGGTGACATATTTTTTTCAGTACCGAGCGGAAGACATGGGATACCACGTGGAGCTCTGCGGTAGATTAAATACAGACTCGAACTAACCTATTCTGGAACAATAGGACCATTTCCTTGTGGCTTACAGAAATTATTCCCTGCACCTATATTGATTTGTTTATTAAATGAATAGCTTTATTGGTAAACATGTATATTGCAGAAGTAGACTTGGTTATCATTCCCACAAGTCCAATTAAAGTAATGGTATCTATATACAAAACTCATAAAGACTAGATAAGTAAGTAATCAATAAAATACTCTTCTCAAGTATTCAAGAGAAAAAAATGTGTTGAAATGATGATTCATCATTCCGCATAACATATTTGTGACTACATTTAATAGCCTCATTAGCAATAAAATTTTTATGAGTTAACATCACATGAGAATATTCCCTTGTACCTTACTGAGATTTTATCTGCAGATTTGTAACATAACCATCATCATCTTGATATGTTTCTTACACATTTTATTCAGTGAACCCAAATTAACTTCTAATTACATGTTCAGCTGCCAGTCACGGTTTTATATGTTTGAATATATATCCTTCAGAGGATATTTGCTGTTTGGGGTGGTGAAGACTTCATCTTCTTATACATGCAAACAGAAGATAGTTTGAAGAGGAAGATGTTTTAGCAGTGTCTCAATTATCTCTCCATAATGATTATTTCACAACCTCGAGATATATTCCTGAAAGACTAAGTAAGAAATATATAGTAAGATTCCTTTCTGGATATTTGCAGAACTCCTAGTTATAACTATGCACCAAATATGGATAAACACTGGATTATGCAGTACACAGGACCAATGCTGCCCATCCACATGGAATTTACGAACATTCTACAGCGCAAAAGGCTCCAGACTTTGATGTCAGTGGATGATTCTGTGGAGAGGGTAAGCACGTGAACCTACCTCAGTGATAGTTTTTGGCCCAGCTTCCTTGGTGTAGACTCATTCTTGCCAATCCTGTTTGGTTTTTTCCCCTTCATTTTCCAGCATCATGTTGAGAGAGAAAGAAAGAGAGAGAGTATGTGTTTAGTGGTTTAATCATCCCTCCCCTATCTTGTCCTCATTCCATCTACCTCTCCAGAGTTGGTTTCCTATGGAGCCAGTAAAAAATAGGAGAGAAAAATCAAATCAGCAGAGATCAAGGGCCACATCCTCAAAGACAATGAAGAATGATGGAGCTTGTGGTGAACTTGAACTTGGAGTTAAGGGCCCCATCTAAAGCAACAGCAATTACTCAGCTCCAGCTAAATTTTGCCATGTCGAAATGTGGATCAAGTGTCAGCAGGTCTTCTGACTTTTTTAAAGAAGCCAGAAACACAAAAAATTTTATTTGAAATTTTCTGAACTTTGAAACATAGTATAAGCCAAACAAGATGTGCCTCAGGCTGGATTTAACTGGATCAGGCTCAGAAGCAGCCTGTTTTTAACCCTTGGTAATTAGATATGTGATGATAACTTTAACAATGGGTTTTCAAAATACAGCCTATAAAGTTTGATGGTAGAGGTTGTTGTGTGGGGTGTTTTTGTTTTTGTTTTACCAAACAAGCAAACAAAAAACCTGTAAGTAGAATGTGCTAGATTCCAAAAAGTTACGTTTCAACTTTACCATTGGACCTTTTCCCTCCCAGATTGTAAGCAAATAGAAAATATACATAATGTTATTAAAGCAACTCTTGCCTTTTAAAATAACAGGAAAAAGATTTGGGGGCAATCATGGCAACATTATTGAGCATCATCTTACACCAGCGCAATTGATTCTGACTTGTTCCTGTGCTGTATTTCAGCTGTATAACATGCTCGTGGAGACAGGGGAGCTGGAGAACACTTACATCATTTACACCGCCGACCATGGTTACCACATTGGACAGTTTGGACTGGTCAAGGGGAAATCCATGCCATATGACTTTGATATTCGTGTGCCTTTTTTTATTCGTGGTCCAAGTGTAGAACCGGGATCAATGTACGTATTTCTCTGTTTGCAACATTCAACTGTCGTACCTCATGTGTGTCTAAGATAATTCAATTACCAGTCTCAGTATCCGGTTTCCTTTCATCACAAACAAAAAAGGATGTGTGTAGGTTGGTTAATTTAGAAGATGAAAACCTTTTCCCCCCTGCCACATCTTAAATTAGCTGAAGTATACTACTTAAAGAGAAAGGAAAAATAACTGTATCAATGACTAATTCTCTCAAATTGACTGGAATCCATGTCTTTTTGGTCTGTGTGCACAGACAGGATGTGATCTTCTGGGACATCATCCTTCTTTGAATCAGAGATGCGCTGTCATTTAAAAAAAAAAAAAGCTGATGCCATCCTTTTAGTGTTTAACTTTTAAAATTTTTTCCGAAAGAAATGTTTTAAAAGATAAATTTTAAAAGCTGGCTTTTCTTTTAGAGGAAAAAGAGCTGAAGGACTAGGCTGCTATTTCTGTCACTGTAGGCAGGTCACTGCATCTCTTTGCATCTCTGTTTTCCCATCATAAAATGGCCTTGCCAATCATCTCAGAATGTTTTGAATAAAATGGGATTGCATCCATGGAAGAATTATGGAAAGACTAAAAGAAAAAGTGGAAGTAGAATCCAGAAGCTGGAGTGGCCCTTAAAAGTCATCTAGCCTGGACCCCTGATGTAACAGTGAAGCTAGGCAGACAGTGTCAGTGCCCATCTCAGATCCCTGATTCTGGAAGTGCTGGCAGTGGGGCCCAGAGCCCAGATGTTCTGAATCTCCCCCATGTACCTCAAGTGCTGCCACATCCCACTACATCCTGGAGAGAGGGCAACTGAAGTAAGAAGGGTTTCTTTGAAGAATGTTATTATGTCTCCTAAGATTATTAGAAACACCCTGGGAATTGTCAGACCGATATCTAGAAGGCTTTACGTTTTAAGGACTAGGTAGCATAGATTGAATTCAACTGTAAAAACTGTGCATCCTGTTTAAAAATATTGATTTTAAGGCCCTTGTTCAACTGGAGAGTTATGGACTATTGGATTTTAAACAAAAGTATGCTTGCTGCAAAAACCATCTATCAGGCTGCATCTTGCCTGGCGATGTGGTCAGAGCACAGGGGTGCAGGCATCTCCCCAGCCTGACCTTGGCAAGAGTCAGTTAATCTTGCTCAGTGCCATTGCTGTGATCACACACCCACCCTTGCCATGCAACCACGCATGCCTAGGAGACCAGATGGGAGGGTGAGAAGAGTTGAAGGCCAATGAGTCAATGTTGTAGAAAAAGCAGCCCTAAGTACCACCTTCCCCTGGCATTGGATCTCAGCCATCACCGTGTGCCCCCTTACAGAGTCCCACAGATCGTTCTCAACATTGACTTGGCCCCCACGATCCTGGATATTGCTGGGCTCGACACACCTCCTGATGTGGACGGCAAGTCTGTCCTCAAACTTCTGGACCCAGAAAAGCCAGGTAACAGGTGCGTCACTGTTCCTCCTCTCAGCCAGCCCCAAACACACTGAGCTCCAGCTGGTGCCCAGAGCCAGCCAGCAGCTGAAGACATGGAGGCAGAATATACCTTGCCCACAAGGATCACCCCAAGTTGAGCATTCCTCAGCTGCTTGTGAATAGCATATTGATGGAGATGCAGTCATGGTCTGTGGGAATTGAGAGGTGTTTCTTTAAATAAGCTGTTAGCACAGATCCATTTGGAAAAACGTCCAGATGCCAACAGTAAATATTATCATTTTGCTTTCAGGTTTCGAACAAACAAGAAGGCCAAAATTTGGCGTGATACATTCCTAGTGGAAAGAGGGTAATTATTGGTTCCTGGGGTGCTTCTGGGAACCAGTCCTAGCGGGCAGCTCTCCCTGCTGGGTATTTTTTTTTCTCCTTATTTTTGTTTACTAAGCATGCAGATTTTGTAAGCCTAGTCACAAGATTGAATGATTTGCTGCTTCTCCTGTGGTGGCCAATAGAGTAATTATTGCTGGATCAGAATTGTAAAGAATAACCCTCAAGTTGGTTAACTGGTACAAAAATACAGTTAGATAGAAGTTATAATATTTGATAGTATAGTTGGGACATTATCATTAACAATAATTTATGGTATATTTTGAAATAACTACAAGTAAAGAATTGTAATGTTCCCAACACAAGGAAAAGATAAATGAGATGATGAATATCTCAATTATCTTGATTTGATCATTACCCATTGTAGACTGGCATCAATATATCACACATACCCCCAAAATATGTATAATTATGATAAATCAACTTTTAAAGTACCAAAACAACAAGAGAATAATGACTCCACATCCCCTAAAAAGAATAAATTCTCATAAGATTGGACCAACGCCTTTATCATGGGTATAGATTTACTGTTGCATTTCTCAGTGCTGGTTTCTAATCAATCCAGTAGATTGAGTTTCTCTACCATCCTCCCCATGCTCTTCTCTAAGCTGCCTCCAAGGCTTACCCAGCACCTTTCTTTCTACTTCCTACTTCTTTTCCTTACGTGCCTTTCCTAGTTTTAAATAGATAAATGTATGCCATTGTAATTATTTCCATCATCACTTCTGGGTTTCTCCCTTTTGATTCATTAATGCCCATTGCCTTGTTTTTCTCTGTACATAAATGTGGAAAGAGAAAACATTTGTATAATTTTTTTAACAAAAGGAACTTTGAGCATGTAAAATAAAACATGTATGCCCAAATTTTGAAATTAATGCTTTTGGGAAGAATAAATCTTTTCCTGACCTCTCATCTTCATCCTACCCAGCTTGTCATTTTCATAAAGGACCCATCAAATGTTGAACTCCTGTAGACAGAGATTAACATCTATTTCTTGCTGTTTAAAGAATGTGGAGTCATGTGACAGAGAAAAAAAAAAGAGGGCAGGACTCAGGGACCGTAATTCAGATCACTTCTCACGTACGAAGCTTTTCCCTTTTTGTCGAAGCAAATTTCTACGTAAGAAGGAAGAATCCAGCAAGAATATCCAACAGTCAAATCACTTGCCCAAGTATGAGCGGGTCAAAGAACTGTGCCAGCAGGCCAGGTACCAGACAGCCTGTGAACAACCAGGGCAGGTGAGTGATACAGGCTTTCTTTACCACCACTCATGGGCTTCTCCATCTCTAATTTAGAAAGTTGTCCACATATGAAAGAATGTACATTTGTGTATAAATAAGCTTTTCCTAGTGGTCTTGAGGGCAAGCTCACTGAGACACCTCTCCACGGACAGAATTATGTAACTGGTTTGGGCTGGGCCTCCCCATTACTACTTGGGCTCCCTCCAGTTAAAAAAGATCATTATCTCAGATAAAGTTCTATGCCAAAAGACACTGGTTTCCTCTGAGGAAATGATTCCTGTTACAGTCCCTGTTAACTAGTCACTGAAGAGTTGCCAAGAGGCTACTTAGTCAAAACACAGGTACATGCTGAGCCTCTGGGCAGTGAACCACTGCAAGAGACACGATGGGGCCTTCACCCTAGGCTAAAGTCAGATGTCCTCTTGCCCCCAGTGGAGGACAGAGCCTGTGACCAAGCTTGAGGAATGAGAAGAGAAACTATATTCTGTTTGTTTATTGTTCCTACTTCTGCTCACAAAGATTCTCACATCAAATATTTCATTAGGATAAATCTTCATTAGTAGAAATATTACTACAGACCCCAGGGCTACCCAGAATACCAGTTATTTTATCAGTAAGAATAAAAGAAATATGGTGTGATGAATTAACACTGCTTTTAAAGAAAGTAAGTACATATGAATTTAAACCAGTCTAAAACCAAAGATTTTAAATGCTCTTGATTGAAATGTATGATAGCTAAAAGAAAATGCTGTGTCATGCTGAGAGGAACTGAACTTTGGCCCAAATCATTGCAGCTTAGAGCAAAATCAGAGGAAAGTGAAAAATACTAACACGTAGTGAGCATTTGTCTTATCTCAGGCATGGTACGCAGGATTTTGTAGCATTTACTCAATTTAATCCTCACATCTGTTGAGTGAGGTGGACATTGGCATCCCCATTTTACACATGGGCGACTGGCATTCAAACAGGATTTGTCTGATTCAAAAACTCAGTTTACTTGCTGCCTTCCGAGGTAGGTTACAATAACCAGGTGAAGAGAAGTTCAAATCTTCTGTGAGTCTTTTTTTAACTTAACTGACCTCTAGATATCCACACAATTCACCAACACCAGTTCAAGACGTCAGGCTCATGGAATGAGTAGGTAACGAAGTTATTATTAAAGTGGCCTCACTCATTATACGCTTATTTTATGGTATCTAACTTGTTGAATAGACATTCATAGTAAACAACTTGATCCTTATACCCTGCATTTCCTCAGGCTTTCTTGTACACAGGATCCCTTTGAAATAGAAGAGGAAAGGGAGGGAGAGCCGTTGAAGGAAGGGCTAAAACTAAGCCTTCACTGCATTCTAGTACGTCTTAATTTTCAAGTGTTTAGTGGAGAAAAGCTTAGACCTATTCATTATATTTTAATTTGAAGTCTTCAAATCTTTCTTATGAAAGCTCCAAATGTTATTATGAGTAAAACCTCAGAATTATTTTGTAGCTCTAAGATGATTTTTATGAGCCAGCCTCAATAGACTAATTTACTTTTATTCAGGAGTTGCAAATGTTCAGTGTTAAATACATTTCATGCAAATTGGTGATCTTGTTACTCTTTTAGCTCTAAGAGGTGAACATTATAGTCTTTTGGGAATAAGGTACACTGCCTACCTTTCAGTGTATAATTTTACAAACCTCTCCATATGGCTTGCCCTAAAATTTTAATATATGTCCTAAAGGGCAAATGTAGCGTAAACTAGATTATGGTATTTTGGCACAAGATTTTCACTCATGAGCTGAATGCTAACTATATTAAAAACTTAATTTTGCTTTTTCATATTTTCTGAACTTGTTTTGGCCCCATAAAATGCTTTCATATCTGGAATTTTCCTCCACTGTTTCATTTCTCTGTGAATCAGTCTGAATTTAGATCCATTATGTGGATCTATGAGAACATCAGCAATGGTCTCTTTTAGAAAGGCCTGAATCTGTGGAACAAAGAATTAGACTATGCCCCAATGATGATTTATTTCTATAGAATTTCTTTACATTTGGGCCTGAGTGAGCTTTAGAAGTGAAGACCTGGAGAGTATTTCTGATTGTCTCTAGCTTCAGTGTATCACAGTACTAGTGAACTGTTACTCTAATCCCGAACCAGTAGGATCAGCATCCCTGAGAGTCTGTCAGAAGTACAAATTCTCTGGCTATTGCAGACCTTCTGAATCAGAACCTCTAGGGGTGAAGCTGAGCAATCTGTGTGTTAACAAGTCCTCCAGGTGACTCTGATGCTCCCTGAAAGTTTGAGAAGCACTCTTCTAACCCACGATTGTGATTACTGGTGGTCCTCAAACCATCACTTAGGAATCTAAGAACTTCAAGAAAATTTTGAGCCTGAATCTTTAAAGCAGTTATTCAATCTATGGGTCAAATCTGATAGCTATGTTGTGTGTTGTTGTTTTGTTTTGTTTGAGACAGTGTTTTACTCTGTCACCCAGGCTGGAGTGCAGTGGCGTGATCATGGCTCACTGCAGCCTCACCCTCCTGGGCTCAGGTGATCCTCCTACCTCAGCCTCCTGAGTAGCTAGGACTACAGGCAAACACCACCATATTCAACTAATTTTTGTGCTTTTTTAGAGATGGAGTTTTGCCATGTTGCCCAGGCTGGTCTGGAACTCCTGGACTCAACCGATCCTCCCACCTTGACCTCCCAAAGTGCTGGGATTACAGGAGTGATCCTCCATGCCCAGCCAGCTCTGCTGTGTTCTATCAACTTTTTATATCTTGGCCTTTTGCTCTTTCTTTCTGGCTACTTTGAAGACTATCTTTTTTTGGTGACAGTATCACCGGCTTTAAAAAAGGGAAGAAGAAAATTCAGAATAATGATGCTGAATTGTTCAGGTTCAAGGTGGCAGCAGATGCTAGAACTGACCTGCTTGGAATCTGCTCTCTCTTGACGTCCCTCCTGGCATGCGCCCTGCTTCTGTTCCTATTAACAAGTTGAATGGCCTTCATTCCAAGGCAACACAGTCTTAGGTTTTGACACTCCATGGGGTACAAACGGAAAATCAGCATGACTAGCCCCATTCTCTTCACTCTTAATCCCAGAGATAGTGAATGCCCCCTTCCTACCACATCTTTGTACCAGGTCACCTAAAGGTTGTTTGGTGGTATCAATGCGGGTGCATGAGGTAAGTCAATAGAGGAAAGAGATCCAAAGGTTGGGGTTAGAATATTGGCCACCACCACTTTCTAGTTGTGTCTTCTCAAACAGGTCACTTACTTTCTCCTGAGTCTCAGGTTTTCTATCTCTAAAATGGAGAAAATTAACCTCACCCTTGTGAGGATTAAGTGATATTATACCAAGTGAGACTGAGATTAATTTTCTCTAGTGTGTGAGTATTGGGTGTTGTTATTATTCCAAGCCATCTTACCTGCTGTTTTCATTCCTATGAAGCCAATAAGAATTAAAATGGGCTGAGGCCGGGCGCGGTGGCTCACGTCTATAATCCCAACACTTTGGGAGCCCGAGGCGGGCAGATCACCTGAAGTCAGGAGTTCAAGACCAGCCTGGCCAACATAGTGAAACCCCGTCTCTACTAAAAATACAAAATTAACCAGGTGTGGGTGGTGGGGCGCCTGTAATTCCAGCTACCTGGGAGGCTGAGGCAGGGGAATCACTTGAACCCGGGAGGCAGAGGTTGCAGTGAGTCGAGATTGTACCATTGCACTCCAGCCTGGGCAAAAAGGGCGAAACTGCATCTCAAAATTAATTAATTAATTAATTAAAAAGAATAAAAATGGGCTGGAATCCGAGAGACTTGGCATCACTTCTTGACTATGTGAACACAACAACCAGCAGGGACTAATTAAGACAACACGGACATATGTGTTTCCATTACTCCCACGTTCCTGAATTAATATGAGACAGAGTGTGAATTCCCTCCACTCTCTAAGCTGGGCATTACACCCCCAGGCATGTTTATGTACAGACACTCCCCATCCCCCTACACAATCACACTCATACACATGTGCACACTCATGGGCAAATCTCAACCTCTGTCTTAAAGCATGTTTGTTCCACAGAGAACAAAGAGCAGTGATGCTCAATGCTGGTGGCACATTAAACTCACCTGGGGCTGGACACTGTAGCTCATGGCTTACTCCCATAATCCCAGCACTTTGGGAGGCAGGAGTTCTAAACCCCCTGAGCCCAGGAGTTCTAGACCAACCTAGGCAACCTACAGAGACACTGTCTCCACACACAAACAAAATAGCCAGGCATGGTGGTGTGTGCCTGCAGTACCAGCTACTCAGGAGGCTGAGGTGGGAGGATTGCTTGAGCCTGGGAAGTCGAGGCTGCAGTGAGCCATGATCATGCCACTGCACCCCAGCCTGGGTGACTGAGTGAGACCCTGTCTCAGAAAAACAAAAAATAAAATAACAGAAAAATAAAAAATAAACTCACCTGGGTGGCACTTGAAAAATGCTGCCGCATACCCCAGACCAACCAGGTTAAAAATGTCTGGAAGTGAGGCCAAGGAATCTATTTTTTAATGAGGTTAAGAATCACAGGCCTAGAACCAGAAAATATCAAAGTTTGAAGGAATCTTAGAAATCTTCGAAGTTGAATGGTATCATTTTTCTGATAAGGAAATTTAGGTCCGGAAAAGTTAAGCTACAAACCCAAAGCCAAAACCTGCATCTCTTCACTTCGCGTTGAGTACTTTCTTCCCTGTAACATGCTGCCACTGCAAAATCGCAAGACAGATTTTCCCTTTGAAACTATGAATGGCAGTTGCCACTCACATTGGTTCTCAACCCAGACTGCACATTAGAATCATATGGGCAGCTTTAGAAATTCTTATGTTTAAGTCCCAGCCCAGACAAGTTAAATCAGAACCTCTGGGTACGAGGCCCAGGTATCAGTGTTTTTTCCAAGCTTCCCTGATGATTCCTATGTGCAGACAAGCTTGAGATCCACAAATGTCAAGTGAGCATTATTGGGCTGGTTTTTCTTCTTCTTCTTCTAGGCATAGGTATTGACATCTTAAATAGGAGCTACATAAAAGAGAAATTCCCTGGGCATTAGATTTTGAAATACACTTTACATATTATCTGGCATTTAAGAGGAAAAAAGCAGCTTGCTTTGTTTTGATAGGGCAAATATCACATCCTTTTGATGAGCTGTTGAATTCCAGCATCTTTACAATTTAGTTTGCCTTTCTACTATTGGATCAATATAAAATCAAACATTTGTTTAAAAATCTGTGAGGACCCCTGCATCAAGCAAGCTGATGCTATTATAATGGAAATAGAATGTAGTTTGTTGAGTGGAAACTGGTTTAGCTCCAGGATCTTTGTTCCTTTCCAAAACTTATCTCTCTGGCCATATATCCCTCTGACCCTTTGTGACCAGTTGCAGAGCATGCATAATAAGACATTTACCATTGAGATCCTCCTAGAATTGTTAGTTTTCCAGAAGCAGACAGCTTGTTTCCCAAAAATCACTGAACCCTGGTCAAAATGGCAGCATGGCTCATAGAAATCTTCCCCTGGCTTACCTGATTCCAGGGGGCCCATCCAGAAGGATTGAGCTCCCAATGCCATCCTCTTACTGAATTCTCCTCTGTGCTTGGATCCATTGTGGACCACTCAGCCTTTAAATCTTGCTTCCTTACCTCTTCAAACTATGCTGAAGCTCATGTCTGAACAGTTGTGCATCTAATTAGATATTTTGCTTCTGTGCATTTGTTCTAAACAAGTCAAAAAAAAAAAAAGACAAACATGAGAATAGGCATTTTACTCATAAACTATATAATACAGCCCCGTTCTGCTTAATTTGTATTGTGTCTTCTTTTCCACCATCTCCTAACAGCCCTCCGTAGTCAGGTCCTCCTCTGTGTTTCTTAAACATTACCTGCGAATCCCACTTTCTCACTTGTATGGATGTTGTTACTTCTCTCTTCTCACCTAAGGCTTACCTGAAGACTCGTACAGAGAATGATCTCTCTGTTTGAGTTTTCTCTTTTTCATTCTCTTTTTTCATCAGTATCCTGATCAAGGTGCTTTGGGATTACATCCTGGATATACCACTTCCTTGGTATTTGACTATGTGCAAGTTTCTTAACCTAACTCTGCCTCAGTTTCTTCATCTATAAAATGGGCATCATAATAGTTCTTGCCTCATAGATTGTTGTAAATATTATATGAGTTAAATGTATCAAGCATCTGGGACAATGTCTAGGACATAGAAAGCACTCAACAAATGCTGGTTGTCAATCATTGGCCAAGATCAGTTTACCAATTTCATTTTCTAGGACTTACAATAATCATACATCTTCCAACATTCCAGTGTTGACTTTTACAAGTGATTATCCAGATTAAAATCTATAGTAGGTAACATTTGTCTCTCTTCTGCTTCTTCTCCCTTTCCGTTTTCCCTCCCCCTCTTTTTCCCATCTCATACCATCTCAAAGAAAACAAGCCAGGAGATAAATCCTCCTGGCACAAGTAACACTATTTAATATTTGTGAGAGAAAATTCGACAATGACTTCAGCTAAGTAGCAGTTTGGCCAAAGATGTGAATATGATCTTTGTATATTCCCCAGTGTTAAGATAAATATTTTAAACACATGTCCACATGCAGGTAACTGTTTTTTATGGTGTCCATTTTGACATGAAGAATAATCAGATTATCACAAAATTACTGTACAGTTGTGACATTTCAGTGAGCATGATTTGACCTGCATTATCACCAAATCCATGTCGTAAGACATATGATAACCAAGAACTAGTGTGTGTTTATGCATAAAATTAAGCTTTCACTGCAGTGCACCTTTGAAGAAGTTGTAGCCAATTTTAAAATTTTATTTTATTTCAATAATTTTTGGGATACAAGTGGTTTTGGGTTACATGGATAAATTCTTAAGTTAGATTTCTGAGATTTTAGTGCATCCATCACCCAAGCAGTGTATACCGTACCCAGTATGTAGTCTTTTATCCCTCACCTGCTTCCCAACCTTCCCCTCAAAGTCCTCAAAGTTTATTATTGATATAATAATAATGGCTTTGCGTCTTCATAGCTTAGCGCCCATTTGTAAGTGAGAACATACAATATTTGGTTTTCCATTCCTGAGTTACTTCACTTAGAATAATGGTCTCCAGCTGCATCCAAGTTGCTGCAAAATACATTATTTTGGTCCTTTTTATTCCTGAGTAGTATTCCGTGGTGTATATATACCACATTTTCTTTATCCACTTGTTGGTTGATGGGCCTCTAGGCTGGGTTCCATATTTTTGTAATTGCTACTTGTGCTGCTATAAACATGCCTATGCATATGTTCTTTTCATATAATGACTTCTTTTCCTTTGGGTAGATACCCAGTAGTAGGGTTGCTGGATCAAATGGCAGTTCCATTCTTAGTTCTTTAAGGAATCTCCATACTGTTTTCTGTAAAGGTTGCACTGATTTACATTCTCACCAGCAGTGCAAAAGTGCTCCTTTTTGCCACATTCACACCAACATCTATTGTTTTGTTTTGTTTTGACTTTTTAATTATAGCCATTCTTGCAGGAGTAAGGTGGTATCTCATTGTGGTTTTAATTTGCATTCCTTGATGAGTAATGATGTTGAGTATTTTTTCATGCTTGTTAGCTGTTTGTGTATCTTCTTTTGAGAATTGCTGTTCATTTCTTTATCCTACTTTTTGATGGAATTTTTTTTTTTCTTGCTGATTTGTTGTGTTCCTTTGTAGATTCTGGATGTTAGTCCTTTGTTGGATGCACAGTTTGCAAATATTTTCTCCCACTCTGTGGGTTGTCTGTTTACTCTGCTGATTATTTCTTTTGCTGCACAGAAGCTTTTTTAGTTTAATCAGGTCTCATTCATTTATTTTGGGGTTCTTTATATTTGCTTTTGGGGTCTTAGTCATGAATTCTTTGCCTAAGTCAATGTCTAGAAGAGTTTTTCCAATGTTATCTTCTCAAATGTTTATAGTTTTGGGTCTTAGATTTAAGTCTTTGATCCATCTTGAGTTGATTTTTGTATAAGGTGAGAGATGGGAATCCAGTTTCATTCTTCTACATGTGGCTTGCCAGTTTTCCCAGCACCACTTGTTGAATAGGGTGTCCTTACCTCAATTTATGTTTTTGTTTGCTTTGTCGAAGATCAGTTGGTGGTAAGTATTTGGCTTTATTTCTGGGTTCTCTATTCTGTTCCATTCTATGTGCCTGTTTCTATGCCAGTACCATGCTGCTTTGGTAATTATAGGCTTGTAGTATAATTAGAAGTCAGGTAATGTGATGCCTACAGATTTGGGGTTTTTTTGCTTTGTATTGTTTTGGTGAAGCTAATTTTGGGTGTTTTTTGTTTGTTTGTGTGTTTCTTACTCATGAAAATGGACACAAGTAGGCATAAGTAAGAACAGAGAACAATATCCTTAACCAATCTGAGAAATATTTGCAATTCAAAATGCAGAAATTATAATGATTATTTAGCGGATACTTCAGGAAGGAAAAGCAATCGGAGGTCATCTAATATTGCACTAAGTATTTTACATGGAAAACTGTTCTGTGAGATACATATTATGCCCATTTTAGATATGAAGAGACTGAAGCTCAGATGGGAAAATAACTTGACCAAAGTCACACAGCTAGAAGAATGACAAACCTGAGTTCAAACCAAGATCTGGGTGACTCAAAGCTTCTGTCTCCCTCACCAAATAATAATTATTTTGTACACTTTACCACCAGAAAACATTAGCTTGCCCAGGATTGGATAAACCTTTTAAAGGCCAATTACAGTACTGCTATAGGTTCATATAGTACATCTTTTCCTTAGAACTTCAAAACACTCAAACAATCTATTCTCATGTCTATCCATGAAGCCAGGAGAAGCAAGTATTATTTAATCAGATGTGGAATCCAGAAAAACAAAAAGATTCTGCAATTTGCTCAAAACCATAGAGTTAACAGCAAAAAATAAAATACAATTAAGGTTTTTGAATCCCAACCCAATACTCATCTCCATTAAAAATGGCTACCTCTTATCAAGTATACATTAGATCACATTCTTTAAGTAATAAACCATGTGTGTGTATGCGTGTAATAGTAATAATAATAACAGCTGCTTTTGTTGAGTGCCTGCCATGTACTGAGTCCTTCCCGTGTGTTGTCACTAATGCTCCTGACTCTGCAAAGGGTAATGTGGCATATCTTACTTGCTCAGAGCCACATAGCCACGTGATAGAGCTGGTGTTAAAATCCAGGCTTTTTGAGCTTGCAAATCCAGACTTTTTCCTTTAAGCCACACCGATGAATACAAAACACCTTTCCAAGTCCAAGACAGAATATAGGTAATATTCACTACTATGAAATCCTATTTCAGTAAAAGACTTGTGACAGCACTCTGCGTTGTAGTGAGGATCAAATGAAAAATTCATAAAGCGTGCTCTAGAGCAGTACCTGCTATCAAGCAAGAGTTAAATAAATGATCATAATCACGGTAGTCAAGATGATGATGAATGAAATTGTTTGAAATGCATTTGACATATTTCTCATTAGATTTGATTCCACCAAACTAGCTGCACACTATTTGTATCCTCACACCAAAATTACCAGCCTTCTCTTCTTCGTCTGGTGTTATTTATATACAGGCAGATATAATCAATCAAAAACACTAACACATAATTACCTAACTGAGTGATTCTGTGCTGAGCTAACTTCTGGGAATGACTCAGGAACATGAGACATGGCCCTTGCCCTTAATTCCAACTTCCAGCATAGTTAGAAAGGCTAAAAGAAAATTATAAGAACTTAAAAAATTATTTAAGTAGTTTTATCTAGCACCTCGCCCATAATTGGTGTGCGGAAATATTTGTGGAATGACTGCGTGCTAAATTATTGGCACAGACTGATAAATCAAACAGAAGGAGAACTGAAATGTAGTTGAAGAAAAGAATTTGCAGAAGGAATGAACCATCAGTGAAGATGGAGACAATCAGATTTGGCAATTCACTGATTTACTGATAAACTTCAAGAGCGTAGATAAAAGCAAGACAGTGTGACAGCTCTGTTTCTGCAAGGGCATTTGTTGAACAAAGCTTATGTCTGTGGCTGACTCCACACATCCCATTAGCAGGTGCCTCACCTGAGCTCAGGCTTTCATCTGATTCCTGAAACTCCTGCAATGTAAAAACCATCTCTTCTCATTATTTTGACTATTTAAATGGCTTGCCACGTGAGTTTCAGAGCAATTCTTTCAAAAATTCTCTTTTTCTGCCTCCCTCTATAAACTTTCTAAGATTACCACTTTAGTTGCAGCTGTTTCAAGGTTTTATTGTGCAGTCGTAAAAATTGTCATGATATCCAGTTCTAAAATGGCTGTAGCAATGTGTGGTAATTACATTTCATTAAAATTCCTAGTATGCTTGCCAGTAGGAAGATTTTCAAAGCCTCTAGTTAATTACTTTATCTAACAGGGTGTATGACTTTTTCAAAGGGTCCATGGTAGAAGATACAATTGACATTTTTGTTTGTGGCTCTTGCTTTATCCAAGTATGTGTGTAGATACATGTATATATGTAGTATGTATGGATAATATATGTTTGTATGCATGTGTGTAGATATATATGCATATATGTATGTATATTTGATTTTGTATGCTACATTATCATAGCTAAGGACAGTGCCAGACATCCAGTGTGGTTAAATTCAACTCTTCAGGAAGGAAACACCGTTTCCCTTCTTCTCTATCCCATAGGAAATCAACAAAGAATTTGGCTAATGGGAAATTCAACTTGGATTCCAAATAGCCTAAGTCACTAAAACTTCTGCCTACACCTTTGTGTTCTACAGGAATCTACTTGTACCCTCAGATCCTCCAGGGCAAAAGACAAACAAAATAGGCAGAATTCTTTTAATGCATTGTGATTATAAAAACCGCAGGTTTTCACTATGGTCATGTGCTTTAAAATTAGTATTTGTACTAAAGTTGATATAAATTAGATCCACAAAAGACTTTAGGCCATTATTTTTCAAGAATGAATATATATAATATTATAATATTATATTAATATATATTATTTCATATATATATATTTGAGATGGAGTTTGCTGTGCACTCAGGCTGGAGTGCAGTGGCTCCAATCTTGGCTCAACTGCAACCTCTGCCTCTCAGGTTCAAGCCATTCTCCTGCCTCAGCCTCCCAAATAGCTGGGACTACAGGCATGTGCCACCACCTGGCTAATATTTGTTTGTTTGTTTTTTGTTTGTTTTTTGAGACGGAGTCTTGCTCTGTCACCCAGCCTGGAGTGCAGTGGCATGATCTCGGTTCACGGCAACCTCCACCTCCCAGGTTCAAGCGATTCTCCTGCCTCAGCCTCCCAAGTAGCTAGGACTACAGACGTGCGCCACCATGCCCAGCTAATTTTTGTATTTTTAGTAGAGACGGGGTTTCACCATGTTGTCCAGGCTGGTCTTGAACTCCTGTCCTCAGGCAATTCGCCTGCCTCAGCCTCCCAAAGTTCTGGAATTCCAGGCTTGAGCCACTGTGCCTGGCCTTTTTTTTTTTTTTTTTTTTTTTTTGTATTTTTAGTAGAGAGAGGGTTTTGACACATTGGCCAGGCTAGTCTTGAACTCCTGACCTCAGACGATCCACCCACCTTGGCCTCCCAAAGTGCTGGGATTACAGGCCTGAGCCACCGCACCCGTCCTCAAGAATAAAATTAGCCATATTTTCCTGTCTGATAGAAGATGGAGCACCTCTTATGCTTCCACTTGGCTGTGGATTGTGAATTCACTAGCCAATTACTTTGCTCCTCTAGGCATTAAGCAGTCAACTCTTCATTTTTAAATGCTAGATTGAGAGATCATCCAAGTAGATGGATAAGCCTTAAACCATTTGAATTTAAGACAGATATACATACAGACAGACACTCAAATGCCACTAATTCCCAAACTTTGCAAAGTTACAAAAAGTTTTTTATTTTGGCAATACTTTCCCCAGCAATAATTCTATATGGCATATAGTTATATGTTAATGGAGATGTCTGTCAGTTTCTGAGTCCAGGCTATCTATAGTGCAGTGGCATGATGGCATGGTCTCAACTCACTGCAGCCCCAACCTCCTGGGCTCAAGTGATCCTTGCACCTCAGCCTCCCTCCTAGTTGCTGGGACCGCAGGCATGTGCCAGCATGCTTAGCCATATATGTGTGTGTGTGTGTGTGTGTGTGTGTGTGTGTGTGTGTGTACATATATATTTTTTTTTTTTTTTGTAGAGACAGGGTTTCACCATGTTGCCCAGGCTGTTCTCAAACTCCTGGACTCAAGCAATCCACCTGCCATGGCCTCCTGATGTACTGGGATTATAGGTTTGAGCCACTGTGCCCAGCTCTGAGAACTTTTTTGATCATTTCATGGCACATCCTCAAGCTAATTGGATAGCCATGAATGCTATAATTGGGTCTGTGAGTGCCACAAACCCAGGCGTGGAAACCACTGATGTCCGCATTAAATGGCAGAATCATGGAACAGGCCACATGCAGTTTTCAGCTAAGTCAAAATTCTGTCACTTATCAACTAACTGTGGAGAGAGCACAAGGATAACTGGTTTCACTCAAATAAAGCACATAGTCCTGAAAGCATAGGTGCACTGATAGTATTCATTCATCCAACTGGAGTCATTTTCTGACCTGCTTACATCAGTACATTTCTAGACACAGCTTCCTTTGCACACGCCACTCCCACCAATTACATGCATCCCTCTCAAAGACCTATGCATCTGAGCTACTTAGACTTAAATATATCCCTCCTGCCTTCCCCATGGAATCCAGCTGCAAAACTGTCCGGTAAGCAGTTGCTAATGTAAAGCAGTGGCCTAAACTCCAACGGCACATTTGAATCATCTGGGGAGCTTCTGAAAGTCCCAATGTCCAGCCAAATTTGAGAACCACTCATCTGATCTAACTTCCTGTGTTTAATTAAGTTGACTTCACAATTTTTAAGTTAAATCATCTCTAACTTAGTCCTTAGGCTGTTCTTGTTTGTGTTGCCTTTTTGCGGCTTTGTAAGTAAAATCCGCCCTCTGTATCCATGGGTTCTACATCTGTGGATTCAACCAACTGCAGATTGAAAGAATCGAAAAAGAAAAGATGATTTCGTCTATATTGAACCTGCATAAACTTTTTTCCTGTCATTATTCCCTAAACAATACAGAGTAACTACTATTTATATAGCATTTTATTATATTAGGTATTACAGTTAATGTAGAGATAAAGTATACAAGAGTGTGTATGTAGGTTATATAGAAATACTATATTTTACATCACAGACTTGAGCATTCATGGATTTGGGTATCTGCAGGGCATCCTGGACCCAATTCTCAGTGGATCCTGAGGGATGACTCATTAGTTGCCTGTCTGTCCCTTGAGCTCCTGCTTCTCTGGGTGAAGATGTTAAACATTCAAGACATTCTAGCTAATCCACAAAAAAAGGTTGTACCCTGATATGGCTTGAAACAACCAAATTCAGTAGTACCAAGAGTATAAAGGGCTAAAGCAAAATCATAGAAGAAGCCCTGTATCTCTAGGATTTGGGGATTATATAGTAGAAGCCAAAAAGCAGCTCTGATAATTCAACATATATTGAAGACATACAACTCCCTTAGGAGAAAGCAAATCGTGGCTCTGCATCTTGGTTCATTGTGAATAACTGCATGTCATTTTGTACATGAGTGTCAGTTATCTACAAGGCCGTCTAGGACCTTTGACCAAACTTTGCCTTGCAGTAGGACACTTTGCAACAAAGATGTCACCCCAGATATGGTACTGGTACAAGAGGGGGATATGAGATCTTTTAAATGATGCATGAAAGAATATGTTTTATTTAATAATTATTTATTTGAATATATTTGAAAATATACGTGGCACAAAAAAACGTACTTTTACAGTGCAGATAGTATTGTACTGTCCATAGGTTAGAAATGCATCCATTTAAAGAAGAGCTTCTCACTCTTTAGATATGAACAAAAACAATGAAGGATAAAGAGAAGTTTCAGTAGATAATAGTACACAACTGATAGACCTACACGGAAAGGAAAAAAGACAAAAGTTTGATAACACTATATTTTAACTCTGTGACAACTGTGGCCAATTAAAATTAAATATTCTTCCCGCCTCCCAAATTAATTTTGTAGGGAGAAGGGGGAAAATAAAATGTAAAAGAAGTTATTCAGTCTTTAAGTAAGATGTGGAGGATCCCAGAAAATGACCCCCAGGGTGAAAAGCTATTATTTCAGCCAGGTTGATTGAGATTCAGTAAGTGCAAGGACACTTAGTCCGGAGGCAGTGTCATATTTACTCGGATGTAAGCCTGCAGCATCTGTGGCAGGCGTGTTAGAAAGCTCAGTCTAGAAAAGTCAGTGCAAGCTCCCCATATGTGTCTGTTGGGAAGTGAACTGTCTCACATAGGAGCATGCCCACTCTCTGCTGAGTGTGCAGTTGAAACTGGAGAGTTTCCTGATCCCCTTCATAGGATGTGCAACAGGGGTGTGGCACACCTGCTCAGTCACCACCACTGCTCAAACCCCTGATGAGAGGGGGAGCACACAGATGGGCAGGTACAGGAACCAGGGCACGTCCTTTGGGCTCCAGCCCTGCAGTAGTATCTAGGGGCAGGCGCCTATGGCCCCAGTGTTACAATGCTCTTTTAGCCTTGCCATCTGCAGACAGATTGTTAACCAGCTCAATGGACCCTCTGCCTTTTGACAAGGGCAGAGGGCCACCAATATGACAGCTTTCTGTATTCCAAGCTCTTGCCTAGCTCCTGGAAGAATCAGGTCACGCACGGGCTTGAAGGATGAATGCAGAATTTTACTGAGTGGTGGAGGTGGCTCTCAGTAGGACGGATGGGGAGCCAGAAGCGGGGATGGAGTGGGAAGATGATCTTCCCCAGTTTGGCCACTGGACAGCCACACTCCTCTCCGACCACCCCCAGCCAAGCTCCTCTCAGTGTTCAGACATTCCTCCTCTTCTGTCTTTCTCTGCCACCTTGTTCCACCATTCGTCTGCTTGTCTCCTCATCTCCTTGTCTGCTTCTGGAGCCTGGGTTTCAGGGTTTATATGGGCACAGGATAGGGGGCATGGCAGGCCATAAACAACTTTTGGGGTACAAAAACAGGAATGCCTGTCCCCATTTAGGGCCGTAGATCCCCAGGCTTGAGGGTGGGGCCTTTGCCAGGAAACTACCTTCTTCTACCCAGTGTTTCCCTGTCTGCTGTCCATATCACAATGTTCTTAGAAGGATAAGAAAAGACACAAAAGAAAGCCTGACAAGTTTGCTAATGTCTGGTGTCTGTGAGAGTCGGCTCGCCCCATGATGGGCTCCAATTAAACTCATCTCTGTCTTCCTCATGTGCCACTCTTCCCTGGCTCACATTAGAAATTCAGGAGCGGAGAACAAAGCGGCCAAGTTTGTTTTTCCAGAGCAAGAGGGGTCTGGTGAAAGCAGTCCTGACAGCTGCTCTGTGTGTCTTGGTGAACTAACAGCTTTTACATGTTTCATTCAAGACTGTTTAGTCTGCGTGCTGAGGATTCATATATCAGTTTTTGGCTCTAGTGTCATTGAGGTAGTTTGATTTCCAGTGATTTCGTGGTCATCTGTATTTGCCTACAGTGAAAGAAATAACTGAGAGTCGAGTTATTGCGGGGTCACTTAAAAGCTTACCTTTCTTCATTCACTCTCCTGAAAGATATTGCCAGTGCTTCTAAAAAAAGAAAAGAAAAAAAAAAAAACTAAGGGAGGGGCTCTTAATCAATAACACCTGGAGCAGAATCGGTAAACTGCTTTCACGTTGGCTTTTGCAGAAGTGGCAATGCATTGAGGATACATCCGGCAAGCTTCGAATTCACAAGTGTAAAGGACCCAGTGACCTGCTCACAGTCCGGCAGAGCACGCGGAACCTCTATGCTCGCGGCTTCCATGACAGAGACAAAGAGTGCAGTTGTAGAGAGTCCAGTTACCGTGCCAGCAGAAGCCAAAGAAAGAGTCAACGGCAATTCTTGAGAAACCAGGGGACTCCAAGTAAGCCACACTTTTGTGACCATCTCGATGGTGGCGTAGGCCTGTGGGAATAAACAATAGAGAGACGAAAGGGTTGCTCCTTCTACATTTTAGATATTATCAATGCATCGTTTTCAGGCTAAAAGCACATCGTTGCTCTATTTAAAATAAGAAAGCTAAGATTAATGTGACATTTTGCTTTGCAAACATTTTCACTTAAGCATAGAATGAAAATATAGTTTGTAAAAGCACCAGAAGTGAAACATATGCACACATAAAAGAGTTTATAAAATGGCTATTCCAAAAGGTAAAGGATATGGTTTAAGTCCATTTTATTTTACCGCAATGCCAATGTCCTGATTTGTCTGCCTTAAGTTGCTTTAAAAAAGAGTAAACACGGGTTTCAGTGTGTATGCATTTAACTTTAAGAGGAAAAGCATAAACACTTTTTTAAGGCATATATTTTAATCTCTGTTTTACGACAATGTATGTATTTTTTAATTCCGTCAAATCGCTGGATCTTGTTGACTGGCAGGGACAAACTAGTTGAATTCAGTATGAAAAGCACTTCCTAGCATCTTCTTAATAAAACCTCGATTAGGCAGCTATGAGAAACCTATGATTATATAAATGTGAAAATCCAGACTAACACCTTCCACAAAAGAATGAATCTAGTACCACCTAGTGGAGTAACATGAAAAATGACTCAATTTTATGGTGATTTCTTTCTATAATGGTTTGGAAAGAAGCAACTTAAGTAAATTAAATTCTATGTCAAAGATTTGGGAATCAAATCACACACTAGAACAATGGAAGCCCTGAGAACAGGCATTTTTATTGTAGACTCCACAATATGGGCTTTAGGGCCATTTGCCCCTGATACTTCATCCAAAACTGTTAAGTGTTTTCCATGTGTATATGGATATTTGTTTCCATGTCAACAACTTTTAACAAATTTTAAAGGAATCCATAAGCCAAAATGCTAAGAATCTTTGGGAGATTTTTTTCTTCCCTGAGAGAAAAATTCCAGGTCTAATAACTCACACAAATATACCAAATTTCTGAAAATCAATAAGGCCAGGCGCGGTGACTCATGCCCGTAATCCCAGCACTTTGGGAGGCCAAGGCAGGCAGATCATTTGAGTTCAGGGATTCAAGACCAGCCTGACCAACCTGGTGAAACCCCATCTCAAAAAAATTAGCTGGGCATGGTAGCACATGCCTGTAATCCCAGCTACTTCTGAGGTAGGAGAATCGCTTGAACCTGGGATGCAGAGGTGGCAGTGAGCCGAGATGGCACCACTGCACTCCAGCCTGGTTGACAGAGTGAGACTCTGTCTCAAAAAAAAAAAAAGTAATAAGGAACTAGGACCCCTGGCACGTTCCTTTTTCAGAAGCTGATTAGCAACATTCAGCTTAGAAGAAAGTGTGCCCTCTTCTCTTCCAGAAAGTTCGACCTTGTTTCCCAGGTACTGAGCATAAAGCCCATTGATTTTTCAGTATTAGGCCCAAACACAGGTCTAGGACAGCTCTTTCAAACTGTATGGAATCTTGTGTACTTGACAACAGGAGTCGATTTTCACCCTTTCTGCAAGGATGGAACTCAGGGCACTCTTATTGACCCCCCTACTGTCACGGAGGTTGCTCCCTGATCTGGAAACTGCAGGATTCTGCTGAGAGCTGTCTCAGAAGCATGATAATTCTGATTTCACAGCCAGTATGCCCCACTTCTTTCTGTGTTAGGCTAATGAGATAAGGCCAGATGAATATGCTGCTACAGAGCTAAGAGCATCCAGTGTTTGCACATTGAAGTTCTTATCTGGTACACATGAGCTCTTAAAATGGTTCCATAGTCACCAGAAAGTATGCTGCCCTCTCCCCATCCCTGCCCGCCCACCCCCTGCCTTAACCCTCCTCTGCCAGGTATAAAAGTGAATTGGCTGATGAAAGCATTAGCAAAATTTAATTCTTCTTAGAGTAATCCTCTACTATTTGTACAAATAGAAGTTGTCTAGAGCATTTGCCTTTTTGAAAACACAGCCCAATGTAGTGGTAAGGCTTCATAGTCTGAGAGATTATAGTCCTAGCTCCATAAGCTTGCAAAATGTATGTGACATTCAAAACTTCATTTTTCTCGTCCATAAAATAAGGATGAACCTGTGTTGACAATCTGATGTTTTGTACTTAAGGGTTTTATAATAATACCTGTCTTTCAAGACTCTGGATTAGAGATAAATAGGAAGTATATAATACATAGCAAAAGCTCAATAAATGATAGCCATTGTTATTAATACCATAATTGGGAATATGGTTTTATCCAAAAAAATAGCCTGAGCAGTTCACGTTGAAAACCAAATGTAGAAGTTCACAGCCTGCCACGAGGAAAAAGGATCCTAGAAATCACCTGGACCAACCCCCCACTTGACAGATGAAGGGCTGAAAGCCCAGAGAAGTATGTCATCCATCACACTGCCAGGCAATGGCACTGCCAGACAAGAATCCAACCTCTGCTACCGTGAATTGCAGGCACCACGATGCCGCTCAGCAATGGAGCATGGACTGCTTTCTCCTCTCCAGGATGCTTCCTGGACCAGGTGATCACTTTCTTCCCTTGTAAGCTATATCAGGACATCCATAGTAATGTATCTTCCCTTACTTCTAGAGTACAAGCCCAGATTTGTCCATACTCGGCAGACACGTTCTTTGTCCGTCGAATTTGAAGGCGAAATATATGACATAAATCTGGAAGAAGAAGAATTACAGGTGTTGCAACCAAGAAACATTGCTAAGCGTCATGATGAAGGCCACAAGGGGCCAAGAGATCTCCAGGCTTCCAGTGGTGGCAACAGGGGCAGGATGCTGGCAGATAGCAGCAACGCCGTGGGCCCACCTACCACTGTCCGAGTGACACACAAGTAAGAAGACTTTATTTGTTGACTAGGATTGAGTTCAGAATTACCACCACAACACACCATATTATCACCATTTTGCACTTGGCAAAAAAGCAGTATCACTTGGCAATACAGTGCCTGAGGGCTGGCCTACGTAGCAACTGAGGGTTAAATAAACAATGAGTCCACGCAATCATAGGCTTCGACGCGTGCTTTGGGTTTGATTTCACATTAAGACTGATCAGCTAGGAATCCAGCCAGAGTAATTCCATCACATCTTGACTTAGCAGGCATGGAGTTCATGAGCCTAGGCAGTTACCTTTGCAGGCGTCTAGAAAACAAATGGAAACAATTTCAGAGGCTGGAAGTTCTTCCATGTTGCACGATCACTGTCACTTGGAGCAGTTGTGTGGTCACAGCCTCAGAAATGAAACACAGGCCAAGGGAGGGCAGTGAGTCCCAGAGACACTTCCAGAAAGATGATGTAGGTTACGAATGGATGTAAGACATACAAATATCTAACCAGTCCAGATCACAGAGAGGGCCTTGGAAGTCATGGAGACAGGGAAGGGAGATGATTCCCTCATAGGTTTAATGAACTCACTTTGTTCTTTGGCTCCTTCCAAAGTCTACTTACTCTCATGATTAGGAAATGTTTTCTTTCTGAATTTATTAGCAAGATCTTTGTTTTCTCCCTAATTGTATCACTTTGGGGAGATGGGGCACTGTGCGCTCTGCCAGGATTTTTATCTGTGAGGTTCTGGCCTCCTAGTGCCTGAAGTTGGTACAGTTACATACTAAGGGGTTTAGACCAGAATGCATTTCTCTTACATTATTGATTAACCCCACATCCCACCTGCTGTCTATCCCTGGAGCTGTATCTTTACTTCAAAACTCAGTGGGGTACTTAGGGCACTCTCTTTTTAACAAAATGAGTGGAATTAATACTCCCCTTCTGAATCTGCTTTTCTTCAAACAAGCCATTTGCATTGTGATGTGAAAGGTCGTCCCTTTTGTTCTATGTCAGTTGAACTTGAGTTTTTTGGTGGTATCCTGTTCATGGGGTTGTGAGTATTCAGAACTGCCTTGAAAAGTGGTCATAGGGATGATCTTAGTCACAGAGTTGTGACACCATCCACCCATGTGACATTTTGTCCTCACTGGTGACTAGAACATATTCCCATTGATGCTGGTCTTGGATCAGCTCAACGGTTACTGCATGTGTCAACATTAAGGATTTTGAGGATTAAAAGTTCTCTTTGCGATCTTGAGTGTTTTCTACTGTTAGAATATAAACCCATTTGACATGGTTTTGGTTTGTTTTGCAGGTGTTTTATTCTTCCCAATGACACGATCCATTGTGAGAGAGAACTGTACCACTCAGCCAGAGCGTGGAAGGACCATAAGGCATACATTGACAAAGAGGTTAGCCGTGGCTGTGTGACTGTCAGATATATTCCAGACTCACACTCGGCCTGCCAGCCCTGCGGTGCCTGGTGGGACATACCATGGATACACATCATCTATAATTATGTGAAAAATACAAAACAAAGTTATTTGTCTTTCTCCAGTGATTTAAGGATAGTCCTACTGAAAACAATATAGAGTGTGAGAAGAGACTGGGAACTGACTCCATGGCCTTTTGAAATCTCTGTGAGAAAATGATTCCGTTATAAAAAAAGGAATCTGCTACTGTTTATCTGTAACACATGGGTTGGAATATAGAGTCTATATAGACATATTTTATGCCCAGTTTGTTTCTATGTTAAGTATCATCTCAGATGAATAGCTATTATTACAAAACAGAGAAAACAAGGTGAAAAGAAAAGTACTTTGTAAAGAAAATCCTGATCTTAACATGTAATTGCTTGAAAACATGTTTTCCAGATTGAAGCTCTGCAAGATAAAATTAAGAATTTAAGAGAAGTGAGAGGACATCTGAAGAGAAGGAAGCCTGAGGAATGCAGCTGCAGTAAACAAAGGTGAGCTTGTTTCCATCCATGCTCCACTTTCCAAATTCATTTTTACACAAGCCAGAGGCATTAGCACTGGGCTCATTTTTCTCTTTTACCTATAGAATGTATGGTCATAGAGTATGATAACCTAAGCTATTTAAATCAAATTAAATATGCTTAAACTTAAGCAGGAAGTAAAAAATCCCATTCAGCTAAAATACTTACAACACAACTGCCTTCCTTCTTTCTATTTTGCTTTCTTTTTATAAAATGAACACTTTGATCCAATGCAAGGTTATGTAGGCTCACTTTTTAATCTTTGCACCTGCAGCTATTACAATAAAGAGAAAGGTGTAAAAAAGCAAGAGAAAATCAAGAGCCATCTTCACCCATTCAAGTAAGTAACTCTCTGTTTTCCACATTTGCTGGGAGTCAGTGAGTGTCCACCTGGCCCTTCGAAGAGGCTGGAGGGACCCCTGTGTTCCCCGCAGTGCCGCTTCAGAAGAAGTAGACCCATCTAGGAGGGCACCTAGCTCATGAAGTTGAAAGCAAAGCCCCACCTCACCAAGGGACTGTAGCAGTGCTCTTGGCATCCTTTGTCGGGGAGCCATGCTGAGCTCCACTGTCATTCTATGAGTGCTCCCTACCTGGCAGATAGGACCAGTAACTAGATTTTACTCCATGCACTGGTTTCTGTGGAGAGTGCTTGAGGGTTACAGACTCTCAGTGCTGTCGGTGTTCTATAGAGTAGCCTGGAACAGTGCTGAATTGTGAAAGTGGGAAGAAACATAAATGTTTTTAAATAATAGCAAAATTTGCATGTGTAGGAGATTTAGTATTTAAACCTTAACAAAGTTTAAGCTTTTATATAAAAAATAAAATAAAAAATAATTCTAAAAAATAAAGGCTATCTAAACTTTTTCTTTGTCGAAGAATTTTTTAAACCTTTTAATCCAAGCCATCTGGTTCAACTAACCTTTAACTCAATGGCTGATTGGTACTCGGCTGCCAAAAAAAATAAGCCATTTATCCAAAGAGTGTGGCTAGCAGGATCCTCTCATTCACATTGACATTTATTTCCATCGGTGTTTCCATGCACATGAAGAGAAAAATGTTGGTCCTCTTAGGTTCAATAAGGTCCCAAGAAGCTGTCACTGAATTCATTTGCCTTCAGCATTCCTTTCTTTTTTTTTTTTTTTTTTTGAGACAGAGTCTCACTCTGTTGCCCAGGCTTTAGTGCAGTGGTGCAATCTTGGCTCACTACAATCCCCACCTCCTGAGTTCAAGAGATTCTTGTGCCTCATCCCCTAGTAGCTGGGACTACAGTTGTGCATCACCACATCCGGCTAATTTTTATATTTTTAGCAGAGACAGGGTTTCACCATATTGGCCAAGCTGATCTCAAACTCGTGACCTCAAGTGATCTGCTCTCCTCAGCCTCCCAAAGTGCTGGGATTACAGGTGCAAGCCACTGTGCCCGGCCTGTCTTCACTATTCCTGATTCTATTTTAAGTCCGTCTATACAAATTGAAGGTCGTCCATTATCTCTTATCAAGCATCTAAATATTCATGCAAGACTCACAGCAACAAGCCTACTTTTAATTGAAAAAGTACCTTCTGAACACTCAAAAAAATCCCTTCTCTTGGAACAGAGAGGCTGCTCAGGAAGTCGATAGCAAGCTGCAACTTTTCAAGGAGAATCGTAGGAGGAAAAAGGAGAGGAAGGAGAAGAGACGGCAGAGGAAGGGAGAAGAGTGCAGCCTGCCTGGCCTTACTTGCTTCACACACGACAACAACCACTGGCAGACAGCCCCGTTCTGGAACCGTAAGTTGCTTGTTCCAAATGCCACTTCCTGCCACCATGCAGAGACAGCGACTCATAACTTAGATCAGAAATTCAGCAGCATAAAACCAGGAATCTGCAAAGATTCAAGAGAAAGGCATCATATTCTACTCTATACAGGAAACTCAAATGATTTTAAATATTACTGTTTTCTTTAAATTTTTTCTGGTATTTTGTTTGGTAATGCCAAGCTTCTCCCTGGGTTTTTCCTCCTGATGATGTTGTTTCACATAATAGCCAGCACCTGGCACAGTTTTTTCCCAGTAGGACTGTTCTACAGCTAAATAATGCAATGGATGAACGTCCCATAAATGGATGAAAAATTTTGTCCCAAATAGATTTTGGTTCTGCTTTATTTCAAGTACGTAAGTGTAATAAAAGGAAGTAAAAGAATAGTAAAAGCCTCTTCAGTGCAGGGCCCATATTCTACTTATTCTCAGTCCACTTCAGTACCAGCACCAGACTTGTAGAATAATAGAGACTCTACAAAACGATTTGGTTTTACATTGAATTGCTAAGGATATGGAATAATAACATTTGTGCACTTTTAAAATTAGTGCTTATATTTTCTTTAGTGGCCTATGCACATTATTCACTGAGGCCATATAGAAGTAATACCCTAATACCCTACATTCTTACAATACATCCTCTGATTGAAGCTTACCAGCCTACAGAGTAGATGAACCACAGAATCTTCTAACTGAGAAGCTCACTAGAGACCACCTGGGCTATTGTTTCTCAAACTGGGAGTTGGAGACTCCAAAGAATTGACAGACCATTCTTAAGGGGATCTAGGGCTTGTCCAGGAGACTTTATGTTTTCCCTTTCCATTTTGATGTTTCTTGATTTCAGCATCCATGTTTGCATTTCTGTTTAAAATCACATCAAGGCTGAATGAACTCTTAAAGTCACAGCATTTAACTTTTAATATAGTTTCTGAAACTGTGATGTGGGAATCCCTGAGGGTTATTCAAATCGCTGGGGACAGTAACTGGGAACACAACATTTAGCAAGACACTTTATTTTCTGTGCTCATAATATATTTTAATGGGGTACAGGTAGAAAAAAAAAGGAAAGTAAATGAAATAAAATAATCATGAGTTGTAGTAGTGCTAAGAAGGAAACAGTGATCAACGTTTTTAAATGGGACCCTTTCAGAGAGTGTGGGGAAGACAGGCCTTTGAGGTGAAATTTAGGCTGAAACCTAAAGGATGGAGAGAAGTGATCCCCGTGGGAGGGAGTGTGTTCCAGGCAGAGGGAACAGTGCAAGTAGAGGTCCTGAGGAAGTCACGCCTTTGGTGTATCCAGAACCGGAAGCTCCTTGAAAGCTGAACCATTGCAAACCACAAGGTTATCGTTGCTTATGGCAGAAGGAGGCCCTTCATACCTCTCTCTGCTTTTTGCCATCTGAGTTGAGGCCATCCTGCTCAAGCCACCACCATTTCTTACCTCGGCCACTGTCAGGCCTCCTCTGTGGCCTCCCAGGCTCCCCTCTGGTCCTCACCAGTCCATCCTGCTCAGAGGAGCTGGGTGATCTTTTAATGACACCTGCTTTTCTTAAGCTAAAGAGCAGAATCCCTTCACCTGACCCCAGAAGGCTGAGGCTGCAGTGAGCTGTGATCGTGCCATCACACTCTAGCCTGGGCAATAGAACGTGACCGTGTCTCAAAAATAAAATAAAATACAGCAAAATCCTTAACATATCCAACAAAACCCCACATGCTCCTAACCAATCCTACACTGGGACCATTGCCTCTGCTCTTGCCTGCTTCCGCCACTCAGCTTCTCTTTATTCCTCACGCATCTCAAGCTCCCTCTTGCCATGGGATCTTTGCGCTTGTTTCCCCTCCCTGGAAGGCTCTTGCCCACAGCCCCATGCCCAGCAAACACTACTCACCCTTCAGACCTCAATTGCGGTGTCACTGCTTGTGGACACCCTCCCTGTGCCTCAGATTAGGGTCCACCCTTTGATACGCTCTATCAGCAAGCTCTGCTTTTCCCCCACAGGGCGTATTACATTTATAATCATAGGGTTTTTTTACTTTTGTTTTTGCTTGACTCTTGTCCTTTCCACTAGACTGTAAGTTTCTCAAGATAAGAAACCATGTCTGTGTGAGACTGTATTCCTGACCCAAAGGAATTGCTTAGTTAATATTAGGTGAATAAATAAACAAACAAGCAAGCCACCCTATCCAGATCATATCAACTCATATCAATTTAACAAAGCTTTGAGCTGGGTGTCGCTGTGCTGGTGAGTGAGGAACGTGCCTGCTATCACTCTGCTGTTATACACAGGAGCGAATTAGGAACTGATCCCATTCAATACCAAATTTGATGCTCCTTCTGATACACAATGTATGCTTGGTGCTCTGATATTCTAGGGCAATGGCTTCCAGAATTTTTTCCCAAAAAGCCACAGTAAAAAACGCACCTTATATCAGGATCCTATACACGTATGTACACATACACAAGTATATATGTGTATCTGTGTGTATATGTAATATATATACTAAAGTAAAAATTTCAAAAAGTAATACTATGTGTGCTATGCTTTAATATTTTTATCCATTCTATTACATATTTTAATAATATTATTGCTATATTCTTCATATTTGCTATGTCAACTTAAGCCCTTGGCATAGTAATACTCAATAACATGAAAAAAAGAAGAAAAGTCAAATCCATCCAGGCACAAGATCCTCCAATGCAATGGTCTCTAAACATTTTTTTATTATGTACCCATATCAATTTTTAAAATAAACACACCATCTATATTTAATTACACTACTATACAAACATGCCTGTGTATTACGAAAATATACAAAATAAACAGTCCATGCACAGAGATTCATGTCTATAATCCTAGCACTTTGGGAGGTCAAGGTCAGAGGATCAGTTGAACCCAGGAGTTTAAGACCGGCCTGAGCAACATGGTGAAACCCTGTCTCTACAAAAAATACAAAAATTAGCCAGGCTTGGTGGTGCCCGCCTGTAGTCCCAGCTACTCAGGAGGCTGAGGTGGGAGGATCACTTGAGTGTGGGAGGTGAAGGCTGCAGTGAGCCATGATTGTACTCCAGCCTGGGTGACAGAGTGAGACCCTATCTCAGAAGAAAAAAAGAAAGAAAGAAAAGAAATAAAAAGAAAATAGAAATTTAAAGTTTGAGATAAAGATTTAAAAATAGCTTTTAAAATAGTTTTCATATTGTTTGGAGGTCCCAAAACATTCTGTTCTCACTTATTAAAGAATGCTTAAGGAAAACAAATCTCAGTGTCCCACTTCACAATGCAGTGAGACATTCAGTTTATGTTTGATGTGGAATCTTAATTGCTTTCACATGAAAGGTGACTCAGAAAGATTTTCTGGTTCCATAGATGTGCTTCACGTCATGCTGAGTCAATCAGGACATTCCTTTTTTTCTTTTTTTTTTTTTTTTTTTTTTTTTTTTTTTTTTTTTTGTTAAGACAGAGTTTCGCTCTTGTTGCCCAGGCTGGAATGCAATGGTGCATTCTCAGCTCAGTGCAGCCTCTGTCTCTTGAGTTCAAGTGATTCTCTTGCCTCAGCCTCCCAAGTAGCTGGGATTACAGGCAGCCACCACCACGCCCGGCTAATTCTTTTGTATTTTTAGTAGAGACGGGGTTTCACCCTGTTGGCCAGGCTGACCTTACCTGAGATCACCTGACCTCAGGTGATCCACCCGCCTCGGCCTCCCAAAGTGCTGGCTTACAGGTGTGAGCCACCACACCTGGCCAGGACATTCATTTATTTATTTATTTTATTATTTTTATTTTTCTTATATTTTAAATTCTGGGGTCCATGTGCAGAACGTGCAGTTTTGTTACCTAGGAATGCACATGCCATGGTGGTTTGCTGCACCCATTATTCCATCATCTACGTTAGGTAATTTTTAATGCCACCATTAACTAAGCAGTCATCTCTACTGAAATTACACTATTATTAAATGTCTATTCTCCCTGAGATTGATCAATTATTCTTGCAAATACAAAGCTATTATATTTGTATATTTCATAAAACAAGTTTAAACCCCTTTTAAACTGTTAATTTGGAAGATTTCTACACAGATTAGAAAATTTGGATTCCATGGTTTTTAATGTATGTAGAGGTGAGATAAATGTTCACATATAAACAATATGTTATAAATAACATATTTAGAGATTTTTTAATGAAAAGTCATACAATGATGAAAGCATTTGCAATCATCCATTTTTAAGATATTATCTTTTCTTTGCCTATATTTGATCTAATCTGGTTCATTCAATTCAGTTTAGGATTTTTTCCCCACAGCTACTCCTTCAGGTCATTTCCTACAAGCTTTAGGTCTTTCTTTGAAATAAGCATATGTAGTTTGTTATCTGATTTGTTGATATCAAATCTCAAGTATTAAGGCTTTTTAATGTTTTAATATAATTTAGAAGTTCTCTAGAATAGATGGCTTTTATTAGGTGACATTCCTAGAATTATTGTCATAAGTTATTACAAATGAGGTAACATATTTTATTTAAAAGGTGCATGTCTATTACAAAGACTATTTGCATTAAATAAAAGATCAGAAAGGATCTGAAAAGTTTAAGAGTGTAAAAGTTGGCTGGGCATGGTGGCTCACACCTGTAATCCCAGCACTTTGGGAAGCTGAGGCAGGTGGATTGCTTGAGCCCAGGAGTTCAAGACCAGCCTGGGCAACATGGTAAAACCCTATCTCTACAAAAAAAAATATGAAAATCAGCCAGGCTTGCTTGTAGTCCCAGCTACTTGGGAGGCTGAGGTGAGAGGGTCACTTGAGCCCCGGTGGAGGAGGCTGCAGATCATGCCACTGGGTGACAGAGTGAGACCCTATCTCAAAGGACAAAAAAAAACAAAAAACAAAACAAAAGAGAGAGAGAGAGAATACAAGTTTTAAGTTGGAGAACATAATGTGTAAAAAAAATTTTTTTTTTCTTTTTGAGACGGAGTTTCACTCTTGTCTCCCAGGCTGCATTGCTCTCCCAGAGTGCAGTGGCGTGATCTCAGCTCGCTGCAATCTCCGTCTCCCGAGTTCAAGCAATTCTCCTGCCTCAGTCTCCCAAGTAGCTGGGATTACAGGCGCCCGCCACCACGCCCGGCTAATTTTTGTATTTTTAGTAAAGACGGGGTTTCACCATGTTGGCCATCCTGACCTCAGATGATCCGCCCACTGCAACATCTCAAAGTGCTGGGATTACAGGCGTAATTACAGATTACAGACTGTGTAAAAATATTTAAATTAGCTAATCAACTTTAAAAAAATCATTCCTGGAGGGAGAGAGAGGTGAATAGGCAGAACACAGGATTTTTAGAGCAGTGAAACTACTCTGTGTGATACAACAATGGCAGATAAATGTCATCATGCATTGTCCAAACCCACAGGATGCACAACACCAAGAGTGAACCCAAGTGTAAACTATGAACTTTGAGTAGCAATGATGTGTCAATATAGGCTCATTGATGGTAACAAGTGTGCCACCCTGGTGAGAGATTTCTATGGTGGGAGAAGTTATGTATCTGTGGGGACTGGGGTTATATGAGAATGGTCTGTACTTTTCACTCAAAATTGCTCTAAAAAATAGTCTATTAAAATAATTTTTAAAAATCATTTCTCATTCATTGTTTAAAACATCTCTTTTAGCCTAAGGGGACAGATTTAGTGTGCCTGATACTGCAAAGGACAGCAGAGTCTAGTAGTTAAGAGTAAACTCTTGGCCGGGCGTGGTGGCTCATGCCTGTGAGCCCAACACTTTGAGAGACCGAGGTAGGCAGATCACTTGAGTGTAAGAGTTCAAGACCAGCCTAGGCAACATGCCAAGACCCATCTCTACAAAAAATAAAATACTAACCAGGTGTGATGGTGCATACCTGTAGTCCCAGCAACACAGGAGGCTGAGGTGACAGGATCGCTTGAGCCTGGGATGTCAAAGCTGCAGTGACCCTTAATCATGCCACTGCACGTGAGCTTAGGCAACAGAGCAAGACACTGTCTCAAAAAAAAAAAAAAATGTAAACTCTGTAGCCAAATCCCAGTGCTACCAGTTGTCAGCCGTGTGACCTTGGACAAATTACTTAACGTCTCTGTGCCTAGGGTTTTTCCATCTGTTAAAATGAGGATGATAATAATAACCTCTGTCTCAAGAAGTGGCTTTGAGGATTAAATGAGTTATAGTACATGCAAAGTACACAGTGCACAAGGAATGCTCATTACGTGTACCTATCCTATTAGGTTGGTGCAAAAGTAATTGCAGTTTCGGACTCATATCTGGGCTCAAACACATCTTTATCAACCAAAATAGGAACCATTACACTCAACACATTTTTGCCGTAAGAAATAAGTTCATTTATTCCTGTAGCATAAAAATTCATGCTTCAGGATTCAATGAACTCTTGGAAAGCATTTTCTACGTTCTTTTGGTTGTGGAAGCGTTTTCCCCACAAACAGTTGTCAAGATGCTTGAAGAAGTGGTAGTTGGTTGGCAAGAGGTCAGGTGAATATGGCAGATAAGGCAAAACTTCGTAGCCCAATTCGTTCAACTTTTGAAACATTGGTTGTGCGACATTCAGTCAGGCATTGTCATGGAGAAGAATTGGGCTCTTTCTGTTGACCAATGCTGGCTGCAGACATTGCAGTTTTTGATGCATCTCATTGATTTGCTGAACATACTTCTCAGATGTACTGGTTTGGCCAGGATTCAGAAAGCTGTAGTGGATCAGACCAGCAGCAGACCACCCAACAGTGACCAGACCTTTTTTGGTTTGAATTTGACTTTGGGAAGTGCTTTGGAGCTTCTTCTTGGTCCAGCCACTGAGCTGTTCATCGCACGTCACGGTCTGATTGAGAAATGGTTCGTTGTTGTTGCATAGAATAAGAGAAGACAACACTTCAAAACGACGATATTTTTTATTTTCCCCTCAGCTCATAAGGCACCCACTTACCGAGCTTCTTCACCTTTCTGATTGGCTTCAAATGCCGAATGACCGTAGAAGGGTCGACATTGAGTTCTTCCGCAATTTCTCATGTAGCTGTAAGAGGATCAGCTTCGATGATTGCTCTCAAGGTCGTTGTCAGCTTCCAATGTTCCACCACTATGCTCCTCATCTTCAAGGCTTTCATGTCCTTTGCAAAACTTATTGAACCACCACTCCACTGTACGTTCGTTAGCAGTTCCTGGGCCAAATGCTTTGTTAATGTTGCAAGTTGTCTCCACTGCTTTACGATCCATTTTTAACTCGAATAAGAAAATCACTGGAATTTAGTTTTTGTCTAACACCATTTCCATAGTCTAAAATAAACATAAAGAGCAAGTAATATGTTATTAGCAAAAAAAAAGCAAGAACTGCCCATTAAAATGATTAATACAACCACATTTATTTAAGAATGCATTCCAATATCAAACAGCAAATTTCAACAATGCAAAAACCATAATTACGTTTGCACCAACCTAATAGTTGTTTTTAAAAAAATTTTTGCTGGGCCAGACACAGTGGCGCATGCCTGTAGTCCCAGCTACTTGGGAAGCTGAGGATCACTTGAGCCCAGGAGTTCTAGTCCAGCCTGGGTAACAGAGAGAGACCCTATCTCTTAAAAAAATATTTGTTAGGCAGCACATTTCTGAAATTCAAGAAAGGTCAGCAAATTTAGAACATGTGCCCTTTTGTAAACAGAAGTGTGAGTGAGTTGATTATAAATGGGACATCTCTTCTGCATACCTTCTACAAGTTGACCAGGGGCTATGTAGTATAAAAGATGTTTGTGGTCACAGCCTAGCTCAGGCTAGAGTGTTGCAGAGACCATCCCAAATCCTCCAGGCTGGGCTCAAGGCTTCTCTAAACTCTTCTTTGTTGCAAAATCCCATCTTTATATGCTTCATTGGTGACACGTGACCATCTGCCATATAGAACAAGCGAGGGTACTAGTTCCAAATCTTTATTAAATAACCATTTATCTTTTTCAAAAAGAGAATAAATAGCAATTCTGATATTTTTCTTCTCATACTTCCCTCACTCACCCCTCTTTGGAAGCCACTGCATAACAGAGCTAAGGGGAGGATAAACTAATATGCCTGAAATTTTACTTTAGTCTTCAGCCTATAAGAGATCACTATCTTTTTCCCCATTTTCACAGCAAATTTACATGGGGGGGGAAGGTATTATTATTCTTAACATGAAACCACAGTATTTGTAAGAAAGAAATTGTGAACTTTAAAGTGTAAAGATAAGGGAACACTGGAATGGCAAGCCTACCTCTGCCTAAGGTTTTCACTCTTTTGTTTTGTTGTGTTTTCTTTTTTACCCAACAGTGGGATCTTTCTGTGCTTGCACGAGTTCTAACAATAACACCTACTGGTGTTTGCGTACAGTTAATGAGACGCATAATTTTCTTTTCTGTGAGTTTGCTACTGGCTTTTTGGAGTATTTTGATATGAATACAGATCCTTATCAGGTAAGACAATATATGTTCATTTTATGAAGGTTGTTGAAAATAGGATAACCAGACATAAGCTTAAATAGACTGTCCTGTCTCCATTCACAGCTCACAAATACAGTGCACACGGTAGAACGAGGCATTTTGAATCAGCTACACGTACAACTAATGGAGCTCAGAAGTTGTCAAGGATATAAGCAGTGCAACCCAAGACCTAAGAATCTTGATATTGGTAAGGAAAAAAATAATATTTTTTCTATTTTACCTGGAAAATTCTTTGTGTTACTAAGCTTTCTGCCTTGGAAACATTTAATTGCACAGAAACATATAGTTCAAGATATTTAGGGAGACACTTTGCAGGCAATTCTAAATACAATTTGATCTCTAAGTTTAGCTCTGGGTGTACTAATGAAAAACTTAATCCACCAAAAGATTTGGTGAGCATTTCCTTCCAATATCTCCCACAGCTCTATTCTATTAGTAAACTTTGATTCCTGATAGAAGCATCTGTTGGAAGATGAGATGAAAGCATTGGGGATTTGTTTGTTATTGCCGTCAACAGTCTGAAGATATACTCTAAGTAAACCAGGATATTCTCTTTTTTTAAGAGAACTTTGATGGAAAGGCACAATGCTCTATTTCTGCTATCCCAGTTTGGAGTTCCCCCAGTTGGATCCCTGCCTATGACATTGAATTAGATTTCTTTTGCCAGTATTTTTCATCTGAAACTAGAGATATTGGAGCAGTTCATTAACTTGGGATCTAAAAATATAAGAGGGTCTGAACGGAATCAGCCAGATGTTCCTTCCCTGCTCTGTGTGTTAAACTGGCTTATTTCTCCTTTGTTTCATGGAGATGCAGTTCTTTTCAGTGTCCACCCCAGCTCTTTCTTGGTTGATAAAAATTCTCATTTCCTCCTCATGATTTCTGCAGAAATGTAAATTCCAGCTCTCCATACAAGGAAGGAGAAAGACCTAAAACCGGCAAGGGCATGGACCTTGGCATGGCATGCCGGCTCCAGCAGGGTAAAGAGCTGAACTTACAGGCATTTGGGTGCAGTTTGCAGGAGCTTTTTGTGGTGCCGCTGGGTTTTCTCTGTGGGTATGGTGCAGAGCCAGTGTCATCACCAGTAAAATGGGCAGCTTTCTGGGTCACATGCCTTGAAGGGGGTAGGGATTCCCATCCCAGAATGATCAACAGCACCACCTGTCATCTCTGCCACTGTAGGGTCACAAAGGCTTTTGAGTTCTGGGAGTCCCCTAAGAAAATATAAATCCTCAGTTCTCAATCAACACCTCTCAGTTAACACTTAGTGGAATCAGTTGTCAGTCAAGAGCAGAATAGACTTACAAAATAGGTCTTTTGGTCACTGACTACATATCGACATATCGTCTGCTTGCGTTCATGAAGTTCTAGTCTCAATCTTCACCAAAGAAAAAAAAAAGAGAGACGAGAGAGCAAGGAGGGATGAGTGAGAAAAAGTAGAGAGAGAAGAAAGAAGACGAACAGAAAGAAGAAGCGAAAGAAAGAAAGAAAGAAAGAAAGAAAGAAAACGAAAGAGAAGAAAGAAGAAAGAGAAGAAGACAGAAACGAAAGGAAGAAAGAAAAAGAAACGCACAGAAGAAAGAAAGTAAAAGGAAGAGAGGAAGGAAGCGAAGTGAAGGCAAGGAAGGAAGGAAGGAAGGAAGGAAGGAAGGAAGAAGCCTGCAAAGACTAGGAATCTTAACCAACCATTAGAGGCACTAGAAATACTATACCCAGATATTTCTCCCCAAAAGAACACAGGACTTTTATTGGTGGTGACATAACAACTCTACTTAGTGAAATCTGATAGAGTCCCTTAATGGTGAAATGACACACTGGGTGGAGCCAGTTACGCTGTTTCACTTCAAGCCATCCTCTCCACCTTCCAGACTGTTCCTACGGGAGATGATTATTAGCCCGTTTTTTTTTTTTTTTTTTTTTCCAATGTTTTGTCTAAAAATAACCAAAAGTTAACTTTTCCTGAGAATTACATGGACTTCTGGAAGTACCTTGCCCACTGCTTTTAAGTGGGCTCTCCTCCCTTTAACACCCACCTATTTTTTTCATATGAACTCTTTTTTATCTTAAATCTTTTCATTTATAGCTTTCAATCCTCATTTTGAACCTAATAGGAAATCTCTGTTGGGCTTTAACACTGTATTTAACACCATGTGTTTCTTTGTAGGATTTAGATGTTGTGCATGGAAAACTATATAGTGAATGGTTTTATAAGTTCTAAAGCTAACAGAAATTACTCTTGTATTTTCCTATATCAGGAAATAAAGATGGAGGAAGCTATGACCTACACAGGTATTCACACTTTTTTATTCTTCTCGGCAGCTTCTTCCCCAATAATTGCATGATCCAGTCATTTCCACTAATTTCTGTTTCTTACCGTGTTGCGCAGAGCACAGCTAGGGGTGCATGCTTGTTCTAACAGCATTCTCCACCATGTTTTGTCATTGATCACAGATCTGTCATTTTGCTTTTAAATCAGCTCATTGTCCCATCAAGATGTCCCAGAGCATTTACTCACTCCCATGCTTGTTTGCTTGTTGGATGATGCTTTTAAGCATGGAATCATGTGAAGGAAAAAAAAAAAAAAAAAAAAAAAAAAAAAAAAAAGGCCTTTGGGAGCCCCGGGAGAGGAGAGGGGAGTTTATTTTCTTTGTGGTACTTACACATTGATTTGGTGGGGGAGCTTCACATAAATGGGTTAGAGATTTTTATTAAATATAGCATCAAAGACACAAAAGGACTAATGAGAATTTTAAGAGCATTCTAAAGCCGAAGTTGGAGGAAACAAGGAATTTCCTTGTTGATGTTCATTCATTAACTTTGGTGGTGAAAAGCAGCAGCCATAAGATTCTGAAAGCTCTGCAGAGAGGTGGTGAATAAAGAGAAGGTGCTGGGAGTTGGGGACAGAGTACCGGGAATCAAGACACCAGTAAAGGGACACACACAGTGGCTCACGCCTGTAATCCTAGCTCTATGGGAGGCCAAGTGGGAGGATCGCTTAAGTCCAGGAGTTTGAGACTAGCTTGGGCAACAAAGTGAGACAAAAAAATTGTTTTTGACTAGGCAGGTGTGGTGATGCACACTTGTAGTCCCAGCTACTCAGCTACTCAAGAAGCTGAGGCAGGAGGATCGCTTGAGCCCAGGAGGTTGAGGCTGCAGTGAGCTATGATAGTGACACTGACCTCCAGCCTGAGGAACAGAGAGAGACCTTGTCTCTAAAAATAAATAAATAAAGACACTCAATAGTCTCAACATAGCACCAAGACAACACACAAACATTCCATAAACAACCCTCAGCCCTGTCATTTTATCCCCCTCCAACCCTCATCCATCCCTCACTGTGCTCCTGAGGGGGGACACACATTCCGGGTGGCTGTGTCACTTGGTCACCGGGCAGTATTCACCATTGCTAATTTTCTACTCTGAGCACAGACCTCAGGCAGGTCTGCCACCTGAAGCAGCTAGGCACTGTCCTTACCACCTCTGCTGAGGCAAAACTGAGGCATGGACGTTACCAGTACCCTAGTTAATGGATCCACTTGGGAGAAAAACGTCCATCAAAGAAGTGTGAACTTAAATGGTGCCATCTATATTAATATCTTCTTTATCTATATTAATCTTCTTCATCTGTATTTATATCTTTAAAATTAATATACCAAAGAATATTTCTGTTCCTGGCACCCTGTTCTGCCCCTCTAACCTCCAGAGCTATGGTCTCAGAGGGTTCCCTTTACAAAGCAGGTCATTAGTCCAACAAGAAGCCAAATGACAACAGGAAAGGCGATGGGGCAGATGAAAACAAAGGAAGCTGGACTTTCGGGGATATGTTATAGCCATTTATGTATGTCTTCTTTTTTTCTATTTTCTCTTGTTCTTCATCTTAACTGTCCTCAGTCTGTCCCACACCAACCCTGTGTCACTCCCAGTACACATAAGACAGAGCAGAAGACCCCACCCTTGAGCTGGTCTCCCTGAGGCATGGGCTGATGTAATATCCCGCATACGAGGATGATCTTGCCTGCCTCCCATTGGTCACATTAAGACATTTCCAAAGTGTAATATTTTAAATGGACCTATCTCTAAATATTGACTTTACAGTTATTTTATGAGGCACTCAATTTATAGCTAAGGGATTTTCAGTCTAGTGTCATGAAAGAGATAAAAGGGTGTTCACAGATTATTTAAGACATAAGATTGGTCAGGGATGAGTCAGAGAGTCATTCTCCATGAAGTCACCCCTGGCCAACTTTGAAAGGAAGAATGTTTAACTGCTGTTTGGGTGTAAATGACAAGCATCTGGGACCCTCCCCTTCCCTGATCCCTGCCACCACCACTCAATGGGCCAGATAATCAATTGTTTCTGAGGTCATTTTCACATAATCTTGGCAACTTTAGTTGTTGAAAGCATATGTGCAGGGGCAACATGGTGTTACCTGTTGCTTTTTTCCCCTTGTAAGCTCCTTACCAGAGAACAGATCTAAGGATACTTTATATTTCAAAATAACTGGCATTTTCAGACTTTGCCATTTCATAGTCCACAAAGCAAGCCATCTTTCAGTGGATATCCATGTGGCAGCAGGAAATCTTGACATGGAAAATATCTGCCTAGTCACACCTGGGAATTCACTAAACACCCAAATGCAGTGTTTGATGTGGCCTTACCTGCTCCTTGTATCTTATTGGATTGAATGAGAACAGATGCAAAACAAGTATGTACAGAAATGCCAGGAAAAGTACTGTCTTCCAATGGGGTCCAACAGTTCAAAGGTCTCCATTGATGGAGCCACTTAGGAGGCTTCAGTGCCTTAATTCTTTCAGATTTTGATAGTTTTAGAAAACTAATTTTAAAAAAAAAGATTTTTATTGTGAAATTTGATTACAAAAGACTGAGAGAAATGATAAGAACCAGATCTGAAGAATTTGAAATTTGAAAATGCAACAGAGCATTTTTTAAAATGTATCCTGTACAAGATGAACTAAATAAATGTTTATAAACTGCCTTCTTTTGGTGGATTTTCAAAATTAATCTTCAGACTTATTTAGAGGATTTTCATAAAGCAAGTTTTTTGGTTTTTTTTTTCTGTTGCTGTTCAGTTTCTTTCTTTTCCTTTCTTTTCTTTTCTATCTTTTCTTTTCTCTTCCTTTTACTGTTCCCTGTGCATGAAGCAGGAGGGGCAGCTGAAATGCTTTGCATACTCACCCTGGTCATTTTCCAGTTAGGACAAGCTCAGAGGGAGAGCACAGCTTAGAAGGTGGCACTCATGACTCAGGAAATAATTTGTGGCTGATTTGAAAGCAACATCTTCTAAGTGTGTTGCAAAATATAGAAAAATCAGCAGGTTGATGGGGTGTTTATTTTTCCCACTGTGTATGAAAGCTGATGCTGCTGCCCTTTGAGGGCCAAGAGGAGCTCCTGGCAGCCATGGCCATGTGTCCCGTGGCTTGGTAGGGCAGGCGGTCAGTTCTTGGCGGCCTTCCTCTGGCAGGGCTGCTTCCTGATCCTTTGCTTCAAGCCTCTGAGCTGTTAGACCACACTGAGCTCCACCCTGAGCAGCTACACTCTGACCACATTGCTTTTGCTTATTTTGATTCATCTCCCCCATAGTGACAGTGTGTGCCAAAGGTGGCCATGGGTGACACAGCTGTGTGTTAGTGCCATACAGCACTGTGGTCATGGGGGTGGACGCTGGAGCCCCTGACTAGTTTGAGTTCAAATCCCAGCCTCCCTGGTTGGCATGCTTAGAACAGACCCTGGCAGGGGCCAACCCCCAATAAGTGGTGGAGTCATTGGTAAAGGATAATACCAAATGCAGGACATGTATATGAATGAAAGAGTATGGGAAAGGGAATTTCAGTGATGTGAATTCCAAAGCGTGTTAGTATATTTTATAAGAAAGACAAAAAGGTATTCATCAACACCACCAATCTCCATCATCAGTCACAGGCAACCAAGAATTGAGCACTCACCCCATCTTCTGAACTGCCTGAACCTCTTGAGATGAGAAGAACAAACCAAACCTTCGCTGTCCTGCTCTAGGTTACTCTAATGGAGCTTCCCAGATTCTCCTCTCCAATAAGATGGAGTCCTCTCAGGGACTCCATCTTATTTTAAAGCTGTCTTACTAGCACTTTTGGACTTTTCTGTTTCAGATGCTCAAACAAGAGATGGGGCAGGGGCAGGGTTTTGGGTTAAATGGGCTGGAGGTGAAATTGGCCCCCTAAGGTGTTGAGGAGACTTGGGGTGAAGATCGTTAGAGTGTAGGTCAGAGCCAGGGCCATTGCGTGCACAGAGATGTGTCACAGAGCAGCCAGTAGGCACCAAAATCCAGTGAAAGCTCTGCCATGAGAGCTGGGTAGTGGCAGGGGTGACAACAGTGGCCACCCTGGTAAGGTTAAGGTCAGACTTGGTTTAGTCTAAGCTGTCAGAGTGTGTTCATCATTTTTCTTACCTTTCCAATAGTGACCCTATTCCAAAGGCCTTGTTTCTTGTGCCATAGAAGAAACTAAAGTGTAGCATGTGCAGAACTCCTTAAGATCCTCCCCAGACTGCAGAATGAAATGTATCTTTAATCAGTTTCAATATATAGGGGGAAAATGTGTCCTCATTCATCCATGCAACAAATAAAGACAGAAAGAATCTAAACGACCACCTCTGTGCCAAACGCCGCCTTCACCGGGAGTGCAATCTGGTGTTAGAATGCACGATGCAAAGTGCTTTGACCAGAAATTTATGGCGCCATAAGAACCAGGGGAGGGCTCCAACCCAACCCGGAGGAATCAGAGGAAGCTTTCCAAGGAGTTGGCATTTATGCCACATCCTGAAGGCAACAGTGCAGTGATCCAGACACAGGATGGAAAAGGAAGTCAGTCCAACCAGAAGGCAAGACTCGTGCGGGGACTTATGATCAGTTCCGTGACAGTGCAAGGGAAGGAGAAGAGAAGGATGAGCTGAAAAGGCAACCAGGGCCTATTTTATGGAGCATGTTATATGGAGAATGATGATATAATTTATCTTCCAAACAGGGATGTTTTGACCATGGGGGAGGAGTATTAAAAATAGTTAATTAGGCCAGGCATGGTGACTCACGCCTGTAATCCCAGCACTTTGGGAGGCCGAGGCGGGCGGATCACGAGGTCAGGAGATCGAGACCATCCTGGTTAACACGGTGAAACCCTGTCTCTACTTTAAAAAATGCAAAAAATTAGCCGGGCGTGGTGGCGGGCGCCTGTAGTCCCAGCTACTTGGGAGGCTGAGGCAGGAGAATGGCGTGAACCTGGGAGGCGGAACTTGCAATAAGCTGAGATTGTGCTACTGCACTAGAGCCTGGGCGACAGAGGGAGACTCCATCTCAAAAAAAAAAAAAAGTTAATGATTTATATTCATTCTATATAAATATTGTTATGTATTTGTTTACCAATGAAATAGTCAATAGATCTATAAAACAGCTGTATTTAAAACTATTTTTTAAGCTAAAATATCAAAAATTCTGGACAAATGCCAAACTGAACAGGATACCAGTACAGCAGATACAAACTGGGACCATCCCAGGCAAACCAAAAATGTGGTCACCCTAGTTACATGCTACATCAAAGGATGTAATCTCTGTCCTAAAAGCAATAGGCTGACATTCAAGAGCATTAAACTGGGAGAAATAATATGAGAGGATTTGGGCTGATCAGATTAGGTGACATAAATAGTTATGAGAATAGTTTTGTGAGTCACATTGGTTTGTGGGTCAGTTCTGGCTCCATCACTTCCCAATTTGAGGACCATTTGCTAACAGTATTACAGCACTTACTATGGTCCAGCACTCTTCTGAGTGCTTGCATATATTAATGTATTTAACCCTCTCAATAACTTTGTGAGGTCAGTACTATTATTATCCTCATTTTTTTTTTTTTTTTAAGACGTACTCTCACACCGTCGCCCGGGCTGGAGTGCAGTGGTGCCATCTTGGCTCACTGCAACCTCCACCTCCCAGGTTCAAGCAATTCTCCTTGCCTCAGCCTCCCAAGTAGCTGGGATTACAGGCGCCTGCCACCACACCCAGCTTATTATCCCCATTTTACAGATGAGGAAATTAAGCCACAGAGTGACTAAATAACTTTCCCAAGATTACACAGCTGATAAATGGTGAAATTCAAACCCAGAGAGTCTGGTTCTAGCTGTACTGTTAATCTCTACACTATACTGGTTCTCTTGGACAATTTATTTAACTTCTTTTATTATGGCTGAATTTTCTCATCTTTAATAAGGTGATAATACATATACATAATAACACACAAGGATTTCATGAGATATTACCTGAAAAGTAAGCCCTGAATTCATGTTATTGTGTGACCAATGTTTGATAATAAATTTGAATAGTGAGAGACAAATTGTATCAAAGAGCCCTGGAATTTTTATTTTTTTTCTTATTTCTTTTTTTTTTTTCTTGCTCTGTCACCCAGGCTGGAGTGCCGGAGTGCAGTGACACAATCTTGGCTCACTGCAGCCTCTACCTCCCGGGTTCAAGCAATTCCCCTGCCTCAGCCTCCCTAGTAGCTGGCACTACAGGTTCAGACCACGATGCCTGGCTAATTTTTGTATTTTTAGTAGAGATGGGGTTTCACCCTGTTGGCCAGGCTGATTTCGAACTCCTGCTCAAGTGATCCCACCAGCTCAGCCTCCCAAAGTGCTGGGATTACAGGTATGAGCCACTGCGCCTGGCTGAGCCCTGGAATTTTGAAGGACATTTATCTTCACATTAATGGATGATAAAATTGCAGTTTTTAATGTCAATGCTATATTAATAAAGAGGAAAAGTTATATGCATATACCAATAAGTGGATATAATCAGCCATTGACACACACAGGTAGTCATCTATAAATGACATATATTTATTTCTATTTTTAGACTGTCTTTATGGTTGAACATTAATTGGCTTTCATTTGTAAAATAAATAACTATTCCTGCAATTCATCCATAAAATTAAGAAGGTTAGATATTTATGGTCTGGTTGCTCTGCCTGTGGAGTAACCATTCTTTATTCTTTTACTTTCTTAATAAACTTGCTTTCACCTTACCAAAAAAAAAGACTAGGCACAGTGGCTCACACCTGTAATCGCGGCACTTTGGGAGGCCAAGGTGGGCAGATCACCTGAGATCAGGAGTTCGAGACCAGCCTGACCAACATGGAGAAAACCTGTCTCTACTAAAAATACAAAATTACCTGGGCGTGGTGGTGCATGCCTGTCATCCCAGCTACTTGGGACGCTGAGACAGGAGAATGGCTTGAACCCGGGAGGCGGAGGTTGCAGTGAGCCGAGATTGCACCATTGCACTGCAGCCTGGGCAACAAGAGTGATACTCCGTCTCAAAAGAGAAAGAAATTTATGGTCTTTTTTACTAAGGCCAATTCTGATTTTGGTGTCCTGCTAGTATCCAAAAGCAAATTGTAAATTGGCTTTTTGATACTGGCAGGACACCAAAATCAGAACATCTGAAATTTCAAAGCCTCAATCAAATTCCATTTTAAGCTAAAACATATTATGTTTCAAGTAGCATGAAAATCACCCAAGATGAATACCAATTTGGTCCAAATATTGGAAACCCTGTGCCTTCAGAAACAAACAAAGAAAAAAAAAACAAAGAGCTCAGCAAAACATGGAAGGGCTTAGGAGAAAGGAGCAGATATATTAATGCAGATACTCTGTTTGGGCTCTTTCCATTGTGAAATTTAAGTTAGCACCATTAGAAATGAGACTTGAAAGAGAATAGCTATATTAATTAAAATATCCTGCCAGATAGCAACAAGCAACAAACTATATATAAGGGTTTGTGGTTTTCTGATGGACCCATTGCTTGCTTCTTGAAACTATAGACACCTGGCCTGGTGAAATTCAATTTGCTACTGAGCACAGATACCCAGAACCAGGTATAGATGATGCCATAATGGAGGGGTTCACACAACCCAGGGAAATGGCCAGAGAGGCTCTGTGGAGGGGATGATGCTTAATCTTGAAGGCTGAGAGCTGACTGGGCTAATGAGTCAGGGAAGTACATTCTAGAAATAAATACAAACAGGAGAAAGCCTGGTACTTTCAGGACTTTGCACCTGGTACAGAGGTGATGTGTCAAAGGGGAAGAGAAGAGACCAGAGAAGCTGCAGAAGTCAGCCTGTGTCTGCAGAAACAATCCCTTCTGCTTCTTATGACATCATCAGCACCTGTTAATGGTAACACTGCTCCAGGTAGAGTTAAAATTCCATGCATGCATCATCTCTTAAGTTACCCATCTGTGGAATATAGCATGATGTAATTACGTGGTTACGTTTTTAAAAGTAAGTAAGTGTCATCTAGAAAGAAATGTGACTTGGTTGCGACCTGGGTATGTTCTTGAATTTCTCTTAGTGGATTCACGGCTTTTCTGCTTCTGGGATTGGGGAATAATTACCTGTAATGTGAAATCATCTACATTTATTCTGAAAATTCACCTGTCAGAACAAGCCTATCTATATACCTTTTTTCTCTGAACAAAGAGCTTCCAAATGACCCAAAAAAAAGGTTTCCTTTTTTGAGCTGAAGACAGGCAGAAACCAGGAGACACATGGAAAGTTTAAGTTCTAATGTCAAATAAGTGTAACTTTCTATTTTGATACAAGTTTACATTTACAGAAAGATTGCAAGAATCATTTCAAGAACTGTTACCCCATTTGCTTTACTGTTTTTTCTTGTTCTTTCACTCACTTTCTCCACGTATTCACACACCTTTTATTCTGAATCATTTGCAAGTAATTTGCAAACATCATTCCCCTTCATATATAAATGGTTTAGGAGGTATTTCCTAAGAACAAAAGCATTCTTATATAACTGTTACGCATTTATCAAAATCAAGTAATTTAACATTGTTACAATGCAATTGTCAAATCCACATTTCATGTTCAAATGTTAACAATTGTCCCAATAATGTCATATTCATCCTTTTTTGCTTTTCTGGCCTGGGATCCAATCCAGAAACACACATTGCAGGAAACTCACCTCTTTTAAGCATCCTTTTATCTGGAACAGTTCCTCACCTTCTCATTATCAGTCATGATATTTTAACGAGTACATGCTAGTTATTTTGTAAAATGTCCCTCTGTTGGGGTTTGTCTGACGTTTTGTCACGATTGAACTGAAGCTGTGGATTTTTGTCAGGAATACCACATATTGTCATCTTGGGATATCTTATCAGGCGCTGCATGACATCTTGGTGGTATTACCTTTGATTACTTGGCAAAGGTGGAGTTTGCTAGGTGAAGCCACTGTAATTTTTTTCTTTTTTAATTGATAGGTAATTCATCTACTAGCTTTTAAGGCATTCATGATTCCATGATTCATTTCTGCCTGAATCATTTGTTGTTACCATGATGGCTGCAAATGATGATTTCTCCCACTCTGTAATTCTTCTTGCTTGTTTTTTTTTTTTTTTTTTTTTTGTGAGACAGGGTCTTGCTCTGTCAACCAGGCTGGAGCACAGTGAGGCTGGAGCACAGTGGTGCAACCTTGGCTCATTGCAGCCTTGACCTCCCAGGCTCAAGGGATCCTGCCACCTCAGCCTCCCAAGTAACTGGGATTACAGGCACATGCCACTACACTCAGCTAATTTAAAAACACAAAAAAATTTGCAGAGACAAGGTCTCACTCTATTGCCCAGGCTAGTCTCAAACTCCTGGGCTCAAGCGATTCTCCCAGCTCTCAATCTCCCAAAGTACTGGATTACAGGCATGAGCCACCATGCCTGGCTCCTCCTGCATTTTTTAGGTAGCACTGTACTGTAAAGAAGAGATTTCTCTGCCAGATGTGGAGGCTCACACCTGTAATCTCAGCACTTTGGAAGGCTGAGGTGGGAGGAATATGTGCTTGAGCTCAGAAGTTCAAGACCGGCCTGAGCGGCATAGCAAGACCTCATCTCTACTAAAAATACAACATTTAGAAAATTAGCTGGGTATAGTCCCAGCACCTGTAGTCCCAGTTACTCAGAGGCAGAAGTTGCAGTGAGCTGAGATAGCACCACTACATTCCAACCTGGGTGACAGAGTCAGACCCTATTTCAAAAATATAAAAGAAGAGATTTTCCTCCTCTCCTGTGTATTTATTTCTATCAGTATGAACTCAGATTCTCAGTTTATTCCATGGATATTCTCTTGCTATCATTATTTATTTTGATGATTAAAGTGTCTTAGATTTGGCCACTGGTGTCCCTGCACCTGAGTTCTGTGTACTTTTGAAGCATCCTCATCATTTTTTGACCACCTCATTGCTTTCTGGCCTAAAGGCCTGTTCCAGGTTCATCTTGCATTTTTGCCACTCCACATCTGGAAGCAGCCATCTCTCCAAAGGGCCCCAGTTCCTTTTAAAGGGGAATGGCATTTGAACACCAAAATCTGGGTCTGAGGTGTATAAAATTGCTGCTGAGGTCTCTTGGCATATAGATCCTTTTGCTGGATAGAGCTAAGACACACACGTGCATCTATCAACATCCATTCCTTTTATTTTATTTTATTTTAT
>NW_016805524.1:2795889-2802225 GCF_001698545.2 Rhinopithecus bieti | reverse complement strand
TTATTTTATTTTATTTTATTTTATTTTATTTTATTTTATTTTTGAGATAGAGTTTTGCTCTGTCTCCCAAGCTGGAGTGCAGAGGCACGATCTTGGCTCACTGCAACCTCCATCTCCCGGGTTCAAACAATTCTTCTTCCTCCCCTCCTGAGTAGCTGGGATTATAGGCACCTGCCACCATGCCCAGCTAATTTTGTATTTTAGTAGAGAAAGGGTTTCACCATGTTGGCCAGGCTGGTCTTGAACTCCTGACCTCAGGTGATCCGCCCACCTCGGCCTTCCAGAGTGCTAGGATTACAGGCATGAGCCACTGTGCCCAGCCTCAACATTTATTTTTGTACTACAGATATGTAGAGATATGTCTAACTGAGTGAACTAATACTTCCAATTTAATGTTACCCTGCTCCTGATTTCAATTAAATTGCTTTTAGGGTTTCTCTATTAAATAAGAGGCAAGCTTTAGGACTGAGTTATATATAGTTTTATTGTGCTAAGGAAATAGCCATGGGTCCTTTTTTTTTTTAGTGCTTTTATCTTTAATGAATGTTGAATTTGTCAAAAAGAATTTTTTAGCATCTGTGAAGATGACCAGATAATTATCCTCTTTAGATCTGTTAAATTATTATTGTATATTATATTAATAGATTTGGTAAGAATGAATCCTTTCATTCCTGAAATAAATTCCAGTGGGTCATTGTGTGTTGCTTTCGTAATATTGAATTCTGTTCACTAATATTTTAAGATTTTGTATCATATTTTAAAAGATACCGTCTGTGATTTCATTTTCATTTTTACTGGCATTATCTCTTAGCTATTACATTAGTTTCTTATTGCTGCTGTAATAAATTACCACTCTTCCTTTAAAACGACACAAATTTATTCTCTCGTGTTTCTAGAGGTCAGAAATTCGAAATGAATCTTACTAGGCTGAAATCTTCTGGAGGCTCAAGGCAAGAATGTCCTTGCTTTTTTCCGTTTCTGGAGGCTGCCTGCATTCCTCATTCATGGTCTTTTCCACCATCTTCAAATATAAAAATGTAGCCAATCTTCAAATCAGTCTCTCCCCCAACCCACACCTTCATCTGTTTTCTGGGGTCACATCTTCTCTAACCCTCCTTCCTACCACCTCCTTTTCCCTTTTTAAGGACTCTTGAGATCCCACTGGCCCCACCTGGATACTCCAGGATACTCCCACGCCCCAATCTCAGGATCCATGACTTAGTCATATTCACAGAGTCCCTTTTGCCAGGTAAAGGAACTTGTCCATAGTTTCCAGGAATTTGGATGTGGACGTCTTTGCTGGGTGGAGTCCACTCTTCTGCCTATCGCAGCTATCAATGTTATCCTTTCTTCGTAAAAAGAGTTTGGAAGTCTTCTTGAGTTGTCTGCTCTAGAACAGTTTATCAGGATTCTCTTTTCATTGAAGATTTGGTAAACCTCTCCTGTGAAAGTACATAGACCTGATGCATCTTTGCAGAGTGGTTCTTTGGGCTTTCTTTTTCTTCTATGGAAACTGTTTTATTAAAGCCTTCTATCTATATTGGGTTGTTAAATCAAGTTTAGCCTAAAGCTGCTTCCTCACATATTTTAAGTTCAGCCTAAGGGTTTCTCTGTACATCGTGAACTGTAACCTAAATAGAGTTGCATACAGACTGTAGCCTACTCTTGTGCCCATCACTGAGTTTTGGCCCATCAAAGGTGGCCAACTGTTCAAACTCTGTTCAAATAAGGCAAATGCTGAGATGTAACCAATCTGGTTGCTTCTGTACCTCATTTTTGTTTTCTGTCCGTCACTTTTCTTTTTCTGTCCATAAATCTTCTTCCACCACGCAGCTGCGTTGGAGTCTCTGAGCCTACTCTGGCTTGGGAGGCTGCCAGATTTGCAAATCGTTCTTTGCTCCATTAAACTCTGTTAAACTTAATTCAGCTACCAAGTTTTTCTTTGAACAGCGTCAATTTGGGCAAACTATTTTCCTGTGCAACTATGTTTCATCTAGGTTTTCAAATTTGTTCTCATTGAGGTCTGCAAAGTAGTCTCTTGTTTTTGTTTTTAAGATGGGATTTCCCTCTGTCACCCAGGCTGGAGTATAGTAGCAATCGTGGCTCACTGCAGCCTCAGCCTCCTGGGTTCCAGCGATCCTCCCACCTCAGCCTTCTGAGTAGCTGGGGCTACAGGCGTGTGCCACCACACTCAGCTAATTTTTAAATTTTTATTAGAGGTGAGTTCTTGCTATGGTGCCCAGGCTGCTGTTAAACTCCTGGGCTCGTGCAATCCTCCCATCTCAGCCTCCCAAAGTGCTGGGATTACAGGCATGAGCCACATCTCTTGTGTTTTTAATTCTGTATATTTCAGCGATTTTAAAATATTTACCAGTTTATAAGAAATGCAAATCAATAGCCAGATGAAGAGGAACATAGGCTAAGGTCCAGAAGGGTCCCAAACGTAGAAGCTTCTGTCCTTGAGTTTGAAGTGTGCTACCTTCACAGCATGTGGTTGCATTCACCAACTGGAAATCTCTCTGAACCCTGTTATCGTTTAAGGTTTTTAACGAGGTTCCATTACATAAGCATGATGGATTGCATCATTGACCAGCGGTAGTTAACTCAATCTCCAGGCCGCTGTCTGCTCCCCGGAGGTCGGGAGGTGGGACTGAGAGTCCCAACTCTCTAATCATGTGAAGGTCTTTCTGATGATCAGCCCAGCTCCCAACCTAGAGCTGTCTAGGGAACCCTAGCCATCTCCTCAGCATATAAAAGACACTCTTATCTCCCTGGAGATTGCAAGGGCATTAGGATTGCTGTGAATTGGGGGTACATCAAATATATCTTTCTTATTATGCCCTAGTCCCCTGGCCATGAACCCTTAGTGAGAAGATTATAAAAGCCAAAATGTACTGGCACATTCTTAGAATTCCATTCAGCCATCAAAAATTAGTCCAGTCCATCATTCTGTCATATGAAAATACATCCCAGGGCAAGGCCACTCAGGTTTGCCAGCTTCTGTTGAATCTTGCCAGGAGGGGCTTAGCAATATATGACCTCACCCTTTTAGGAGTCTGGTATAATGGAGCTAAGAGACAATGTCATCTCCTGTTCTGAGCCTTTTTTGAGCTGTTAATGTAATATTGGATTTCTCTCATGACTCATGACATAACCCAATTATTCACTCCTTCAGCCTCAGTTACTGTTCCTCCATCTATCCATTTATGACCAAACTTTTCCACCTTTGGAGGAGACATTAGATTCATCCATTGTGCTGCTCTAGACTTCAGGCAGTAATACTAGTCTAGTATTATTACTAGACTACCAGTAATAGTCTAGCAAGTACCTCTTGCTCAGTCTGCTTCCATTCAAATAGAGTAAGTTTACATAGGTACAGAACAAATGAGCTGTTTTTAACCACCAGGCAATATACCTGCATTCACTGTAAACCCCAATTTTGCCAGTTGGGATGAAGGCATACCCTGCCCCATCAGGCCCGTAGGAATTCTGACATCGTTTTAAAGTATAATTTGGGTTTTTTGCTTAGGAAGCATCCCTGCTTCCAACACCAGCAGTTGCATCTCTGCATGAGGAATAAAAAAAGAAAGTTGAGGTGCTGTGCAGAAGACTTGCATCATCACACCAGCATCCTCTCCTGTCCCTCTCCTCTTATCCCCCTGCAAAGCAGAGAAATCTGTCCAGTGGGGGACCCTCCCTTAGCCCTCTCATGTTGGGTGTCAAGGTATGTAAGCCAGCCTTCAATGCTTTTGTCTCCCCCCATTTTAGACAGCAAATGTTTTAGCTGCCCATTCCTTCCTATTCTTATGGAATTGTTACTCTAAGGATAATGTGCACCATTATATGTCCATTTGATGTGAACTATCTTTGCTCACTTTTGGACATGGTGGGCTATAAAATGTGTCCTTTGATCTGAAGAAATATAACTTGGTGGTCCAAATTAGTACAATATTTTCTGTTCCTATCCTGTAATAATAGTTTAAGCATTTGCGTCTACCACTGGGTCTACAAAGCCCAGCCCGGGGTAAGTGTCTATTTCTGTTAGGACCCTGGTCTAGCCCCTCAGGGCTACTGGCATTGGTTGCTCCCATGTAATCCACTTACCAGCTATGTGCGGGGTGCCTACCCCAGGGGAATCTGGCCCATAGACATCTGCAGTCTCTGGCTCTCTTTTTGGCATTATATGTCTGAGAGTGCAAGAGGAATAGGTCTAGGCTTAGCCCGTCTCTACATGGCTGCAACACCACCCCCCATGCCCACTCATTTTATGAGCCCCAGTGGCTACCACAAGGGAGCACACCAAAAGCTCCACTTGATGGTTCCAGTAATATTCCAATACATATTCTTATTTATTCTTGCTGTATTTGATCTGCCTTGGACTGATATCACCTATTGTGTTTCTATATATTTCTCATTGCATCTTCTATACTTTCTTCTTTATCAAGATAGTTGCTCTTCTCTTTTTCCTTCAGAACTTAGTAAGGTTTGCATTTTGGTAATTGTCTTTGTACTTATACATTGTTAATGCCCTTAATCCCTATTTTGTATTTTTTCTTTTATTTATTTATTTATTTATTTATTTATTTATTGGTATTTTTAATAGAGACGGGGTTTCACCATGTTGGCGAGGCTGGTCTCGAACTCCTGATCTCAAGTGATTCACCCGCCTTGGCCTCCCCAAAGTACTGGGATTAGAGGCATGAGGCACCATGCCTGGCCTGAATTCCTGTTATCTTATTTAACCTTTCATTATCTCATTATTCAGTTTTTAATGGCCTTCCTTCACTCCCAGCTATTACCTGAATCATACTCAGTGAGCTTATTCTCTTTGGTCTGTGCTCCCTCTCACATTTTTAGTTGCATTATTTCTAGCGTGTCCTATAAAATACATATATTATTTTTTCACTCTTCTTTTACCTTTATTTTTATCCTAGATCTGATAAATCTATTAAATGTGCACCCTCTATATGTTTGCTTCAGTTTCCCTAGTGATTTCTTGGATGAACGAGTCACATCCTCTGGAAGATTGCTGAAGAAGAGCTGATGTACACAGTACCCCCTGCGTTCTTATGTGTTTCAAACTGTTCCTCCATAGCCTTGATACTTGAAGGAGAGCTGGACTGGACATGAGATGCTAGGTTCATATTTTAATTTCTGATTTCAGATGGCTTTTCCATCCTCAGATGCTTGATTTAGAACATTTAATTCACACAGCACTGGTGTGTTGTGGTTTTCTGCACTTTATTTCGCCAGAGGCATTTTCTTAAGATGGTTTTTTAAATTCTTGTTTTCCATTTTATTTTTGTTGTTTTATTTTTTTAAGTTCTGGGATATATGTACAGGATGTTACATAGGTAAATGTGTACCATGGTGGTTTGCTGCACCTATCAACGCATCACCTAGGTATTAAGCCCACCATGCATTAGCTATTTTCCCTGATGCTCTCTTTCTCCTGACAACCCCACAACAGGCCCCAGTGTTATAGAGTTCCCTTTCCTGTGTCCATGTGTTCTCAATGTTCAGCTCCCACTTATAAGTGAGAACCTGCAGTGTTTGGTTTTTTGTTCTTGTGTTAGTTTGCTGAAGATAATGGCTTCCAGCTTCATCTATGTCCCTGCAAAGGAAATGATCTCATTCCTTTTTATGGCTGCATAGCATTCCAACGTGTATATGTACTACATTTTCTTTATCCAGTCTATCATTGATGGGCATTTGGGTTGATTCCATGTCTTTGCTATTGTGAACAGTGCTGCAATGAACATATGTGTGCATGTGTCTTTATAACAGAATGATTTATATTCCTTTGAGTGTATACTCAGTAATGGGATTGCTGGGTTAAATGGTATTTCTGGTTCCAAATCTTTGAGGAATCACCACACTGTCTTCCACAGTGGTTGAACTAATTTACACTCCCACCAACAGCGTGAAAGCCTCCCTATTTCTCCACAACCTTGCCAGCATCTGTTGTTTCTTGACTTTTTAATAGTCACCATTCTGACTGGTATGAGATGGTATCTCATTGTTCTTTATTTTATAGTAATTTGATATAGATTTAGGTTGCTTTTATTTCATGGATTTATAGTATTTACAAGCCTCCTAGTTTAACAGAATTCTTTTCTGTGACTGTAACTAAGTATACTCTCTCTTTACCTTTTTATTTTATTATTATTTGGGAGTGAAAGTGAGAGAGGTTGTGTGTCTTCCGACTTTTCATATCTCTTTTTTCTTGCAGGACCTGAAATTTCCCACCTTTTGCTTCCTCCTTGTTTTACCACCCAGTTTCCAAAGGGCGTTTCTCCCTTCTCTCTTCCTTTTTTTTTTTTTTTTTTTTTTTTT
>NW_016805524.1:2772014-2795632 GCF_001698545.2 Rhinopithecus bieti | reverse complement strand
GCCAGGATGGTCTCGATCTCCTGACCTCGTGATCCGCCCGTCTCGGCCTCCCAAAGTGCTGGGATTACAGGCTTGAGCCACCGCGCCCGGCCCCTTCTCTCTTTCTTTGTATCATTTTCTGCCTGAAGCAATACCTTCCAGACTGCCACCTTGAATCGTGCACAGGCACAAGGCTGGGACTTAGGGGTCCCATTCTCATTGTCAGTGCTGTGACTCACCAGGAATCTTTACAGTATTTTATGCAAAAGATTTGACATTCTTTCCACTAAGGCCTTCAGTAAATCTTTGACTCCATTGACACTTCCCTCTTCTCTCTTCCATACTGTTTTCCCAGGGCTTGTGGCCACAGCGTGACATTCAGCTCTGCTGGGATTTGGTGTTAACATTTTTTACTTACAGGTGATCTGAAGATTGTAGGATTCTCTATCTTCTAGCTACACCGAGGTGGTGGGTTTGGTGTAGTTTTGCTTGTTCTTCTTGCTGGTCTGTGTGGCTTTATGGGTGGTCATTGCACTCATCTAGGCCACCTCTTTCCAAATGGTACTTAGGCACAACTAGAGAACAAGTGTCGTTTTCTGCAGGGCTACAGTCATCCTGGAGATGCAGAAAGATCTGAGAGAGAGAAAGCTGGTGCCTTCTTTGCATATGAGTAAGCCATTCAGTTATCTGAGGCACACATTTATCTAGGACATAGAACTTTCAGGGCAAAAACAACAATCAAAGAAATAAATCCGGGCATTTGATTTGAAGAACTCAATTGCATTCAGATTTGCATTTATACTGAGTATCAGGGAATATAAAATAAAAATATCATACTAAGCATTACCTATTACATTCAAATACTTTCAAATTTGTCATTCACCCAGCAACCTTATAAGTGGTGATGATTTTATCATACAATTATTTCTACACTTGATAGATGAGGGAGCAAGACTCAGAGGGACTCACTCACATGCTCTTCTGGTTGCAAAGTTGATTTGAGTGGGGCCAGGAGTGAAGCCCAAATCCCCTGGCTGAAAGGACAGTGCCATTTTCAGCTCCATGTTTAGTCATAGATGTTTTCACTAATGTGATCTTCCCCCGCCCCCAATTTTCTGTTGTTTAATCACTTGTAACCTAAGGCCACTCTGTGAGAACAAATGACTAGGGGAAAATGCTTTTGAGTGTCATATTTTTCATTGATTAACTCTGGAAAAGCAATGTAAGTTGCTTGCCCAGATAAGTAGAAAATCTTTTCTCCACTAATGATTCACTTTCTTCTCTTTTCACAGAGGACAGTTATGGGATGGATGGGAAGGTTAATCAGCCCCGTCTCACTGCAGACATCAACTGGCAAGGCCTAGAAGAGCTACACAGTGTGAATGAAAACATCTATGAGTACAGACAAAACTACAGACTTAGTCTGGTGGACTGGACTAATTACTTGAAGGATGTAGATAGAGTATTTGCACTGCTGAAGAGTCACTATGAGCAAAATAAAACAAATAAGACTCAAACTGCTCAAAGTGATGGGTTCCTGGGTGTCTCTGCTGAGCGCTCTGTGTCAGTGGAGATGGCCTCTGCTGAGTCAGATGAAGACCCAAGGCATACGGTTGGGAAAACACCTCATTTGACCTTGCCAGCCGACCTTCGAACCCTGCATTTGAACCGACCAACATTAAGTCCAGAGGGTAAACCTGAATGGGACAACGACATTCCAGAAGTGAATCGTTTGAATTCTGAACACTGGAGAAAAACTGAAAAATGGATGGGACATGAAGGGACCAATCATCTGGAAACCAATTTCAGTGGCGATGGCATGACAGAGCTAGAGCTGAGGCCCAGCCCTAGGCTGCAGCCCATTCGCAGGCACCCGAAAGAACTTCTCCAGGACGGTGGTCTTGGAGAGGACATTTTTGAAGATCAGCTGTATCTTCCTGTGCATTCCGATGGAATTTCAGTTCATCAAATGTTCACCATGGCCACTGCAGAACACCCAAGTAATTCCAGCACAGTGGGGAAGATGTTGACCAAGGTGGAGAAGAATCACAAAAAGGAGAAGTCACAGCACCTAGAAAGCAGCGCCTCCTCTTCACTCTCCTCTGATTAGATGAAATTGTTACCTTACCCTAAACACAGTATTTCTTTTTAACTTTTTTATTTGTAAACTAATAAAGGTAATCCTAGCCACCAACATTCCAAGCTACCCTGATTACCTTTGTGCAGTAGAAGCTGGTGAGCATGTGAGCGAGCAGTGTGCACACGGAGACTCATCGCTATAATTTACTATCTGCCAAGAGTAGAAAGAAAGGCTGGGGATATTTTGGTTGGTTTGGTTTTGATTTCTTACTTGTTTGTTTGTTTTATACTGAAACAGTATTATCTTTTGAATATCTTAGGGACATAAGTATATACATGTTATCCAGTCAAGATGGCTAGTATGGTGCCTTTCCGAGTGTCTAAAACTTGACACCCCTGGTAAATCTTTCAACACACTTCCACTGCCTGCGTAATGAAGTTTTGATTCATTTTTAACCACTGGAATTTTTCAATGCCATCATTTTCAGTTCGATGATTTTGCACTTTGAGATTAAAATGCCATGTCTATTTGATTAGTCTTATTTTTTATTTGTACAGGCTTCTCAGTCTCACTGTTGGCTGTCATTGTGACAAAGTCAAATAAACCCCCAAGATGACACACAGTATGGATCACATATTGTTTGACATTAAACTTTTGCCAGAAAATGTTGCATGTGTTTTACCTCGACTTGCTAAAATCGATTAGCAGAAAGGCATGGCTAATAATGTTGGTGGTGAAAATAAATAAATAAGTAAACAAAATGAAGATTGCCTGCTCTCTCTGTGCCTAGCCTCAAAGCGTTCATCATACATCATACCTTTAAGATTGCTATATTTTGGGTTATTTTCTTGACAGGAGAAAAAGATCTAAAGACCTTTTATTTTCATCTTTATTTGGTTTTCTTGGCATGGCTAAGAAGCTTAAATGTTGACAAAATATGGTTAGTTTGAATTTAACCAGGAACTTCTCAATAAAATAAAATCATGAATGTGCTACAATTTCAACATACCACAAGGGAAGTTAATTTCTTAACCTTGTGTTCTATGATTATTTGTAAGGCCTTCACCAAGTTCTGATATTGTTTAAAGAGATAGTTCAAAATTGCTTTCAAAAATCTGTATTCTTGAAAATATTCTTGTTGTGTATTAGATTTTCAAATACCAGCTAAAGGATTACCTCACTGAGTCATCAGTACCCTCCTATTCCTACTCACCTTCCCAAGAAGATGTGTTTTTGCTTACCCTAAGAGAGGTTTTCTTCTTATTTTTAGATAATCCAAGTGCTTAGATAAATTTTGTTTTCTTTAAGTGTTTATGGTAAACTCTTTGAAAGAAAATTTCATATGTTATAGCTGAATCTTTTTGGTAACTTTAAATCTTTATCATAGACTCTGTACATATGTTCAAATTAGCTGCTTACCTGATGTGTGTATCATCGGTGGGATGACAGAACAAACATATTTATGATCATGAATGATGTGCTTTGTAAAAAGATTTCAAGTTATTAGGAAGCATACTGTGTTTTTTAATCATGTATAATATTCCGTGATACTTTTATAGAACAATTCTGGCTTCAGGAAAGCCTAGAAGCAATATTTCTTCAAATAAAAGGTGTTTAAACTTTTTCTGTTTCAGAGAAATGAACTTAACAAAGTTTTTGTGGTACACCCATTCCTTGCAAGTAAAATTGAGTCCTGATCTCTATTTATATGATTGAATATTAGCCAAACTTATAAAACTGAGCTGAAGTCAGTGTGTTACAGAACATTCTCAGATTAATGACTTCACCATGAATTTACCTCATTGCTGTCTTGGGGGAGGCAGCAGAGGCAGCACTGAGGTAGCTTTCCCGGCAGGCAACCTAGATGGTCACAAAGGCCCAGCACTCAGTTTAATGCTTTGATGTCACCACCTTGAAATTCTTAATAATTTTTTAACAAGAGGCCCTACATTTTCATTTTCCACAGGGGCCCTGCAAATTAGGTCCGGGCAGAACCAAAAATGGTTCTGGGCAGTAAAATGGAATTTTTCAAAACCAAGGGAACAGACTCATCGAAGGCAGTGTGGGTTCTTCAGAAACCATGAACTTGGGTGGAAACTTAAACGCCTTTCAAGATCTCAAGTTTTCTGATACACAAATTCCATATGCTTCCTTCTGTCTGTTTCAAATCTCCTGAAGAAATTTAGCCTTCAGGTTGAGGGGCTAAAAATCTGTGAAATGTCCAGAGATCAGAGGTTACAAAAAAAGAAGAAGAAAAAAAAAGAAAGCACAGGGGACCTACCAATCCAACCCTTGGATAATAGAGGAAACCAAGTTTTCATCAAGAGAACAGAGCCTAAGATAATAGCATTGTCGTCCAAAGGTGCGTCTTGGTGCCTTGCTCCTTGTTCCCTTCTGTAAAATATACCTGAGTCAAATATTACCATCCTGGAGAAAAATTCCTTTTCCATTCAATAGCTGCATATGGAGTACCTACTACGTGGCAAGGACATGAGAGAGATTGCATATCTCCCAGAGCTGTTTGTCGGATCTTGAAAGGCCCTTAGAGATTGGCTGCTCACCTAGCCTCATTTGATCTGCGAGGAAGCTGAGGCTCAGAAGAGCCAAGTGACTTCCCTAGACGTAAAAGAGGAAGAGATCTCTCAGAGGCCAGGCCTCTCCACTTTCTCCATTTAAACTCATATGCATATATACCAGTGTGTGTGAGGCACACAAGCATGCACCTCCCCCCCCCCAACACACACACACATTTACCAGAACGGGGAAGAGAGGGCATCGTGGGGCCCCATCTGCAAGGACTAGTGGAAAGAACTATGAACATGAAACTCAGCAAGACCCAAGTTAACTTCAAATGCTACTTTTTACTGTTTCTGTTAGCTTGGAAAAGTCACACAAACCTCTCTAAAACAGCTTTCTCGACTGTAAAATAAGACATTTGGGTCAAGGATGGCAAATACATAGCATGTGTGACTTCTTTTCCCAAAATATCCCCAAGAAGACATTGCTAATCCAATGGGACGCTCATCCATTAAGCTAGAGCATTTATGGCCTTATGGGCCTTCTCAACACAGCCGACTACTTCTCCAGCCAGCTCTGCTGTTGAATAAGCATTGGCGTGCGAGACGAAAACCAGTGGTCCCTACCCAAATGAGATGATTTCTGAGACCCTCCCAGCCTTTAAAAAATAACCAAACAAACCTGTGATCGGCAGCATGTGCAGTTCTTTGGTTCAGAGACAAGAAAGGAATACTTTACATTCTATCCCTTTGCCAAATATATCTCAATATGTTGGCTTTTTTTTTTTTTTAAGTATCTTAAATACTTATTTTTCAGAGCTCTTTTAAAACCCTCCTTTCCCCAAATTAGTCCAATTCTGCTTGATATTTCTGAAATGTATTTAACAGAAAACCAAGATCTTCAGTTGATAATTAAAGTAAGTTTTCATCAGGGCAATTAATACCTGACTATGCCCTACCAGCTGGAGCTTTTACGCCCCCAGGATTCATAGAAGCTGCTGTGAAAGCTGCGATAGTCCCCAAGCCCCTTTCCCACCTCCTGCCTCTCCCAGCACCCGGCACATTCCCACACTCACTGCCTGGGGAGTCTTCCACCGCCTTGGCTCAGATCTCAGCCTCCTGCTCAGAAGCCTTCAGTGCTTCCTAATGCCCGCCGTGTTCTGGACTCTAAGGCACAAGAAGCCCCAGCCTCCCACTCAGCTCCTGCTCCCACTCCCGCTCCTGCTGCGGCTCCCGCCCCGCCTCACCTGTCTCTCAGCTGCTCCTGGGTTAGGGCCGCCTTCCCAGGCCAGAACTTTCACTTCTTATCTCCCCTCCTGTTTACAATATCTACCCCCAGCCCCACCTCAACCAGGAGAAATCTTGTCCATCCTTTAATTCCCATATCAGTTCGAAATTTAGCTTTTCCTTTTGTGTACACTTTCCTGGACTCACCGACCCCTGGAACTACTATCTCCCCTACTTGACACTCTCCCCCCAGTAAGAAAATGTTGATGTTGTACCAAGTCTGCGGCCAATGGAAGAACAATCACTGACCACACTTATCACCTCCCCCTTCCCCACTGCTGACCAAGAAACTGACCCTCATGTGACCATCGTTGGTTGTGGTCTAGTTAACTCACCTTTCCCTCAGTGGTGCTGTTGACACTGAGCACGGTGCCAGCACAGTACCTTGGGCCTTGTAGTGACCCCACAGCTGTGTGAAGTAAATGTAGAGAATGACTTTTAAAAATCAAATTTTCTCTATTGAGACTACAGAATCCCTGACCCCTCATGTTGGGGGAAGCACTACAGAAAGATAGGGGACAAAGGAATCCGCACTACCTCACTCTTCAGCTGGCGAAGGTATTGCTTTCTTTCTAAATGTCCTCACATCAGTGGACCTTCTTCCGAGACTCAGGTCCAGAATCTGCATCCACCACCAACCTCCCCATTCCTTCCCCGACGTTTCCCCACTTTCCAGCCCCAACAGGGCGGATGACTCAGAACTGGAGAGGAACCAACCCAACCTCTAGTAAGTTTCAGCAGGAGAGGGGTCATGGACCGACCCTGCCTCCCTCATCTGTTTCCCCATCACTAAGAGCATTACCCACTCAAGCCCAGGAACCAGAAGACAAGAGATTAGCATGTGTTTTCCAAAATGACCACGAGGTGGCAGTCTAGTTCAACTAAAGATATCTTTGCTTGGCTCCAGGACCTACCCCTGCAAAGCGGCTACTTTGATTTCTAAAGCAGCAGCGCTACCATGTTTACAAGAACACAGCTAGAACAACTTGATCCACGATGGCAGGCTTGCCATTTCTTCAGTGCTTAGGATCTTAGCCATTCCAGCAGGCGAAAGAACAGTTTTTGCTTACTTCTGATTTATGTTTGTATTTTAAATTGGAACTGCCTCAAACTTTGACGTTTCAATTCAAAAGTAAGCACTGAATATCGATCTCCCTGCTTTCCAAAGTCTTTGTGCAATTAAAAATGTTTTTTAGCTCCCATACACTAAAGCAACAGAGGCCATCTCTGCCTAGCTGGCAATTTTGCAAAGAAGAGCGGAACTGTATGCTATTTTACAGCTCTTAAAACACTAAGATTGTACCAAGTCTGGTGCTAAAGCAAGGAAGACAAGTGACCATGTTCAAAACCTTTCCCTCTCCTCATTTCTTAAACAGAAACGTTTTCTGATGTGCCTATTTAAAAAGCCCAGTACCAAACACAGATCTACCTATATGCTGAAAGTGTGGGAAATTTGAGAAATTTAGCAGAAATCCTTTTGTCTAACTATGCACACATAATTGAGCAGAAGATGGTAGATTCAGGCAGGGGTTACTATTTGCTCTTTGCCTAAAAGGCTGCCTTGGTGAATGCAGAAAGCCACGGGGGGAAGTCAGCACTGACACCTATATCCCCTCCCTCAATAACTCATGTAGCTTAGACCACTGCTGCCCTTTAGGTGAGCAGTGGGATGAGGGAATGAGAAGTGGAAATCAGTTATGCTGCTTCCCACCTACAAAGTGCTCAAGGCAGGATTCTAAATACACCCACGTTGTGCTTCATTCCGTAAGTTATGACTCCCTTACCTCCTTCCACCACTCACCCCAAAGTTTTAGATGCCACTGTGTTTAGAAAACTCCACTGCTAGTCAGGAGAGGCCTCCAGATCCAGGGGTTTTTTTTCTCCCTAAGTGGATCTGAGCTCAAGTTCTTCTTCTTTTTAACTTAACTTTTAAGTTCAGGAGTATGTGTGCAGGTTTCTTACTCTTGTCTCAGAGCAGTGGCTTCTGGGCCACTTTAGCAATGAATGGAAGGGAGCTTTTCAGTGCTTTGTTGACCAAGTTTTGATATTCACGCCTTTGAAAATTATTCCAGTTTTTGGAATAATGAGTTGGACTTCTTTGGAAATTATTCTTAACCTATCAAAGTCAATCATGTGGCAAAGAATTATACCCACTGAATTCTTACCATTTACTCCTTTGTATTTTCAGGATCTCAGGCTGTTAGGCAGAGCCATGAGACTAGTTAGGGCCAATGAAATGGGAGAATAGACACATGGCACTTCCAGGCTGAGAAAGGGAAAAGCTCTTTTGCCATTCTCTGGGCATTTCCTTTCTTTGCCCCAGCAACCAAGATTAACCCTGAAAGTTCCAGATGGTGTCACTTCAAGATGGTGGAGCCTCTGTCAGCCTGGATCCCTGAAAGACTATGTGGAACAGAGCCTTAATAGATATGTAAGTGAATGAGAAACAGACCTGTGTGTTAGGAAGCCATTGAGATTTGAGGGTTAATGTGTTATTTAAGTATAATTTAACAAATCACATTCAAGGTGCATAGCTCAGTGTTCTGAAAGTCTGTTTTGAATACATAAGTGATGAATTACTTAAAATTATTGTCTTTGGAGACTCAATAAAAAAACATGCTATGGCTCTTAAAACTATACTCCTAGAACTTTACACATAGAACATTCTGCTTCAAGGTAGAGTTAACAGTTAGGTATGGAGTTAATTTTGTAGGAGGGGTGGACAATTGCATCGATCTCATTGCTTCATCTCTTCAAACAACAAAGTTCTAGAAACAATTTCATTTCAGTCCAACACACTTTATTCATTTTTAACTTTTTTCTTAATTTTCAATAATCAAGTATTCAAGATGCTGTAAACCAAGATTTATTAGTACATCGACAACAGATTTCATTAAACACATGGAAATTATACATCTTTTAAATTACCCTAAGAAGTCTCCAAATAAATATCATTTTAAAATCACAAAATCAAACTTCTTTATGCAACAATGCAAAACAGCCTTTCATCACAAACACACTTCTACACAAACACACACACACACACACAGAGAGAGAACACACGCTCCACTAAGAACCTAATGCCAGTTTAGTTGACACAGTACTACATTTCCTTAAACAAAAGAGTCAGAGCCTGACCTGCCTGTTTCATGATTCTAAATTAACATTTGGGGTCTGGGGTAGAGGTATGTGTTTTAAGAAAAATGCCCATTATTTGGTACTACTCTTACCAGTTATCAATTACCAATTGCCAGTAATTGGTACTAGTCTTGCCAATGATTCTTATTTTTCATTTCTAGATAGAAACTTTAAACCTCTTTTGTTCACCCCTTTGGTTTAATGTGTCCCTGCAATTACTTTAGTTTTCAATAATATTTTCTCCTTCAATTTTAGCATGTAATGATAGGGTACCAGAAAAGATAACACCTTCAAAACCCCAGTGTTAAAAATACCTTACACGGGTGTAAGCTTTTTGGAGAAGAAATAAGAAAAGATAATCTGAAATATTTTTTCTACCTCTCTCTGAAATTATTTTTAGCATCTGGTTATTCTTGCTAAAATAAATATCAAAAGCACTGAGTATTCCATAGAAAAGTATTCCCCTTACACGCTTTGTTTTTGCAGCATAGAGTTCATGGAGTTACTGTTGAAATAAGAGTAATGGATGCTTGTTTTCTGGAAAATTCTTCAGATTTCCAAAGAAAAATTACATGCAGTCCCTTAGCAGTGAAATGCTGTGAATTCAGTGCCGCTTTTTCATGGTGAACATGCATCATTAAACACTTTTTAGCACCAAAGCGTTTTTTTTAATGTTGCAAAAGCAAACACCTAGGGAGGGTTTTGTTTCTTTTGGTTTTTTGTTTTGTTTTGACCCTTCCTAGAGCTGAGTAAAAATGAAGTCTTTAAAATAAAACCTCCTCAAACATACACAGATCTGATTCTAATGCAACAAGAAGTTTGGGACAGATACAGCCAGCAGCATCCCAAAAGATGAAGAAGAGAAAAAGACAAAAAGATAAAGTACACGAGGCAACTACCTGTGCCTGCCAGCCACGGCACTCTCTTACTGTGGAAGAGAAAACACAAATGTGTGGAAAGGCTACCTACTGGTCTGTATGACAGAGAACTAGCAAACCTGCAGTTTAGGCAGTTCTGGGATTATACAGTATTTTGGCATCTATCTGCTACTTAGAATACTCAGTATGCACCTACATATCAATTGTTATATTCATGTGCCGTGCCATCTCTGATGTTTTAAGTACATACACAATCGCAAAATATAATTGGCTACCACTTGAGGCTTGGGCTTGCCTCCTGCTCCTGCGTGCACTAGGGAATTCCCACCAGTGCTTCAGCTCCATCCAAACTCTAAAGCTTCTCCGTGGTAAATGCACGGTTTCTACAAAACAGGACCAAAAAGAAACTTTCTGGCTCCAAGTCCACCAAAGAACGAAGCTGGAATTGTGGACTGAAGAAGAATTTTCTTGGTGGTTGGTGAACATGGAGGACTGCATGACATCCATGAGGCCTTACTCCAGGTAACTCCCCCTTCTCTGAAGGCTGACATTTCCAAATGCATGCAACTAAAGGTAACAATGTCACAGTGACTAAAGGGAACAATTGGGATCAGTGGTTTGATATGTATTTTGTGTGTGTTCATTTAAAACCCTTATTAGGAATCTTAAAACTGATATTCATCAAAAAACTAATGGAAATGTTAATATTCTGAACAAGGAAAATTAAAAAAAACATACACCTGAAATCCCCAAAGCTCAGATTCAACAAATCTGAACTACCTTTCTTCATAATGTTTCATTTCAGAACTCTGCTGAGACCTGATGTTAACACGAAGACTGAATTTGTTCTGTATTAAATACGAACTATAAATAAATATTTGAGGTATGTTATGACAAATAACTTTAATATAACCATTTAGCTAAATAAATGTAAATTTACCTTGAAAATCTAGTTAAACATTAAATGGTGATATTTCCTACAGATGTTTCCACAGTTTTTTTTTTTTTTTTTACAGAAAAAAAACCTCTCTACTCTTCAGAAATGGTAAAATATCAAAAAATTGAAAGCTTTAACCTCACGATTTTATAGTCACACCTTGCCTTTGTTAACCAAAAGCTATTGTATGCATTGTGTAGTGTAAAAAATGAATAATGGAGTGAGAGAAATCTATGTCTGAATCCTGACTTTGCCATTCTTTACAAACCTAAATGAGTTCTTTTATGTTTTTTAAAAAATAATAAAATCAGTCGGGCATGTGGCTTATGCCTGTAATCCCAGCACTTTGGGAGGCTGAGACGGGTGGATCACTTGATTGAGGTCAGGAGTTCAAGACCAGCCTGGTCAACATGGTGAAACTCTCTCTCTATTAAAAACAGAAAAAAAAAATAGCTGGTATGGTGTCACACACCTATAATCCCAGTTCCTCAGGAGGCTGAAACAGGAGAATCACTTGAACCCAGGAGGCGGAAGTTGCAGTGAGCCGAGATCATGCCACTGCACTCCAGCCTGGGTGACAGCACAAGACTCTGTCTCAAAAAAAAAAAAAAGAAAAGAAAAAAAGAATCAAAGCTTTGCAAGGTAATTAAGAGGATCAAAATGAATGATGATATATATTAAGTGCTTGACAAAATGCTCTACAAATCTTCAACACTCAACAAATGCTAAATTGTTTCCTCTCTGTTCCTCCTTTCTCTCCATCCCCAACACCTTGATTCTGAATTACTTTTGAATATTTTCAAGAATTAAATCCACCTATAAAGAATAAGGACTTAATGCTAATGAAAATAACCAAAGAATGTGCTCCAACCACCCATCTTACCTCCTGGGAGTTTCTAAATTAATAGGATGAACTCAAGGATATTGTATTTGCATATTAAAGCTAAATAATATATGAATTTACAGTTTATAAAGGAACAAAATGACCTTTTCCAAAACAAGTAATTTGAAGCCTAAGGTCATGGAGAGTCTTCATTAAAACTTCTAATAGGAGCTGTGACTATAAAGTAATGTGATTAATTTATTAAGAAACATATAAGACCCTATATATACAATTAAATGGTATCATCTACAAAATAGTCACTTCAGTTGGCTATGTAATATTCCAATGATGCTACCATAGGCCCAAGTATTTTGTGAACAACTCTTAATTGGTACATATTCCAAAGCTTTATTTTCTCATGATTTTTACTACTTAGTCTACATTCACCAACAACGCATTAATGAAATACCTGCTATTAACAAGGAGCAGATACTTGAGGAAGTACAATATTAACACTGTGGTGCACATTTCAGGCCCATTTCTTTGAGTTCTGGCCTAATCATCCCAAAGGATGTTATGGAGTGGCAGATGGCAGTCAGGTAAAATGCCACCTGAAGATACCTGGCACCTGGTCAGTGATCGCCGAACTGGATGACTGTTCAAGGCAGCAAGTGGAGTAAGGGGGCTCTCTAACTACCCCGTGCTGAGTCCAGCAATCTTAGCTACCAGAAAAAGTGCCAATCCCACCAAAATTCTCTCAATGCAGTATCTTAATGATCAGAGGAAAATTAAGAAAACACCACACCTCTCCAACCTACATATATTTAACTCCCACACCAAAGGAAACTTTCTCCTTTAAAGGATCAAAGCTCTCCCACAGAGGGTAAAGGGGAACCGTGAGGCCCCAGAGGAGACACTACATCAATCAGCAAGGTTTTCTGAATCAGCAAGATTTTTTGAATACTTCCAATATATGCCACATTGGCCATAGTTTGACAATTACTGGTGCAATTACAGTCTTAACCAAGCAAGAATCCTCACTTCCCCGAGAGCCAAGCCCAAGAGCCAGAGGGAAGTCCTTAGCCCCTGAGACCACTAGCTCCACCCCTTGTAGACATTGTTCAGTCTAACAGTGTTAACGCAAACTGCACGCAACCAAGAGAACAGCTTGACCAATGTCATTCCTAGGAAGAGTGGGAAACAGCCTTATGCCCAGGAGTATTTGCACAATTCCACCTGCGCAGTCAAGCAAGGATAGAGAGCAGAAGCCTGAATCATGGAACAGTCTGTCAGTCACATCTCTTCTGGGGATAAGGGTAAACCAGAAGAGAAAAACATTTCCCTAATTAGCCCTCCATGACCATAGGCTCCTTGGCAGAAAAAGTTCACAATTATATCAGCATTTGGCCCTTACACTCCCTTGCAGCCAGAACCCATGAGCTAACTTGCTATCAATTCGCTAGCGGCGTCAGGAAGCATCTATCTTAAGAGCCATGTAGAAAGCATTCTGTATGATGCTTACGTCAAAGTGATGTGCTGGGAGGTACTGAAAAGAATGATGGATAATGAACCCAAAGTACATTTAGTAACAGAAAAATCTTCTCTCAGAATCACTGCCAGAAACTTACAGTAAGAGGGAATCAAAGGGTAGTATAAAATGATTCCAACTCTGATAAGGTAGGGTTCAATAGAATGGACTGGTTTATTTTACATAATTTTCAACAATTACTTAAGATCATATTCTGTTCCAGAACACAGATCTCCCTCCTCCTGTATTCAAAGTGATTTTCATATCTCAGGCACAGATTTCCTGATATAAGTACTCATTTTCAGGAACAGCCACAGCAATTTTCCATCCAGAAAAAAAGAAAACCACACAGATTTGCCAGTGCTTTCAATATATAACTAAAATACTCAGGTGGGACTTTTCCCAGTGACTTTGTGGGCCGGTAGAGCTAAAGAAAATTTCTGCAACAATTTTCTTGGATGAGAAAGCTGTCATTTTCTTTCCTTATTATGCATTTCAAATTACAGTTTCTAGCCATATTGTTTAGCACACTATTTTTAAAGCCCCTTACAAAAGAATACTGGAGTTGATATTTAAGCTATCAGATTTATGATTCAGCAGCCTCTTTATCTTAGGATGGGGCAGGCAGGCTAAAAGAGAATGTGCCCTCTGACCTGAAGTAGCTGTTCCTTCTATCACACTATGCCTATGGTTCCTGTGAAGCATCTGACAAATTCTACCTGATTTATAACTCTGCTATGGCTTAAAATGCTATAAACAGTACTGGATGGAAAGTTCAGCTTCCTCTTTTCAGAAACATATCTGCTTTATTCTGTGAAAGTAAACGTAACATGCTGCACATACATTTTTCCAATCAAATTGCATAGTTGAGACAAATTCATTTGTGCTTTGTAGCAGAACTCACAGTAGGTGTTCATATCTAAAAACTTTGATTTGGAAATGCCAAGTCCTGGGCAAGCTCACCTTTGTGTGGAGCGTTAGTTAATGATATGCACCGCCATTCCCCTTCCCATGATTTTGTTAACCGTGTACCTCAGCCTATACCGTAGGGGAGCATGAGCTTTAAATTAACACAACGGAAACGGGAACAAATCTAGCTGAACTTCTCCTTCTTGGAGAGAAGCGGGGAAAGGCTCTCAGTCTTGTTGAGGTATCCAGCCCTCAATGAATAGCGGCTGTGTTTCTGAGTTTTGTTGGTTTGAGGACTGTGTCTGTAGAGGTTAAAAAAAGAAATAAAGAAAAGAAGGCACGGTTGTTTCTCAAGTCGCCATTTTCAACTCAACCAACAAAACTAAATTCTTCCATTTTCAAGCTTCAGGAGGGCGGCTCCAGGGCAGCTGGGCTCTCTTCCAGCCCCGGGTCCGCAGCGGAACTTATTGCTTCTGGGAAGGGCCCCGGGTAGGTCTGTGCTGCGCACTGGATCCCTTTTTGCAGACCAGTCTCTTCGTGGAATTCTCCCTGGGTGCTGAAAGCTGGGCAAGATCTAGTCCGGGCACTGTCGGGGTGGCCCACTCTCTCACTCACGGTGCTCAGGGGGAATTCTCTCCACCTCCGCCTCTGGAGTCCATCCTCCTTGTATTTTATGGAGTACCAGGCCAGAAAAATAAAAATAAAGCCAACGAATTTGAGGCCGGCCGCCAAACCAAAATACACAAAACGAAACGACGTCACGTTGTACTCCCAGCAAGAACCCTGCACGCCACACTCCTGTTGCCAGAGCATGCAGGTGGTGTCAATGACTGCTCCAAAGTAGATTGGAGTAGGAATGTATGCTAGAGAGGGAAAGAAGAAAATACGAAGACTTAGCACGTCTTACAAGGGAGAACAGATTTGTAAATTAGCAAGGTACTTGTGTGCTCTAAAACTAGTTGATGGGCGAGATTTTCTTATGTTACCAGATTTTTTTAAAGACACATCACATTTTATCACAATATATTTATCATAAAAGCATTCGCTATTTGATAAACATTTAAAATCGAGTTTGCCACCCAGAATGCACTGTTGCTTTTTACGATCAAATGAACATGTTGTACACTTTAAGTAGATACAATTTTATTTGTCAATTATACCTCAATAAAGCTGAAAACAGGGATATTGCTAAAAATACAATTAGAGAATACTTTTAAACCTAAAAATCGGATTTTGTCATTAAGTATTCAACAGGCTACACTAGAACCCTTTATTACCCACCGAAATTCAATACACTTAGTTCTTGTGGGTTGGGCACTAGTCTTTGGATGCAGGAAGAGTACGAGAAAAGCAGCAGCTCCTGTGAGTCAAACACCACATAAAATGGCAACTTTATAAAAGCACTTATAAATCCAAGAAATTATATATATAAAGGAACTTTATTATGGCATAAATTTCATCCTTGAAGTTTATGAAACATCTGAGATGAATAGTAGCTTCGTCGTCTGGGCTATGACATAGACACTTCCTTAATTCAATGAGAAAAAAAAGTCTGCCTAGTACATAGACTCCTTCATCACATGCTACTCCCTTTGCCAGAATGTTCCCCCAACTCATTCACCTTGCAAATATCTATGCTCCCTTTAAATTCCTGACTTACTCAGATGCCATCATATTCTCACTGCATTTTGTATCTACCTCCATTTTATTAACTATCACATAGTATTTTAAATGTTTGCAAATCTGTCACTCCATAAGCTTCTTCAAGGCAGAGGCCATGCTTTTTATTCTTTGCATCCCAAAGACCTCAGTAAAAATTTACAGAAGATAGGAGAGAAGAGGGAGGAAGGAATAAAAGAGAGAAAGAAGGAAGGGAGCCAGGAAGACAGAAAGGAAGGCAGAGAGGATAGGTGGGCTGATAATCCAGGAAGCTGTGAATGATACATTTTCAATAAGTTGTTTTTATTTAAAATAAAGTCTATTGGTTTAATTTTAATAATTATTAAAGTTTCTTTTCATTAACTCCTTTTACTGGCTTCGGAATTTGGGGGGGAAAATGCAAAAACTGGCCCTATGTTGGGCCACCACTAGACTTTTTCACACAATCCAATAGAAGTTATAAAATAAAGCTTGAATTTAAAATAACACATGGCCTGAAATGTTCTACCCCCACTTATATCTTGAGAATGGGCTGTATTTGGCCATACAGCTGTGCACTACAGCTTTGACCTCTAACAATCATATCAAAAATTACCCCAAACTCCATGAGCATCAGAAAAGAGGGGCAACAGCCTCCCACGAAAAAAACATTACTTTTTCTGGCCACGGCATGGCTGACTCACATCGTAATCCAGAATTTGGGGGGAGGGCCAAAGCGAGGAGTGAATCACCCTGAGGGTCAAAGGACTGAAGACCAAGCACCAGGACCAAACATGGTGAAAACCATCTAATACTAAAAAAAAAAAAACAAAAAAAAAGAAGCAAAATTAGCCCAGGCATGTGCGCAAATGCCATGCTACAATCCCCAAAGCTATCTTGGGAGGACTGAGGCAGGGAGAAAACACTTGAAAACACGAGGCCGAGATGGTTGCAGTGAGCTGAGATTGTTGCCCCCACTGACCCTCCGCCTGGGCAAACAGGAGCAAGGAACCTCTGTCTCAAAAAAAAAAAAAAAACTACACATAACAACACATAAAAATATATATCATAGACTATGTATGTGATGATGAATATATATCATATGTGTGTGCGATGCTAAAAATCAGTAACAATTTTAATAATATCTTTCTGTATTCAAATATTCCTCTAAGTTGGGGTTTAACAATCTCCTATATTCTAAAATAATACTGGGTTTAACTTTTTAACAAGAACTCAAAGACAAGATTTTGATTTGTTTTTTTTTTTTTTTCTAGGACGAGTTTTGCTCTTGTTGCCGGCTGGAGTACAGGTGGCGCTCTACTTGGGCTCACTGCAACCTCTACCCTCCCAGGTCAAGGCAATTCTCCTTGCCTCAGGCGCCTCACCTGAATAAGGTGGGATTAAGGCACGGCCCACCACACCCAGGCTACTTTCTTTGTATTTCTTAGTAGGAGGATTAGGATAATTCATCAATGTTGGCCAGGCTGGTCTCAAGAACTCCTGACCTCAGCGTGAATCCACCCTGCCTTCGGACCTACCCAAAAGTGCACGGGATTAAAGCGGTGAGGCACTGCACCCAGGGGCCTAAAGCAGACTTTTAATCAACCTATATCTGGGGTGCGGTCAGGATTTCCTTTAAACCAGCATCGCGCTTTTTAAAAATGGTACCCTCAAAGTCTTATTAGCTACCAAAAACAACAAAACAAAACCAAAAACAGCCACTCTCACATGCGAACTAGAAGCATTATCCTCCTTGGGGGCTTATTGAAAAAAGCAGCTTATTTTTTGGCGACTCGGGCCATCAACAAACAACATACGACAAATGGCGCAATCGACCACAGAGGCAACGGGATTAGTCGCTTTAGGGGCCGTCAGAAGGATGCCCTTATTTTAACATTACCTCTCAAAAACTGAAATAAAGAAATTTGAATCAAAAACCCCAATTTTTTTTGTCGCTTGTAGACTAATGAACACTGATTCACTGAGGGAGAAAATAACAGCTGAAGAGAACAATGACAGGGACTGCCCAGGTCGCTTAGAAAGAAAGAAGATTATAAAAGGAAAAATAATTTCCTTGGAAGACAAGCGGATTATCAAATTAAAAATAGCATTTAATTGATTCAAAGGAACGCATTGCATGTTTACATGCCTCTATTCTCGCCATTGCTCGTTCAAGAACTCACAGAGCTGCTGTGGCACATGTTTGTTAAAAATAAGACCCGGTATAGCGCGGTGCCCCAGAAAACTGTACTCTGTGGTTTTGTCCATGGGGCACAGCCACCACTGCAGCCTTCGTCTTTCGTGAGTAAGTAAAGAGCTTATAAGGCACCCAGTCCCTTATAATGTCACTTTGGGGGGCACCTTTTCTTCATTCCCTTTCTAAAGTTTTTTATTATTTCTGCAGAAAATCCATGATAGGATCCTCTTGTTTAGTCCAGACATAACAAATTAACCGATAAATGAAGTAAGAATGAAAAAGCTTGGCGCAGCGATACAAGACCCCGGATCTTTCTATCTGCCTTTCATAGTAAAAAGCGAATCAAAGGGGGTCAGAATGCCTTAGGATTAAGGAATCCATTGGACAAATTGTTTGAATTTCCTAGCTTCTTACTGTGCAAAACGTTGGGGAATCTTGTGGTTCCAAGTTTATGCTTCAAATGGAAAGAAACTTAACCCTAACGCTGGTTTTGTTTTGTTTCATCGAAACAACAGAAACCTGCACGCTTCTAAGTATACAATCAGAACAATAGGGAAGTTGTAGCCCTCAACAACCTGGTAAAAATACATCTCCTAAATAGCAGATAATAAATAGACGTCTGACTGCCAAATTTACCACCACCGCCACGCGAAAATATGGCACATCTGCAAGACAGAACTAAGAGAGAGAACACACTTGGACAAATTTCAGGGAACCATACCAAGCTGTTCGCAACAACAACAAAAACTGCATTCCCGAAGTGGCAAAAGGGTCTCTCCTCCAATTCGCTTCTACGCGGGACCCTGCAGGTGAAGGGGAAAGGAAAGGAAATGTTATATATAAAATGATCAGCCCAAGAAAATGATGGTTCAAATCAAGTCAGCTTATGTAGCAGGCCAGGGAACAATAAAGAGATAACCATGCCAAAATATTAATCTCACTCTTCATTATCCTAACAATAGCCACATAAGATTGCCTGGCTGCGCCTAATCACCTGAATAAGATGTTCCCGCAATGCAGGACACCAAAGAACTGCTGACTAAACTGGCCTAACCTTTTCTAGCCATAACATACTCTTGGTGGCACAGGTTACAGAAGGGCTCTTGCTGAAAGAGCTGAAATGCCCCTGCTAACTGAGCTCTCCAAAAATCAGGATCCTGTTTTTTTTTTTCTAATTTATAGAATTTCATCCTAAATACTGTGGGGAGTTTTTTGTTTTCATTTTTGTTTTTTTGCGTGTGTGCCTGCATCTTCCAGAGTGGTAGATGTGTACATTGAAAATTACTCCAATAATTCTTCCAAAACAGGAAGAAAAAAGAGTAACGAATAAAAGTATATTCAAAAAATGTATAAGAAACAAGTCAAACTTCAGAAGAAGCATAAGCCTTCCAACCACGTCTTTTTTTCTTTTTTAAAAACTTACACTCCAAGTTATTCCCATGTGGCAGGAAGATTGGAGTCTACCGGTTTTGTAATTAGCAAAGATTAAAGGGTTCCTTTTCTGAAATTTTAGGTTAGAAGCCAGCTGGCTATTTGCCATGTATGAACACTAAAGGAAAAAGTAGCCTATGGGTTATTTAATATCTCTTGAGGAATTAAGGTGCAAAGAATGAGATTATTTGAGTAAATTTATGAATGATTCATATGTCTTTTTAAATGCTGCAATACCTTATCCTCTCCATCGCATACCCATGAGAGTATGGTATATAATGGGAACTTTCCCAAGACTAGTGCCCTTGTCACCTTTTCCCTAATTTCTTTATTTCTCGTAGCAATTTGCAAAGTGCTGCACACAAGTTGTTATTCCATAAATATCTGCTGCTGGAAGAAATGAGTAAACAAACGAGTGGGCCTTTCATGCACCACTATCTGGCTGTCAAGGAACAGCTTTGCTTGGAAATGCCTGATTCAGCACCCAGTGGGAAAGAAGCCAGAATACGCCTGGTGCAGCCCACTGCCCTTGCTAAGCAATGACATCTCAGCAGGCGCTTCCTGCAAGGTGCCCAGCATTGTGGCATCTGAGGAGCCTCGAGGAAGAGTAAGAACTGACTCCCTTTCTTCACTCCTTCCCTGCACTGCACCCCCTAATGCCCCTGAAGCTGCCCAGACCCATGGGTGTGCTCTTCTGGCTTCACCAGTTCCTTTGTCCACTGCAGTCCTTACTGCAAATATCAACACACCGATGTGAATGCATCAGTGTGGCAGGCCTCCATAACAACTGTTTCAGTACTGGCTGAGTGGTTAAGTTAAATATTAAAAGCCAGTGCCCTTATACAAATGCTGGAATGTAACAAAAGCCCACCAAGAGTTTTGCCTAGGTCTTTCCTGGGACTTAAAGCATGACAAAACAATGAAGGAATTCTTAAGAGGATCCATTTAGGATTAAACAAGTTTTATTGGGGTCTGCAAAACTCCCTAGGCCTCCACAAACAAGTTTATTGGGGGTCTGAAGGAACTCCCCAAACCTCCGTGATTTAGCAGGAGATAAGATAAGGGTAATCACCTCAGCACCTGGACCCATTTAGATTAAGTAAACTTACTGAGACTCCAGAAGAAGGTCTTCAAGATTCAGACCTTGGTTATAGGTTAAAAGAAATTAATCACTTATGTCTTTAAATGAATGCACACTTACACATAGACAGAGAGCTTAGAATGTATATAAGCTCTAATAAACTTCGTAATTTTGAGTTGGTCTGGTGATAATTTCCAGGCCTTCTCCCTGTAACTGGTTACAGAAATAAAAACTCTCTTTCTTCCCAGTTCATCTGGATCTCATTATTGCACTGCAAAAAATAGCAGCCCAACCCTCATTTTGGTTCAGGAACATCAGTGCCAACATTTTTAATAGGAAAAAAGTAGCTTCTGTGTTCTCTTATCAACAAAAAATCCAAACAAGACATGGCAAAGAAAGCACAGCCTGAAAAACTAAAAAAAAAAAGAAAAGAGAGAGAGAGAGAAATCACATTTCCCAATATGCCCTTTTCTTGACTCAACTCTGAAATTTTGTATGATAGTGAAATTAATGAACTCAGCATTTCAAATTGCAAGCCCAGCATAAATCACCACTGATCCCGAAGGTAGTAACTATCTATAAGGTTGAAGATAATAGCCTTTGCTGTATGCACGATTTAGCAACTTTCCCAAATTACTCCTGCCCTCCTCTGGGGTCCAGCTTCTCATAGCTCACAGAGTGATGACTTTCAACTGCTGAAGTTGAACCTCATAGGGCAGAGACTTCAGGAATCAAAAACATCAAAAGAAGTTTCGTTATACATTAAGAATATAACCCAATTGAATAAAAGAACCTTCCAAAGTATGGAATGTTACAACCTTCCTTTCCCTTCCCAAAAGGGAAAAATCCCTCTTAAGTTCACCCGGCAAATATCTGAGCGTCCTCCTGCACATGCTAATTTTGCTTTGCTCTACGATTTACCACATAAGCCCCTTCTCTGGATTATGTGCTCTGGAAATTCTAAGTACAGAACCCACCCCGGAAGTTGAATGCTCTTCTCACCTAAGTGTTACTATGATGGCCGATGGTTGGGCACAAGCTGTGATGAAGGTGACTATGAAAAGAAAAACTAAGAATGGGATAAGGGTATTGCAGGTCCGTTTACATTTTCCAGACACAGCATAGCCATTCTCATTGAGATAAGTCTTGACAATAACCACACGGAGCTGACTGCGCTGTCCCACGGTGGGCGGAGTGATCACTTGTCGACTTTGGACACAGGTGCATTCTGTATAATTCCGTATCTAAGTGAGCAAAATAAAGATCAGTTGTGTGCCCCTCAAAAGCTAATGGGGCATAGGAATATTAAGACAAAGTTAAGTAAAAGCACTCTAAAATAGCTCGAATATTTTTTAAAACACAAAATATTTCATTGAAAGTAACTTCATCATTGATAACAGTAAGGATCTCAAGTGTGTGTCTAACAGAACCAAAGTCTGCTGGTCAAAATTGTTTAAACCTAAACTTTCCTAAGAAGCTTTCAACATTCAATACCATTCACATTCCGCAGACTCATTTTTGTCAACATTATATTCTGCCTCAATTGCTGTTAACTCTTGGGCTCTCCAAATAGAGAAGCCCCTCAAAAACCAGAATCAAACCTTATTTTTCTTTGTGCTTACAGAGCACCTAGCACAACTCTGGGCACACAGGGGGCCCTAAAGTAAACATCTATTAAATGCAGAGAATTCATAATGCAACCGTGATGACTTCAGCACCAATAATAGTAAACATCTCATTGGTGTTCCATTTTCTTTTCTTTTTCAACTTTTATTTTAGATTCAGGGGGTACATGTGCAGGTTTGTTACATGGGTCTATTGCGTGATGCTGAGGTTTGGTGTACAGATGATCCCATCACCCAAGTCATGAGCATAGTTCCCAACAGGTAGTTTTTCACACCTTCCTCCCCACCTCCCCCGCTAGTAAGTCTCCAGTATCTATTGTTTCCGTCTTTGTGTCCGTGAGTACCCAATGTTTAGCTCCCACTCTAAGTGAGAACATGTAGTGTTTGGTTTTCTGTTCCTGCATTAATTCACTTAGGATAATGGCCTCCAGCTGCATCCATGTTGCTGCCAAGGTCATGATTTTATTCTCTTTTATGGCTGTGCAGTACTCCATGGTGTATATCATCACATTTGCTTTATCAAATTCATCACCGATGAGCACCTAAGTCGATTCCATGTCTTTACTCTTGTGTATAGTGCTGTGATGAACATACAAGTGCATGTGTCTTTTTGGTAGAATGATTTGTTTTCTTTTGGATCCATACCCAGGAATGAGATTTGAGAAATCTCCGAACTGCTTTCCATAGTGGCTAAGTTAATGTACATTCTGGTGCTTCCATTTTAAACATCTTCTTAGTCCCTATAATTAGCTGGTGCCCTACTCCCTACAGAAGAGCAACCAGCTCCATGGATGGAACTTGACTGCCACAGCCCCCATCCAGTACTGCTCCTGGACTCTGACAGAGTCACACTAAATGGACACCAGCTGAGCTGGCCTTCATTGCAACCTTGAATACCTGAAGCAGTGGTAAGAATAAGTATGGAGATGGGGCACTGTTTGGCTGCCATGCTCAAAAGACTGCTGGCATTTTTTAAAGGATGAGCACTCACTCTCAAGGAAGGACTTAGCCACCAGGAGAACAGATCTCACCCTTTCAACATGGCGACACAGTGGAGCTCACCAGTTATATGATGGGGAACAAACAACAGGAATTCTCAATTTATCAATGCAGTTTAAAACTCAGACATCAAAAACAATATCCCTAAAACATTCAGTGGATGGTATAATCCCTTATCACCTGCACAGAACAAGCACATGCATTTTAACCTTTTAGTGAAAGCAACTTCCTACAATCTGTTCTTCACAGAGAATCAAACCGTGCTCAATAAGAAACTGAGTAGAGGCCAGGTGCTGTGGCTCAAGCCTATAATCCCAGCACTTTGGGAGGCCGAGGCACATGGATTACCTGAGGTTGGGAGTTCAAGACCAGCCTGACCAACATGAAGAAACCCCGTCTCTACTAAAAATACAAAATTAGCCAGGCGTGGTGGCACGTGCCTGTAATCCCAGCTATTAGGGAGGCTGAGGCAGGAGGATCGCTTGAACCTGGGAGGCGGAGGTTGCAGTGAGCTGAGATCATGCCATTGCACTCCAGCCTGGACAACAAGAGCGAAACTCCATCTCAAAAAA
>NW_016805524.1:2730180-2771626 GCF_001698545.2 Rhinopithecus bieti | reverse complement strand
AAGGGAATTCTCAAAATAGCCTATTCTTGAACTGTCAGAAATATCTTTACTTTGAAAGTTTTTTTTAAGCCTGAACTGAACTGATACTGTATGAAAAATGGCCATCGCCCATCTTCACAGACTCCAGTCAGGGGAGGTGCTTTCCTATTCTCTTCTATCAGCACCAAATGTGGTCATCTTGACCTTCAAATCCATCACAAGGGCCCTGTCAGAGAAACAAATGGCAGGCCTAGAGCTCAACCTTATCAAGTTTCACTGAGTTGGCACAGAATATAAAGTAGGAGAACGCTGATATGGAACCAAATCCCTGCACCCAAATGTTCCAGTCATCCCTGGAAAATAAAATAATAGCAATGCATAACTTTCTCTCCTCGAGGTTTTCGTCAGAGGTATTTTGTAAGTTACTTGGAGCCTCTTGAAAAGAAAGACTGAAGTCATTTCATATGAAATTCTTGCATATGAATTTCATCACATCCTTGTCACAGGATGTTGGACTAACAGAAGAGGAACTTGTGAAATATACTCACCCCAGTGCTAAGATTACCACTATTAACACAGCCAGCCAGACAAGGGTTAAAGTATGTAATTCCATCTGATCCACAGACTGGCTCATACTCGTGTATTTTACAGCCACAATTAACGTTGCAGCTTCCTGTCAGATTCCTATGGGGCATGGTGAGAGAAGGTCTAAGAGAGAAGAGAAGCAGGTCATGAGCAACACTTACCAAAATAAAACTCATAGGAAAGGTCTTGAAATTAATAATTTGTCCATTTTAGAGAAAATATTCTTCCCATTGAATCAAAGCCTTGATACCCTAAGTAGCCACCCTCAACAATTATTTTTGTGACAAAACATAAAGAAAAATGTTTCAACTTTCTGGCACTACAGATTCAATGCTTTTTATCAGATTACTGCCCCACCTCAATTTCACCCTCCCTCTTGGTGCTATGAACCTGGTCTCAACATCTAGGATCTGCAATTCTAACCCTAATGTAACTACTCACCCTGTAGGCATCAGGCTCTATATCTTAACAAATCTGTACCTCAATTTCTTTATAAAATGGAGGAAATGCTTTTTAGTATTGAATCAATAGCATCACTGTGAGCACATGATCACAGTTAAAAACCCATCTATCCCAGTTATTAATACACGTTCCTCTGACCAAAAACTTATATTCTAGAATAAATTATCAAAGAAAGGCATGAGACGCTAGAAAATCAAAATGAAGTATTTTCAAAGATGATTAGGAATCACATTGCTAGTTTGATTTAAACAACCAGAGAACAAAGATTAAGCAGTTCTTCACTCAGGATTGCCCAGATGTGGATCCACAATCAAATATGGTGGGTTTCTTTTCTTGAGATCATGGTGTCTGATACAAAGAAATGATACCATATGAAAAGCTTGAAGAAAATAAATTCAGCAACAAATATAGAGAGAAGGAAAGGCAGGTAAGGATATAGGCCTAGGAAAGAGAGTGTAAACAAACCGGTGGAAGAGCAGAGGAGCACGTGGGGGATCCACAGAAGATGGAAAGGGGCTCTGTACTGCTCGTACCCAGTGACCACTTTTGCTTTTGTGACCACCAGTTTGGTGTATCACTGATGAAATGTTGTTCCCAAGACTATATGAGTTAGCAGTGGCAGATCCTTCATCCAACCATCCATTTATCCATTATCTACCCATTCAACAAATATTTTGGAATGTCTGTTATGTACCAGGTCTTGTCTTTTTTAAAATAGATTTAGGGGGGGAAGTACAATTTTGTAATATGGATATACTGTGTAGTAGTGAAGTTTGGGTTTTTAGTGAACTCATCACCTGACTAATGTACATTGTACTCAATAGGTAATTTCTCACCCCTCAACTCCCCTCCCTCACCACAAAGACTTTTTTTTTTTTTTTTTTGAGGAGTCTCACTCTGTTACCCAGGCTGGAGAACAGTGGCGTGATCTCCGCTCATTGCAAATTCTGCCTCCCAGGTTCAAGCAATTTGCCTGCCTCAGCCTCCCGAGTAGCTGTGATTACAGGTGCCCGCCACCATGCCCGGCTAATTTTTGTGTTTTTAGTACAGACAGGGTTTCACCATGTTGGCCAGGCTGGTCTCGAACTCCTAACCTCATGATCCACCCGCCTCGGCCTCCCAAAGTGCTAGGATTACAGGCGTGAGCCACTATGCCTGGCCAAGACTTATCTTTAATGACTATGCTAGTACCACTTATACAGTAGCGTAACCCATCACAACCATGTGTGTTAATCGGTGTTTGTTCAAAGGTTTGTTCAAAGGTTTTTTTCCTGTGGCTTCTTTCAAACTTTGATAATGAGTCCTTAAATTTTAATGGGGGAAACAAATTCAAAACAATATTAAAGTCTTATCAAGAAAGCCTTCTAACAAGGCAAATAAATTCTGTTTTTCATTCATGTCACTCCACAGAAAAAAAATTATCACAAGACTCTAATAATCATTACATTCACAAACTTCTAGTGTCATACCATTTTAAAGTTTGTATATACTTTAAAAAAATATATTCTAGACTAGTGAGTCTCCACTGGGTCAATTTTGCCCCCCCCAGGGGACCTTTGGCAATGCTAGGAGACAATCTTGGTTCTCACAACTGAGGGGGTGCTACTGTCATCTAATGGGCCACTAGTTCCTATTGAGGTAGGAGATCAGCAGGACCTGCTTTTCTGAGTCCTGGTCAGAACCCTGCTGATCAAAACAGGGTGTAGCAAAGAAACTGACCAAAACCAGAAGGACCAAGATGGCAACCAAAGTGACCTCTAGTTGCCTTTATGGCTCATTATATGCTAATTATAATATATTTGCATGAGACACTCCCACCAGCACCATGGCAGTTTATAAATGATGCCATGGCAAATGGCTCAAAAGTTACCTTATATGGTTCTGGGAACTCTCTGACCCATTTCCAGAAAGCTTGTGAATAACCTGCCCCTTATTTTGTACATAATTAAAAGTGGGTATAAATATAGCCAGCCAGCAATCCACAAGTGCTTCTCTGGGCCATTTTGCTATACATTGCTGCTCTGATAAACTTGCTTTCTTTCACTGCCAGCTTACTCTCAAATTCTTTCCTGTGCAAAGCCAAGAACTCCCCCGAGCTGAGACCCGATTTTGAGGTTTTCCCGGCATCACTAACACACAGGAAGGCCCCTACCACCTCCCATAATAAAGAATCATCTGGCCCAAATGTCAATAGTGCTGAGGATGAGATACCCTGTTCTAGACCAATTCTCACACTGTTCAAGGAGGCAAAAAGCTTTCCTGAGTTTGGGAAACAAGCACAGTCCCCGGTCACCTTTGGGTATGTTTGCTTTTCTTATGAGATCGTGGTGTCTGATACGAATAAATGCTACGAAATGAAAGGCTCTAAGAAAATCAATACATGCAACAAATATAAATAGCAATGAAAGGAAGCGGGCATTCCTGAAAAAGTTATTAGGAGAGAAGGTGATCATGGTACACACACAAAAAGCTGCTGACGTGGCTCATCCTTCACACTCTGCTGAAAATCATTTTTAAGAATAATGATGCTCTGTCTGACGGTCATTTACTCTCCAGAAAACAGACTGGATTCTAATAATAGCACCAATATTTAAACCTGAGTAACACTAAGCAGTCTCTCATTAGCCAGACGTGAACCCATCCTGAGAGCACGAAATGCACAAGGACCACTTACTGAAGGCTGCACTCATCCTTGTGCAGAGGGACTGTGCAGCTCCTTCCCAACAAACAAAAAGCATTTCTGGCAAGACATAAAATGTACAAGGGCTTCTTGCTGAAGGTAGTCCTCCGAATAAGAGGATTGTGTTAACTCAAGAATCAATGTAAGTGTTCATTCTGAGTGAGGCATGGGGCCTCGATAGCAAATACCTTATAACTGCATAGTCCACAATGTAAGCCTGAGAGTCACACATTACATCTTAATATAAAAATGATGGAATTACAGAGCTAGAGAGACGGAGGCATCTCTGAGATTATCTGGCAAACGTGCTAACTTTAAAGAACGGGAAACTGTAAGAGGTATCACAGCAAGCCTCACAATCACTGAGACCTCAAGAAAACCAGCTCTGGGGAGACAGCAAAAAAGAAAACAAGAAGTAAAAACAACAACCTTGTTATCCAATCTTTGTTAAATCAATCACTCAGGGATCGATGCTTATGTAAAGTAATATATAACAGCAAGACAAACGATTGTTAAACATAATTCAAACTATTTCTGCCATAGGGTCATTACAGCTAAGTATGTAAGAACACAGTGGCCCTCAAAAACCACAACCACACCCCACCAATTGTGTCCCATCACCCTGCCCCAAGACCTAAAGAACACTTGAACTTCCCCATCTAAACATACTTCTCCTACATACTTCTACTGGTCTCTAGAAACCAAAGAGAAGTCTCCTAACTTTCTTAAGGGACTTCTGACTCCTTTTGAGTTTTTCTCTATTAAAAGACGTAACAAGTAGAAATCCATACATACTATGTTCAAGCCATAAAAGAACATGATTCCCACAGCACAGAGAGAGAGAGAGAGAGAGAGAGAACCTCTTTAGCAAAATATACTAATAAACTAGAACAGTATCTTTCTTATAATTTCTTAATCTTCATCAATTTATCTCAGTCTTCAAGAAGACTTCAATGAGAATGCTTCTTTTCAACTCCACTTAAATTTTTGGCTTCATATTAGAACACTTCCTTGGCTATACAGAGCTACGCAACTTCAGGTTTACAAATATTATTATCATCACCATAAGCATCATTATCATTTAAAACTAACATCAGCAGAACCCTATTTTTATTCCATGAATTGCACGCTGAGATCTCAACATAAGTTGTCTCATTCATTCCTCATGAGAATTGTCATTATTATTGCCATGCTTCCATCTTTCAGAGAAGGAAATTGAAGGTTTGAGGAGATAGGCACTGCCAAAGTCACACAAGTAGTAAGGGTCAGAAATGGATTTAAATCCGACTTTATCTTTCACCACAGCGTGCATCTGTAAGCCCCAACACTGGCAGGGAAGCTTTGTGTAACTGTCCCTCGTTTTACTTCCTCTAGCGCAGGTCTTCTGGGTGGCTTATTTCGCTTTCTTCTTCCTGGAGAAAGCTCTAATGTAGCTTTTCTGGCGCTCTGCTTTCAGTGTTCTTGAGTGTGAGTCAGAAAGAGCTGGGTTCAATTTCATATCCACAATTCTCAAGTGCTGTGAATTTCAGATTTTATATTTGTAAAACAGATATCAAAATGTCAGTACCACACAGTTGTTGTGGGGGATTAGGCGGGTGAATGTATGGCCAGTGTCCAGCATTGTGCCTGGGACATAACACGCACTAAGATATTGGTGTGCTATCTGTCCACACTTAACAGAAGCATGAATGAATAGCAGTAACACAATCACAAACATGAGGAGTGCAAAAGGCTACTGTGACATTTTTCCTTTCAAAAGGATAGTTTTAATTTACTCCTACAGAGAATGGTGGGAAAAGAATTAGATGGAGATCTAGTTTCAGGCCTGCCATTTAGTAGCTATGTGACCTTGGGCCAAGTCTTTTCATCCATGGCTATTAAATACCCCTCCTGACTACACAAAGGAGAGCAAGAATAATCAACAAAACTCAGTGTGTGACAGCATGTGTGCTAGCATAGGTTTGGAAGAGGACTATATTCACGGAAGGTTGTGATTATCGTGCCTAATTGTTATTTTTATTATTAAAGCTCCTTTCAGCTTTGTAGACAACAAATTTAAACCAGGTATAACTTGAAACTTACATGGAATAACCCACAATGTGTACAAACTATCTCTTTAAGTCCAAAACCATTTCAAATAAAATAATGTGTCACTTATATGGCTTTTCAAAATATCTTTATTTATTATTGAAGTAATACATACTCATCGTAGAAATTTGTTAAAATACACAAAGACAAAAAAAATTTAAACATATGCATAGTGCTACCACCCAGAGATATCCACTTTTAATGCTTTTAGTATATTTTGTTCTGGTCTTTTTTCAATGTACATATAGATTAACATTAATAACATATTGCTACCAAGATTGTATGTAAAGTTTTAAATTCTATTTTTTCTCCTCCTAACATTACATTATATTATGTTATGTTAATAAGTTAATAGAACATATTTTAACATATGTATAGTCATAATATAACATATGTTAATATAAGGGTATAGAAAGGTAAACTTGGTCCTAAGTTTAATAATACTCAGTGGCATTTTTGAAATAAAAACTTACCATGTTTTAAGATATATACCTTACAGACTTCATGTTGATTTCTTTAGATCTTTGTTACAAAATTTCAAACTTGGCAGAAAGAAAATTTGCTTATACTTTATATCCCCTTGATACTCTTAAAACGAAGTAAAACAAATGTTGTTTGTGTCTCCAAATAGAGCCAACTAAAGATGAACTCATATATTTACATCTAGAAATGAACTCTAAGCCTATCAGTGAAAAGAGCTAGGATAATCCAAAAACATGTATATCTATGATCTTTTAAGCAAACTTCTTTTCCTTCTAATTCTTAGAAACTTCCATTAAAATTAGTAATACATATAATAAATGATTTTTAATGGTGCTAAAATATTTAAACAATGGAGAAAAAACTCTTAAGCAGATTAAGCTACCCATTAGACACAGGCAAGGAGATGAATGGTTTGAATGATATAATTGGAGAATTTAGGAATGACCTGGCCAGGAACGCCAGTCAACCTGGGAGGGCTGGTCCACTATCTAAAGACACCATGTTGTCCTATGGTAAAATCCAGTGTGGTGAGGAGGAAGCTGAGTTGTGCCTATGGCAAAGGTCTGAATTAACAGACTGTATTTATTTAATTTCTACAGTCTGAATATGATGGGACAATAAAGCCATATTCAGAAAAGATACTTTAGAGAAATATTTTGGAGCTGGGTGGGACTGAGTGAATCATCCCATCCAACAGTCTCTGCTGAGAACAGAAAACTGAGAAAAATCTTCCTGGTCCTTTGGTAGTTCAAGAAATTACCCTTGGAAAAGTTTCAGCTCAGTAGCTCAAGTCACCAAACCAGATAATATAATAGATTTTGCTTTAAGTTCAAGAAGATGGTAACTGATAAATGAAAGATGGTCGTAGACAGTAAGTAAATACTAAGTGATTTATCAGCACATAGCACTGGTTAAAAAGTCTTTACACGGACCTCAGACTGAACCCCATTTTGAAAAATTATTTGAAGAAAAGGCAGAGTGAGGGGCAATAACTAACATTACACAATGTATTTATGTAAAGCATCACTTAACCAAAGTTTCATGGTCAATGCCAGCTCTTTCGGGTCCAAGGTGATTAGGACATACCTGTGTGAAGTACAGTCTGGCAGCCACAGAGACGAAGCAAAACACATTTCTTAATTAAAACTGGAGGAAAATTGTGGGTGCTGAGAAGGTGAGTTAGAAATGGGCCAGGATTTTGCTAGAGCTCTTAGGATCTTTCAAAATGAAAACTCATCAGATTTTTAAGTCTGAAGTTTCTATTTTATTTTATGAGGGTTAGAATATCTAACGTGAAATCTACCTCCTTAACAAAGTTTTAAGTGTACAATACAGTATTGTTGACTCTAGACATGATGTTGAACACCAGATCCCTAGAGCTTATTTACCTTGCTTGACTAAAACTGTATGGCTCCTGATTCCTGATTAGTAACGACCCATTTCCCAATCCCCCTAGCCTTGATGACCACCATTCTAACTCTTTGAGTCTATGAATACCTCATGTAAGTGAAATCTGTGACCAGCTTTTTTCGCTCAGCATGATGTCCTCAAGGTTCATCCATGTTGTTGTATATTGCAGAATTTCCTTCTTTTTTAAGGCTGAATAGTGTCCATTGTACATACATAGTCATGTGTCACTTAATGACAGGGACACATTCTGAGAAATACATCATCAGGTGATTTCACCGCTGTGCAAATGTTGTAGAATGCACTTACACAAACCTAAGTGGTCTAGCCTACTACACTCCTAGGCTCTACAGTATAGACTATTGCTCCCAGGCTACAAACCTGTACAGCGTGTTTGTGCACTGAATACTGTAGACAATTATAACACAATGGCAAGGAGTTGTATGTCTAAACACAGGAAAGGTACAATAAAAATAAAGTATAAAAAATAAAAAATGATACACCTGTATAGGGCATTTATCACGAATGGAGCTTGCAGGACTAGAAGTTTCTCTGTGTGAGTGAGTGCATGGTGAGTGAGTGGTGAGTGAATGTGAAGGCCTAGGACATGACCGTGCACTGCTATGGTCTTCATAAACACTGTACACTTAGGCTACACTAAACCCATTAAAAACCGCTGTTCTTTCTTCAATAATAAATGAATCTTAGCTTACTATAATTGTTTTACTTTATACACTTTGTAATTATTTTTTAGCTTTTGGTTCTTTTGTAATAGCACTTGGCTTAAAGCACATATTGAACTGTGGTACAAAAGTATTTTTTCTTCATATCCTTATTCTAAAAGCTATTTTTTTTATTTTTTTTACTGTTTTAACCTTTTTGTTAAAAACTATGACACAAACACACACATTAGCCTACACCTACACAGGGTCAGGATCATCAGTATCACTGTCTTACACCCGCACCTCTTGTCCCAAGATCTTCAGGGTCCATAACATGCATGGAGCTGTCATCTCCTAAGAGAACAATGCCTTCTTTTAGAATACCTTTTGAAGGACCTGCCAGAGGCTGTTTCCCAGTTGACTTTTTTAATACGTAGAAAGAGTATGCACTAAAATAATGATTAAAAGTATAGTATAGTAAATGCATAAACCAATAAAAACAGATGCTTATTATCAAGTACTATGTACTCTACACAACTAGATGTGCTGTACTATTGCAGGACTGCCGGCACAGTAGGTTTCTTTATACTAGCATCACTCCAAACTTGTGAGCAATACATTGCACTTCGACCTTATGACTACAACATCATTAGGCAATAGGAATTTTTCTGCTCCATTACAATCTTACAGGATGACCATTGTATATGTGGCCCCTCATTGACTGAGATGTTGTTATGTGATGCATGAACATACCACATTTTCTTTGTCCATTCACTTGTCTATAGACTTTTAAGTTGTTTCCATATCTTGGCTATCAAATCTGAATTTTCTAAGAAAACCACTAATAACACATCAGGTTCATTCTACAAAAAGATCGTGATTACGTTTTGGCTTCACAGGAAAAGCTCATTCTCCTAAAACATCCCAACTCCATCCCAGGCACTTAGGTGATTCATGAGTACTTGATATTAATCAAAGAAGGGTCAGTCATTAAGTCCTTTTAATGTTAGAAAATTCACCATGCCCGTAAACCTGAAGCCCTTCACATAAACTTTAATGAATAGAACTGACTTATATAGAATGCTTTCTTCTTTGTATTTTTTCTTCTGTCAGAATAGTGTAATAATCAAAAGTATTGCAGCATTGCATCCAGAATCAAAGAAACTTCATTTCAAACCCTAGCTCAGCCATTTTCTAGCTGTGTGACTTGAAGCAAGTTATTTAACCTCTCTGAGACTTTATTCTCATTAAAATATCATTAAATAGTTATTATCAATTGCTTACTATTTATGCATTTTATCCCATTTTATCCTCCCTATAATCCTAAGAGATAAGTACTATAATTGATCACATCTTAATGTTGACGAAATTGAGGCACAGAAAGGTTAAAGAATTGGCCAAGTATCTTACTCAATCCTCACATTAATCCAACTAGATAGATACTATCTGTAGTCTCACCTTAAAAATGTAGAAACCAAGCCCAGAAAAGTCAAATAACTTGCCCATACCCAGACAGCCAGTATGTGGCAAGGCTAAGGTAAAAATCTAGACTGGCCGATGTGAGAGCCGCAGAGCAAATGCTGTAGGCATGCAGAGCACGTAGCATGATGCCTGTAACTCAGCTGCTCTGAATATCAGAAAACCATGCAGTATTGAGAAGTAGATACATCCCCAATAGCTCATCCAGCAAGAAGGTTGTGTGTGCATGCAGTTGCGTACACGCATGAAATACACGATTTAAAACAGCACCTCAGTGAGGTGTTCAGAAAGAATGCAAACTCTGACATAAATCATCTAGATCTGATTCAGTTCCACTCCTTATTAAATGAGTCTGGATAAATCACTTAATTTCTCAGGTTCTTGAACTAAAACATAGACAATAACATAAACAGTACAGGGGTGTCGTAAGCATAAGACATGTGTAAGTGCCAATCACACTGAACCAAACATGTACCTTACAAAGACTCCTTTCTTCACTGCCACTCCCTTCGTCTTTCTCTTTACTGACTTGAAAGGGAAAAAAAGCCACATGCAAGTCTTAAAATCATGCAGAATGAGAAACAGTTTTTACTAGGCAGGCCAGCCACATACTGTTGAGCAGGTTGTACACTGAACAAGGGCACCCAGCCAAGGGAGCAAAGTTGAAATGTAGCTCACACCCTGCTTGAAGAAAGGATTCCATTTTTGTTCACAAAAGCTATCTGCTACTCTAAAAGTGGCACGCCTATGCAGCTGCACCACCCAGTAGTGTTTTCATTAAGTCATTCTAGACTATATTCCTAGGACTTGGGAAACCAGAAGAATTCTCCATGGAAACTAGGTTATTCTTTTGCTACAATTTATAAACTTCCTTTAAAGTCAGACTGCAAATACTAAAACAATTGGGTCCTTGCCACGGTCTCCAGCACTCTTAATCAGGTTACTTGTTCTGGATTGAATAAGTAAGAAAAGGTGTACCGTAATTAATGGATTCGATAATAAAGACGTAAATTTTCGTCGAGTTCATAAGAGTTGCAGCCTCACTGTATGAGTAATATCCCTGAACTGAGATAGGTGCCAGACATTCATTCATCTATTAAAGAAGAAAATGGAATTGCTCTGCATGATCTAGAAGGAAAGGGAGTAGAGATAAGAAACTAACTTTTTTCAGCATATTCAAAGTGCTAGATTCTGTGCTAGGAAATATGAGAACCTTCCCGATATCATTCTCATTATCAAAACTACAAATATTTGTTTAAAGTATTCACATGATTTAAGCTAAAGGTTGCCAGGCATGGTGGCTCACATCTGTAATCCCAGCACTTTGGGAGGCCGAGGCAGGCGGATCTCCTGAGGTCAGGAGTTCAAGACCAGCCTGGCCAACATGGTGAAACCCCATCTTTACTAAAAAATACAAAAATTAGCTGGGTATGTTGGTGGGTACCTGTAATCTCAGCTACTCAGGAAGCTGAGGCAGGGAGAATTGCTTGAACCCAGGGGGCGGAGGTTGCAGTGAGCCGAGATTGTGCCACTGCACTTTAGCCTGGATGACAGAGCGAGATTCCGTCTCAAAAATAAAAAATAAAAAAAAGGTAATGGTTGAGGATGAGAGGAGGAGACACTGACTTCTCTCTCTCTCTTTTTTTTTTTTTAACCCTTCTGCGTTACTTTAATGTTTTCAACCAGATGTATGAGTAATTACACTGGTAACCAGGAGAGATGAACTTTAAGTATGCTTGTAACCGGGAAAGACTGACATCATCACCAGTTTTAAATATGAGAAACCCAAGACTCAACAAATATTATGTAATTTTTTTTGCAAGGTCACACAGTTAGACAATGATGGAGCCAGTACTTGCCTTTGAAAACAATACTGTGTGAGACAAATGAGTTTGAGGGGATGGAAGAAAGAAGTTCAGAAAGTTCACTCTTCATAACTTCATCTGTAACTAACATGGGCCACTCAGCTGTCTGCTAAGAAAAACAAGACTGGGGCATGATAAAGGACTTGAAGAAATGGGTTCAAATATAAAAACAGAGCCACCATCATGGGCATGAGAAGGAAAGCTGACTGAGATGAAGTAAATGGATTGCTCAGCAAAGATGAGGGCCTGCTAAGATTGGAACTCATAAATTTGTAATGGAGCCAATCAGCACAATTATATAATTTTTCCCAGTAGTGGTGGGCAAGCCCAGCCGCAGTTGATTCAAGATGGATGAGGCAGGTGTGGTGTTAAGCCGGGGTTTTAAGAATCTTAAGGAGACTTGCTGTTTAAAAGCAGGTAAGACATGGACTGTGCCTTCCGTTCCCTTCTGAGAACACACTTGAAATAAAAGTAGAGTAGGGTTAAAAGGAAAGCGTGACACCAAACTTCACAAAAATGGCAAGTAGATAGGCATGGGTTTATGTGAAACAGGCAGAGGCTGCCTTGGAGGAATAGGAGCCAGCCTGCCCGATCAAATCTCCACGGGTTCTGAGCTCAAAGTGAGCAGATGCAACAGAGGGCAAAAGTGAGTTGAGGAGAAACCACTGTGGGCCTCCCTGGAGCTCTAAGGAAGAGAAAATTGCATCAGTGAGCCCTTCCATTCTCATTTATCCTTTCCCTCCCATCTCCAATTTATGGCCCAGAAATTCTTCAGGAAGTGCTTCTCTAAGGAAACTGAAAGAAATGTAAAAAGCTAAACTTCTACTCTAGATGTTGACAACTCTGAATAAAATCCCCTCATTCTTGTCTTTGAGGTAGAGGGAGAGGAAAGACACCATCTGAGATATGCTAGGCTGAGTATTGTCACCTGCAAAGCCCAGAATAAACAAATACAAAAATTGATTCTTTAAAACAAAATGATAAAATGCAAGGCACGAAAACAAAGTAAAAAAAAAAAAAAGGTTATAATTGTATGTGCAGAGAGATCTGAGAAGACATTATTCCATAAAACAACACCAGAATGCTATGAAAAGGGAACACTCAGAATACAGCAAAGAAAAAAAAAATCCTCAAAATAAAAAATGTACATAAAGACAGAAAACAAGGCTTAAAAAAATCTCTCAGAGCAAAAGACAAAAGCATGCAATATGAGAGAATAAATCAAAATTAAACCCACAGGCAACCAGTCCATACGTTCCAACATCTGATTAGCAGGAGTAGTATAGAACACAGGAAAAAGAGAAAAAGAGTTTAAAAAAAAAAAAAAAGACATGTGTTGCATTAAAAGGGTTCAGAAAGTGCCTAGTACAATGAATGAACAAAGCCCTGTGCCGAGGCACCCATTCATTCATTCATTCATTCATTCACACAACAAATATCATACACGTTTTAGACAGTAAGGATGCAACTGTTATACAGATAGCTGGACCGGGCATGGTGGCTCACGCCTATAATCCCAGCTACTCAGGAGGCTGAGGCAGGAGAATCACTTGAACCTGGCAGTTGGAGGTTGCAGGGTTGCAGTGAGCCAAGATTGTGCCACTGCACTCCTGCCTGGGTGACGCAGCTATATTCTGTTTCAAAAAAATTATATATATATATTTATATACACAGCTCTACAAACTGTGCCCAAGGAGCTCATATTTTAGACAGAGGGGACAAAAGCAAAGCAAATCATTAAATGAGATCATTTCAGGTAATGTTAAGTGCCATGAGGAAACCAGGGAGAAATAATGTAATCAAGAGTGGGGGAACAGTGGGCTCCCCTAGATTGGGCAGAGATGGAAAGCCCCTCTGAGAAAGCGGCATTGGGATTATAAGAAGTCTCCAGCCATGACAAAATCTGAAGGTAAAGCATTCCTTATGAAATTTCACAACACCTTGAAAAAAAGTATTCTGAAAACTTCCAAATAAAGTTAGCCACAGAGAAATGAGAACTAAGGCTGAAATTACGTTTCTTATCAGCAACAAAAAATGCTAGATGACAAATAAAGCAATGGTTTCAAAGTCCCCAGAAAGATACTTTTTTAATTTTTACTCGTTTGTTTTAATTCATTTTTTTAAACATATTTTAGGTTCAGGGGTACATGTGCAAGTTTGTTATATAGGTAAATTTTGTGTTAAGGGGTTTGGGTGGACAGATCATTTCATCACTCAGGTAATCAGCATAGTACTCAATGGGCAGTTTTTCGATCCTCTCCCTCCTCCCACCCTCTGGTGTTAGGCCCCAGTGTCCATTGTTCCCTTCTTTGTGTCCATGTGTACTCAATGTTTAGCTTCCACTTACAAGTGAGAACATGCGCTATTTGGTTTTCTGTTCCTATGTTAGTTTGCTTAGGATAATGGCCACCAGCTCCATCCATGTTGCTGCAAAGGACATGGTCTCATTCTTTTTTATGGCTGCATAGTATTCCATGGTGTATATGTACTACATTTTCTTTATGTAGTCTCTCATTGACGACCATTTCGATTGATTCCATGTGTTCACTATTGTGAATCATACTGCAATGAACATATGTGTGCATGTGTCTTTATGGTACAATGATTCATATTCCTTTGGATATATAACCAGTAATGAGATTGCTGGGTTGATGGTAATTCTGTTTTAAGTTCTTTGAGAAACCATCGAACTGCTTTCTACAATGGCTAAACTAATTTACACTCCCACCAGCAGTGTATAAGCATTTCCTTTTCTCCACAACCTTGTCAGCGTCTGGTATTTTATTACTTTTTAATAATAGCCATTCTGACTGATGTGAGATGGCATCTCACTGTGGATTTGATTTGCATTTCTCCGGTGACTAGTGATGTTGAGCATTTTTTCATATGCTTGTTGGCTGTGTATAGTCTTCTTTTGAAAAGTACCTTCTCATGTCCTTTGCCCACTTTTTAATGGGGTTGATAATTTTTTAACCTAGAATTCTATGCCTGCTTAAACTACCACTAAAGAACAAAGACGCTTTAATATGCTCACAGGCTCAGAAAGACTTCCTTCCCATGTACCCTTTCCCCGGAAGTTATCTAAGGTTTTTTCTGGCAAAATGAGGACTTACCAAATAAATAAACAAACAAACACTAGTGGATACAACTGAGGAAACTTCTGAAAGGAGGACCCAGGGTGTAAGTTATGTCAACTGAGCAAGCAGTCCAAAGTGAAGCAGGAGGATGGAGTTCAGGGAAACAGGAAGATTCAGTAAAACAAAGCATGATTGAGAACTTAGAAAAACATACGGGCATGATCAAGGCAAGTAGCAAGAGAAAGAAGAGGCTCTTAGACCTCAAGGACAGGTCTACAAGAAATATATAATACAAGGACAGGTCCTCAAGGACAGGAAATACAAGAAAGATATGGTCCAACTATGACACCATTTTAAGCAAATTCCCATCCCTTCTCTACTTAGGTAACTGCTCCTTCCCTTATACTCCCTGTTTTCTGGAGAAAATGAACCAAAGGCTCTGGCTTAAAAGCACCACACATAAAGGAGAAGTTCAGTGAGATGCTAGAATGATGATAGGGAACTTAGGTAAAAGCCTGAAAAATGAACAGTGAGGACCCAGGCCCATTCCCCCGACTCTCAGCTCTAGGATGCCAGCAGCAAGGCTTACAACCCTGTAGTCCTCCCCAGCAGGGCCCCAGCAGGAGAGAAAGGAGCATCTGTCTCTTGAGGAACTGAAGCACCTCAGAGGTAAGCCCTTGGGTCCTGACACTGCAGCACGCTGATGAAAACTCCAGTTGCATCCACCTTCCACAGCGAGACCTACCAGATAACAAGACCTACCCTCATACACACACAGCAACTGCTCAGCTTTTTAAGTTCTCATTCTTCAATACCAAGAGCACGCTAAGGATCACCAGAAATTTGAACAGAACTGCTAACACAATCAAGACAGCAAAATAAACAGAAAGTAGGCACTCATAGGACACAGAGACAAATTAGGAAAGAAAAGGAAATCTAAATAATGTTGGAAAAGTAAGACAAAATATTCCACTCATGAAGCAAGATGGTTAGAAACAAGGGACAATCTGAAATCAAGCAAGAATTTTGAAATTAAAAATATGATAGACTGAGTGAGGTGGCTCACGCCTGTAATCCCAGCATTTTGGGAGGCCAAGGTGGGCAGACTGCTTGAGCTCAGAAGTTCAAGATCAGCATGGGCAACATAGAGTGACCACATCTCTACAAAAAATTATCCCAGTGTGGTGGTGGACACCTGTAGTCCCAGCTACTCAGGTGGATGAGGGGGAAGGATCACTTGAGTCCAGGAGGCAGAGATTGCAGTGAGCCATGATCATGCCACTGCACTCCAGCCTGAGTGACAGAGCAAGATCCTATTTCAAAAAAATAAAAATGACAGCCAAAATAAAGAATTCAACAGAGGACTTAGAAGATAAAATGCAAGAAATCTTTTTAAAAAGTAGAACAGAAAAGGACATATGAAATGATGATAAATAATGAGGAAAGGAGGACATGAGAGTAATTTGGCTGTGACACCTGCCACCACATTGATTGTCAGGGTTGATTCGGCTGATCTGGCTGAATAGACGGGTGTCCCCTGCCTCCCTCACCGCTCCACCTGTGTCCCTCCTGAAACTGCACACTTGGTCAAAGAGGACAACCTTCTCTGATAGAGGAGGATCATTCTTTGGTCAAAGGCATACAAAAAGTTGCCGGTACCTCCAAACAAGAATAAGAACAGGAGAGATCAATGAAGGGGAGAAAGAAAAAAATGGCAAGGAGAAAAAAGAAATTGAAGTTTAAAAACAGATCTGTAAAATATAGTCTCCAGTCAGAAAGAGCTCACCACGTGCCTAGCAAAAAATCAAAATGATCCATCTCAAAACACACCATAGTGAAATTCTGAAATACTAGTAATAAAAGGAAACTCCCAGGAAGGAAAAATACATCTCCTACAAAGCATTGGGAAAAAGAAAAGCCAGACTTCCAACAAGAGCATTAGAAATTAGATGACAATGGGGCAAAAACTTCAAAACTCTGAGTAAAAATGACTCATCCAAAATTTCAGCCAACTTGACAATCAAATGTAACAGTGTATATGTGTGTGTATATGTCTATATATAATATTTATCAATGTACATAACAAAAAGTCTCCCAAAAAAACAAAGTTACAGCCTATACAGTCTTTTTGTAGCTACTGGAGGATGTGCTCCATCAAAATGAGGGAGTAAATCAAAAAAGAGGACTCCACAGAGTCCAAAAAACAAAGGATCAATACAGAGAGAGGCAAAGAAATTCTCAGGATGACAGCCGGGCAGCCAGCCCAGAAACATTGTGTCCAGATGAGAGTAGGGGGACTGTGGGCCCGGCATAGATGACTCCAAGAAGTGGGCAGATGGAACCATGAGCTCATCAAATAGGTGGAAGGTCATGTTGAGATATTTTTTGAGCTCTCAGAGGGTGTGGGAAACTAGATGCAGATTCAAAGAAAACAAAGTAAATGAAATAAAGTAATTATTAATTCCAGGAAAATCAGTGTTACACAAATAAGGAAATCTAATCATGATACTGTAAACCAAAAATAAAATTCTAAGGCCCCCCAACCAACTGAAAGGACTTCCTCCTCAGCCAGGGCTCTTTTAAAATTTAACCTGAGATACCAGTTCAGACCAGGATGGGAAGTAGGGAATCTGGCATGCCTCATTATACCTCTCCAACATTAACATCAACACAGACTTGAAGTCTGATAAGAAACATTTCAGTCTATTCTCTCTGAAGCCTGCTTCTGGAAGGCTTCCTCTGCAAATAAGAACTTGGGTCCCCACAGTCCTTCATCTCAGCCCAGACATTCCCTCCTATGGATCCCAGGTCTTCAGATAAACTCAACCAATTGTCATCCAGGAAATTTTTTAATCTACCTATAAGCTGGAGGCCCCTGCTTCGAGTTGTCCCACTTTTCTGGACCAAACCAATGTACTTCTTAAATGTATTTGATTGAAGTCTCATGTCTCCCTAAAATGTATAAAACCAAGCTGTACCCCGACCTCCTTGGGCACATGTTCTCAGGACATCCTGAGGGCTGTGTCCCAGGCCACGGTCATTCATATTTGGCTCAGAATAAATCTCTTCAAATATTTTACAGAGTTTGACTCTTTTCATTGACAATACATATGTCATAAATTTAACATGAAAATACCAAAAAAGGATTTGATCACAATTTGTAAAGGTAAAGTGAAGCTCCTCATTTGCCAAGCTAGGAAGTCACAAATAATACCTTAGTTTGATTAATTTATATAGTATTTCTGAAAAGTACCGAGATACATTGCAGAAGAAACAGCTAAAAAGAATTTAAAATTATTGCCCCTGCAAATCAGAGTTAGTCATAAGACTGCTGGGTTTTTGTTATGAACTTTTAAATTCTATTTATGTTCTCTAATTTTAATAAAAACTAATTTGATAGAAATAGAAATTATTCTTAATTTATTAGTGATGACTAATGACAAGAGCTAGCCTTCAGTGCCTCACATTAGCTGAGAGTTTTACACATGTTACATACATAACCCTTGCCCACAACTTTCTAAGATTGCTGCTAACATTACCCCAATTTACAGAGGTAGATATTGAGGTTTAGCGTTAAGCAACCAGCCAAGCAGAGTCAAGATCCAAATTCTAATTCCACTCCAGAACCTGAGTTCTCATTCTATACTGCTTGTCCATTTTTAAATATTTTGTTGTTTATGCCATCCTATTAGGCACTATCAAGAAGCCACATACCCAGTACACGCATCTTACACATACACACACTGATGTCTTCTGGTAGAAAAATAACCCCCAGGACAAAAGATGGCACAGTATTCTGTAATCTAAATAAACTCTGATTTGTTATTCCTTCTCCTCACCCCCAAACATTCTAAATTGGCTAGATGAAATCAAAGCTTTTGTTATTCAAATGCAAAGTGGAACATTTTATAACATAAAACTCCACTGAGAAACAAAAGGAAACAGAAGTGTTTCTTGGCACCAAGCACCAAAACTTGGACAATGAAGCTCTGTTAAATGAGCAGATCCTAACAAAAATACATGTAGTTAAGAAGTAAAGGTTGACTGGGCACAGTGGCTCACACCTGTAATCCCAGCACTTAGGGAAGTTGGGGCGGGAGGATCATTTGAGCTCAGGAGTTTGAGACCAGCGTGGGCAACAAAGTAAGACCTCGTCTCTGCAAAAAATACAAAAACTTAGCCAGACATGGTAGTGCATGCCTGGAGACCCTCTTTACTCGGGAGACTGAGGATAGAGGATCCCTGGAACCTGGGAGGTTGAGGCTGCAGTGAGCCATGAGTACTCCAGTCTCGGGGACATTGCACTCCAGTGTCGGGGACAGAGAGAGACTCTGTTTCAAAAAGAAAAGAAATAAAAGTTAAGGTTTTCATAACTCTCACAGAAGAGCTTTCCACCTTCTTTTGGTGAGACTGTGGGGAAAACAGCACTCATATCCATTGCTGGTGAGGGCAAAAATTGGTACAATACCTGTGGAGGTAATTTGGTACTATTTATTCAATCTCACTTCTGAGAATTTATCCTGCACATACAGAGCACACAAGAGAAGTGATAAATGCCTTGAAGTTATTTATTGCAGCATTGCTTTTAACAACTAAAAATTAACTGGGCATGGTGCCATGTGTCCATAATCCCAGCTATCTGGGAGGCTGAGGCAGCAGGCTCACTTGTGACCAGGAGTTCGAGACCGGTCTGGGCAACATAGTGAGACCATGTCTATAAATACATAGAAAAATAAATAAATAAATACATACATACATACATACAATTAAAGATTAGGAACAACCCACTGCCCATCAAATGGGGGCAGGTTAAATACAAAGTGGAATACAATGGAATGCTATGCAGTGGTTAAAGGTAGTGCTTATGGGCACAGACACTGTAGCCAGATTGCTTGAGGTTAAGTCTTGGGTTCTGGGCAGTGCCACACTGGAGGCAGCCACCCTGGATGACAAGATTCTACTGTGAAATTCTAAGGGATTTTGTCAATTGTTTGTTTAACACAACTATTTTTAAAAATTAAATGATATAAACATGTAATCAAATGATATTAAAGACAAGGATAATAAATACGTAAAATTCATCACCTTCTAATTATTTTATTATTATCTATGCTCTTGCCTAGGCCATTTAAGTCTATTCTACCTGTATGATAGAAACATTATACAATGGTGTGTGACTGAGAACCTCCTCCCAACTCGGTGTTCAGGGTCGACAAGCTGATGACATGAAATCATCCACAGGGGTGTATTTACATCTCAGAATTGACAAATGCTACAAATCAAGGCTTTTGTTTACTTTTTACTTTTTGTATAAATGAATTACCACTATGTTGCCCAGGCTGGTCTTGAACTCCTGGTCTCAAGTTATCCTCCTGCCTCAGCCTCCCCCAAGTGCTGGGGTTACAGGTCTGGGCCACAGCACCGGCCATGAGCCTTTTTTAGAGAGCCATTTAAACATTTGTCAGCAGTCCACTGGTTACATGTGATCGGTACCTCCGTTTTGCTATCTGTAAACTCAGGATGATAACAGCACCTATTTGATAGGGTTATTGAGAGGATCATGGATTAACATATGTCAAGCACTTAAGAGCATGCTCAGCCTGCAATACAGTCATGGTAAAGGGGAGCTATGCTTCAGATTGTTACTACCAATACAGAAAGATCTCCAAGCTATATTGTTCCATTTTTAAAAAGCTCAGCAAAGCATGTATGAATGCTCTACTTTAGATACAAAAGAGGAACAATTGAAAATACATATCCACAGCGTCTTCAATAAAGAAGCCTTGGAAGGATATGCAAAAAATGAATGAAAGGGGTTACCTGTTTCATCTTCGGTTGGAGGAATGGGAAGAGCTAGGTGGATGGAGGACTTGAGTAAGAGCAAGAGGTTTCATCGTACCTTGTATTTCCATTGAATTTTATGTTTTTGAGCTACAGAAACATTCCCCATTCAAAACATTACAATAAAAACTGAACAATTTTCATTAATCCAATAAGCATTTCATCCTCATCTGATGTAATTAAAATGCTATGAAAGTCCCTCTGTGAGGGTCAGAAGGGGCACAGAGGAAGACAAGACCCTGGCTTCTGCTCTGCAGGAGTGCATGCTCCACTTGGAGAGGCAGAGCACACAGAGAACACACAGGGAGAACAGCTTGGAGGGAGGGGTGCGAGTCTGACTGCAGATGCACAAACACCATGGGGCTTTGCACCTCCATCGTGCAGATACAACGCAGCTCTTAAGAGGTACTTACCCTGTTGTATAAGGGATGTTTATGCCCCCTAGATTAATGCTTTCACATCCAACAATAAATAGGGTTGAAAAACACAGTAAAGACACACCACTGCAGATCATTGCTAGTTTTGCAGATTCTCTGGCACCAAGTTTCAATTTTTTGATAATGTAGCCTCCGAGAACAATACCAACACCAGCACTGGGAACGATAATAACCCCTGGGGAAAAGAGAAGGAGAAGATTAATTTGAACTCATGTACACTATTATTCATCTTATCTATTCTGTCTCCTGCTCAGTAGTACTAAGGTAAAGAATCAAAAATTACTGTAATCAATACATCTTCATTGTGTGTGATTTTATAGTATAATATTATTTACAACACATACAATCAACAATAGACTCACATCCAGATTTCAATAAAAACTTTTATACAGCAATAAAATAAAGACAAGCAACCCATTACAAAAGTGAGTAAAACTTGAGTAAGTTCTTCACCAAAGACAAAATCCAGACAAACAATAAACACGTGAAAGGGGGGTCAACCTCATTACACAGAAGGAAATACAGATGATGCACCTAACATAGAAATGATAAATACTCAGGTGACAGGTACCCTAAATACCCCAATTTGATCATTACGCATTCTATGCATGTCACAACATTCCACGTGTACCTCATAAATAAGTATGAATGTAATGTATAAAATAATTTTTTTAATTTGAAAGCCACAGTGAAATACCACTACACACCAATCATGTTGGTGAAAATTGTAAAGTCTAACAATACCACACGTTAAAGATGTAACGTAATGGGAACTCTCAACACATTGGCAGGATGTAAATCTCAACACTCACTTTGAAAAACAGTTTGGCATTATCTGGTAGAGTTGAAGATATACACACCCTGTGGCAATCAATTCCATTCTTGGATCTATACCCTGAAAAAACTTGTGCTCGTGGGTACCAGAAGAAGTGGACAAGATATTTGAAGCACTGTAATAGTAAAAAACTGGAAATAAACCAAATATCCATTAATAAATATATCATGTATAGTATATCTATATAAAGGAGTGCTTCTATACACTCATTAAATGGAAAGAAACGTAGCTGCACACAGCTTTGTATGATGAATTATATAAAGACAATGATGAACAGAAGGAACCAAATGCAACAGAATGCACATGACATGACTACGTTGGTATGAAGTTCAACAACTTGTAAAACTAAACAGCATTGTCTGGGAATGCACAAACAGGTAGTACAACTGTGAAGAAAAACCAGGAGTAATTAACACAAAAGCCAAGATAGTATAGGGATTCATGGTATCAGGAAGGGATGCAGGAGGTTCCTCTGGTGCTGAAAATACTTCATGCCATGACCTGGGTAATAGTTACTGCTGTGGTCTGAATGTCTGTGTCCCCAAAAAATTCACATGATGAAATCCTAATCCCCAAGGTGATTAGGAGGTGGGATCTTTGGAAGGTGATTAGGTCACAAGAGTGGGAGGCCTGATGAATGGGATTCGTGCCATTATAAAAGAGGCCTGAAAGAGCTACCTCACCTTTCCATGTGAAGTTACATGGTGGGAGGTCACATGTGAGAAGACAGCCTTCTATGAGAAATTGGGCCCTCCTTCACCACACGGGGCCAGGGCCTTGTTGTTGGACTTCCCAACCTCCAGAACTGTGAGAAACAAATTTCTGTTGTTTAGCATCCACCCAGTCTATGGTAATTTTGTTACAGCTACCTGAATGAACTAAGACAGTTACACTGTGTTCACTTTATAATTATTTCTAAATTATGTTTAATGTACTTCTGGGTAAGTTATTTTTCACTGTAAAAAAATAAAGAAATTGGCCAGATGCAGTGGCTCACACCTGTAATCCCAGCACTTTGGGAGGCCGAGGCTGGCAGATCAGTTGAGGTCAGGAGTTTGAGACCAGCCTGGCTAACATGGCAAAACCATGTCTCTATTAAAAATACAAAAATTAGCCAGCGTTGGTGGTGCACGCCTGTAATCCCAGCTACTCAGGAGGCTGAGACAGGAGAATCGCTTGATTGAACCCTGGAGGCAGAGGTTGCAGTAAGCCAAGATCGTGCCGCTGCATTCCAGCCTGGGTGACAGAGTGAGACTCCATCTCAAAAAAATAAAATAAAATAAAGAAATAATCATGGTGCCTGCCCCCAAGAACCTTACAATCTGAAAGAGAAACAAACAACTTAATAGAAATTAGAATACAATAAAATAATTATACGAAGTGCAGGGAGAGAGTCTTCCCTGAATGAAATCCGGGAGGGTTTCACACAAGTGGCAATATTTGAGTTGACTCTCAATAGATGAGACAGAATCTGCCCAAAGGACCAGCACAAAGACTATCCTATACAAAGAAAATATCTGCACAAAGAAAATACATGCACAGAGGCATGAAATAATGAAATTGAGGATTCAATGCAATACAAAATATTGAGTATGGAAAGGAAGCAGCTGGGAGGTGGAAAGACCTGGAGAAGAGATTTAGGGAAAACGGAGACCATGAAAGACCATGGAAAGGAGCTCAGGTTGTATTTCTGATAATGGAGGCCGCTGAAGAATTCTGAGCTGCGGTTGACAGGATGGAAGCTGTGTATTACAAAGATCAATCTTGAAACGACATGCAAGACAGCTTAGATGGGGTCAAAACTCAAGTCAGAGAAGTGGTCAGGGGGATGACTGTAAAGGTCCTTGTGAGCCACAGTAGGGCCCTACAAAGATGGCCCAATAAATTAGATAAGGACAGGGAGAGAGTAAGGATGACTGCATGACACCAGATGAAGGAAGAAATCTGGAATATGAAGAGGAAATGTGTGAGCAGAGCAGCTCAATGGCCCCCATTGTAGACTTGTTGATTGTGAAGGGCCTGAGGAACAATCAGGTGAAATGCCTCACCCAGTGTGTCTGTGGGCTGCAAGATCAACAAATAGCTGGCTGGGAGATTTATAGCCAGGAGATGAATTCATGGCATAAATAAGATGCTCCAACAAGATGGTGCAGAGTAAGAAAACAAAAGGGCCAAAACTAACATCCAACATCCAGAAGAGTGCCAATGGTAATGGGGTATCATAAAAAGGTGAGCCCATATAGCAAGTTGAAAATGAACAGCTACAGAGGCCGGAGGAAATGTGGGAAACAAAAATGTCAGAAGTCGGAAAAACTTGAATTTTGGATTCAGAAAGACTGGAGTTCAAATCCTCACTCCATTTTTTGTAGCCATGTAATCATGCAGGCTTCCTAAACCTTCTAACTCAGGGTTTTTTGCCTCATCATGGAGATGTATTCCTTTTACCTTAGCCTTAGAATGAAGATGACAGGAACTATCTGTAAGTAGACATAGTACATAGTATTTGGTACATAATATAAATTGTAGCTATTAATTAGCAAAGCAAGATGGTGGGTGCCTGTAATCCCAGCTACTTGGTAAGCTGAGGCAGGAGAATGGCTTGAACCCAGGAGGCAGAGGTTGCAGTGAGCCAAGATGCGCCATTGCACTCCAGACTGGGCAAAAAGGTGAGACTCTGTTTCCAAAAAAAAAAAAAAAAATTGTAGTTATTACCATTACAACTGTGCCATAGAAAACCAAGGAGAGAGAACAGGCATGGTGGCTCATGCCTATAATTCCAACACTTTGGGAGACTGAGGCAGGCAGATGATTTGAGGTCAGGAGTTCGAGACCAGCCTGACCAACATGAAGAAACCCCGCTCTACTAAAAATACAAAAATCAGTGGGGCTTGGTGGTGAATGCCTGTAATCTCAGTTACTCTGGAGACTGAGGCAGGAGAATTATTGCTTGATCCCAAAAGGCAGAGGTTGCAGTGAGCTGAGACTGCACCATGGCACTCCAGCCTGGGTGACACAGTGAGACTCCATCCCAAAAAACAAAAGAAAAAAGAAAAGAAAAGAAAACCAAGAAACGAAGGAGAGGGTTTCAAGGAGAAAATAGACAACAGTATCAAGTGCATTAGAGAAGTCCAGTAAGAAACACTAAAGTGAGACAATGTGTCACTGGACCTCTGACAAGAGCAATTTTAAGAGTGTCATGCAAGTGGAAACCAGACTGTGATGGGCTGAGTAGTCAGTCATGAGGCCCTAGAGTTTGGGAAATCCAGTCAGCTCTTTCTAGAACTTTGCATGTAAAAGGAAGAAGGGATATGGGTCCAGAATTAGACTGGGACCAAGGTAGGGTTGGGGTTTGGAGGGTTGTATCTGTTTGCTAGGATGCAGAGAGGACTTAAGCATATTTATATACTGAGGAAAATAAACTAAAAAGAGAATGAATGGTTGAATGTGGAGGGGAAAGTTCAGCTAATGACAATGCAAGATCCTTGAGAAGTCAGGATAATATAGAATTAATAGCACAGATAATCAACTTAGCCGTGAATGGGGGAGAGACTCTTTCCTCTGGGCTAGAACAGGGGATAAATCCGTGGATGAGTAGTAGCTTTACAATGTTAGTTTTCTGTTTTATTTTCCATTATTTTGTAAACATAATGTAATACATATTTTAACAAAACAGTTGAAAACATAGAAAAGTAGGAAGGAAAACAGCAAAGTAGGAAGGAACAAAATCCACTGATTGCATTCTGGCATATTTCATTGCAGACGTTTTTCCTCCTAGAATTCATAACATACTGCAGATTCATTTTTTTATAGCTTGATTTTTGTTGGTTTTTTTTTTTTTTTTTTTTTTTTTTTTTTTTTTTTTTTTTTTTCTGTGCAATTGAAAACAAAACCAACTCTTAGAAGGAAGAGATATTGAGAACTTTAAATGTGGCCAAGGGTTGGAAAAGCCATGGTGGGAAAGTGAAGGCAGCACTACTAAGAATATGTAATAGAGGGTACTACGGATCCAGACTATATTGGACACCAGAAGTCTGCAGCTGCATTCACGTGCATGGTTGCATGCTCCTGCATGTTCAACAACCCACAAAGAGAAGCAGAGGAAGGTTGAGCTTAACTTAAAGTCAGTTTTGCCTGCCAGCCAGTGTTCATCCTGTAATCCTCACCAGAGTCCTATGAAATCGGCAATGGCTTTTTTTTTTTTTTTTTTAGACAGAGTTTCACTCTTGTCGCCCAGGGTAGAGTGCAGTGGTGTGATCTCAGCTCACTGAAACCTCCGCCTCCCAGGTTCAAGTGATTCCCCTGCCTCAGTCTGTCAAGTCGCTAGGATTACAGGCGCTGGTCACCAAATCTGGCTAGCTAATTTTTGTATTTTTAGTAGGGATGGGGTTTCACCATATTGGCCAAGCTGTTCTCCAACTCCTGACCTCAGGTGATCCACCCACTTCCGCCTTCCAAAGTGCTGGGATTACAGGAGTGAGCCACCGCGCCCGACCCGCAATGGCCCATTTACAGATGAGGAGATTGAAGGCTCAGGGAAGTGGCCTGCTCTATAGTGCACAGCACAAAAAGGGGAGTTTGGATGGAAACTGACGTTTTCTGTTCCCAGCCCCACGCTGGGCCCACATTATCACAGCTGCCTCTTACACCCAACAGGCCCCTGGAATCTGATCCAGAGCTCTGGGGTGAGATGAGCTGGCGAATAAAGTACCCTCCCCACCAAGCAAACGTATACATGCTATCAAGGTGATTAATTTACCTTTAGAATGAAAACGTTTTATTCATAAAATTTCCATTTCAACTAAGCAATTACGGAGTCTCAGACACTGCAGTACAGCCTCAGGATAACAACAAATCTCCATGCTGGTAGCTGAGTCATAATTAAAAAGCAGCATAATTTATTTGATTACGCATCCTAGTTAGCATTAGGCTCTCAAAAACAGAACATTTGTCATCAGTAAATATGAGGGCACATTAAACAGAGTGAAGACCCTTGAAAATGTTCTTTGGCGCCCCCGTCATCTGCATCTCGCAGCACTATCAAAACAGAACGATCTGACCACTTATTTACGCGAATATGGACATTGCTTGGATCTGCAGTCAGAGAAAGATCCAAAGTTTGCTTTGGGGAATTATACGCGTCTTCGGTCGAGCAGCGGGGATGGGATCGGACAGTTCAGAGCCTTCTTACTTCCCCCCACTCAAAGCCGCTGGTTCCAGGTACAGCAGCTCTAGAAGTTCCCGGTGAGCTTACGGAGGGTCTGGGAGTCAGTTTCTCCACCCACCACCACGCGACATCCAGGCCTCCCCGCCTGCCCACTCCCTACTGGGGGTGGAAAAAATAAATACAAAAGATGCGTTCTCCTGGCAGAAGTTACGGTCCTGCCGGTCCTGCCGCTAGCCCTGTCTGAGCTCAAATTCACGTCCCTGGCTGGCGCCCTCCTACCCTTCCCTCTGTCACCAGGCCCCAAAGAGTCAGCTCGCCCCTCTGCTGCGCCTCTCACCTCTGCGCCCCTCACCTCTCTGCACCTCTGCCCCTGACCCTGCGCGGTTCCCAGCCTCGGAGGGACCTGCGAGTTCCTGCTCCACGCGCCCTCTAATGGCCAAGACCTAGGGAGCGCAGATGAGAAGCAGGTGGGGAAAAGGCCACCAATGGATGGATACCCAAGGACACTTCCATATGTTCGGCGGGGAGGACAAGGGGGACACAGTGTGGGAAGATGGGAATGCCTGCACCAAGCCCAGGCACCCGAGGCCCTAGGTGCCAGCCGTAGAGGAGAGAGCCCAACGCAATTCCATATGTTCAAGAGGCAGATCCAGGTAAGAGTCTAGGCTCTGTAGCCAGATCCCCTGAGTTCAAATCTCAGCTCAGCCACTTAGAAGATGCATGTCTTCAGGCAAGTTACTGAACATTTCCAGGACTTGGATTTTCTCCTCTCTGAAATGTGGATGATAATAGGATCTTCTTCATAGGAGTGTTAGGATTAAATGAATTAAGACCTGTGAAAGGCTTAGAACAGTGTCTGACCAACAGCATACACTCAATAAATGCTGGCCATCATCATCATCATTTTAACAAGTATGAACTTCATTATCTGCCTAACATTATGGGTTTAAATTTGCACACATATGTTGGAATTATAATCAGGCAAATTCTTATATGCTATTTAATCTATAGAATTGAATTGAAGCAATCTATTAGTGGCCCAACATAAACCTCTGCGTGTTCTTTAAATATACAAACCTTTGATATTTACTTACTATGTGTTCCTAACACATAAACCTCTGTTAGATATTTAGCAGCATGTCTTTTATCTGAATCTAAAGAACTCACTGCAACATTCAGTGCTGACAACGCAGAAGATTCTGCTTTGCTCATACAAGGTCTGGGAATATCCTGCTGCTTTCCAGCTGGAAATCTTTTATCTACTCATTTATCCAAGCAAGTAGACATTAATTGTCCTACTTTCTTTCTTTCTCTGTCAAGCACTATTATGCCGCAACATTAGATTTTGACGGTTTTATTCTGGATCCCAATATTGCTTTCCTTTTGTGGTTGCATGGAGCCAAAGGGTCTTTATGAAAACATAATATTTATTTAATTACCAAATATAAAAGCTAACGACTGCATTTTTCCTCTTTCGCTCCAATTTTTGCCAATTTGTATTGTAAATAGACACAGAAAATACACATAAGCTTAAAGCATGATTTGGAGCACAGGAAAACCTAAACCTAAGGAGAGAACAAAATTAGGCAACCCATTCATTATCAAGAATATATTATAGGTTCAGGGAGCTTCAATTGTGCTGTCGTTGCTACTGTTAAGACAACAACAATGTGCTTTTATGGTACCCAGTGCTAGCCCCTGTCATCACACCCACCACTCCTATTGTGTTTATTCTCTATCTTTCTGTTATCTTTCTTTAAGGTTCTTGTCTGTATTTTAGCATCTTCCTATTTATTTAGCACTGACCAATGCCTAGTGTGTGTTTGGATGAAAGAACAAACATTCATTTTGAACTTATTATATAAAATCTTATATAACTTTTAATTTATTATATAAAATCTTCAAGTGATTTACTCATTAATTTCTGTTTTCAATTATCCCTGGAACTAGGTTGTATCCTATTTTACAAATAAAGAATCTAAGATCTAATTTGAGGTTAAAATAAATTGCTAAAATCAGTTTAAAACTGATAAGCACTAAATATCTAGATTGATCCCTGAAAATCTCACTTTTACCAAGATTCTGAATTGAACATTATTAGCAAAAGTTTATTAAACTGCCAAGCCATCAAAGGAAATGCAGAGGACAATATCAGTCTCTGAAACCTCTTATCTGTTGTGAAATTACAGTGGTGCAGAATGTCCCACCATGGTGAATTAAATTAACACAGACAGGCTTTCAGAATATTAAACATTGTCATTTCTTTGCTCTAGTTCCACTGCCCTTCTGTGTTTTCCATGTCCAAAGTTTTCTTAAGTTCGGTTGAAAATAAATGGCTTGCAAACATGAGACTATCAATAAATAAGGAATATCATTGTAAGCCATTATGACATGTGGATTCTCCTGTTGCCTGGCTGGGCACACGGGAGGGACAAGAAAGCAGAATGAGTACCTAGAAAAGAAGAAAGTACCATTTATTCACTCATTCATTCTCTCTCTCTCTCCCTCCTTCCTGCCTCCCTTTTTCTTTTTGTATGCAAGTGCACACACACGCATCCACAAGCAACCGCGTACACACACAGATGTTGATTATATGCCAGGTACCGTGATAACTGCTCTAAATACAGTATCTCATTTAATTCTCAAATGTTATGGATTTTTATGCCCTGAACCCAACGTATGTCTTACAATCAATAGTCTGCAAGCCTTATGTCATCATCTAATTAGAAGCATTTTTCTTTCATAGTAACTCAAAATCACGGTGCACCTTGCCAGCAAAAGTGTGAGATTGGAAGGAATACAACATTCTCTCCACATCACAGAGGAAGAAACACCTAAAGAATTCTAGAGCAAGGAAACTGACTCAAGGTTATTTCACTTTTCTAAAGCCTAAGCTTCTAACCCGATGATTCAAAAGACATCTTTTCCTCTTGCTCAGAATAAATAATTTTACCCTTTTAAGCTTCCACTGTATCTTGCAAACATTTTCCTATAGGAAGTAAGTATCAATTACTATCAGAAGGAAACAACTAAAAGATTGTTTTAAAACTCAAACCTTGAAGCTAGCAAATTTTAACTGATCTGAGAATAGACAGCACAGTAAGTATACATTCTCACAAACTATAAATGACTCCACAAAGTTTAAAAGCACAGTATATCTCTTTCTCTTTCATATATCTCAATCTTACTGTTGCAAAAAATTCAGCAATCCCTTCATAAATGATAAACAAGATGTATCACTAGAATTAATTTAAGGTACCTTTTTCTTTGAACTCAGTGGCCGTTTAAGACAGAGAACAAACTATTTCTTTAAAGCCATCATATTTCACAGCATAGCTTCGAGCCAAAACTTAAAGGAGGAGTAGCAAAACCCTGTCTGGACTTAGGTTTAGGAAAAGCAGCCTGCATGTGTTGAGCATTTGTTGCAGTCAAAGCTGCCAGTACCTGAAGAAGTCTTTAGGCAGAGTAGAAGAACTTACAATAAGTTCTTTTAGGAATTCTCTTGAGGCAGATAAGCTGGGGGGTTAGCTCGCTTAGCTCAAAGCTGCTGCACCCCAGCTGTCTCAAGTTTTGCCCCTCCATAACTTCAGTTAGAGGAGACAGAAGTAGACTTCATCAGCCTCAGTTTCCTCTGTCAGGTTCCCCATGACAATCATAGTGTGGCTCCCGTGGGACCACTTACAGCTAACCAAAAGAGAATGCCCTTGAATTTCTAGCGTAGCCTTGCTGAAATTTTTAGTAAAGGCTTTCAAAGGAATTACACACTTCTAAAAACCTTAGCCTCGATGACTTCAACAGGGAGATATTTATATAAAGCCCGTATTTAACTCCTCTTAGGCCAAATGGATCTCATTCACCCATAATAACACTTTCTTCAACTCTTTACCAACATAGGGAGACACTGTGCAGTAGGAGAGAAATATGAGAACCCCAATCTCAGGATTCAAGGTCTGGGGATCATTGAAGGAAAGGTAATAGAAAGGAACATTCAACAGTGAAAACAACCATGCTTTTCATTTTGGATTTCTGTAAAGTTCTGGCTGAAATAATGCATAAAAGAGAAGGCTGAGCTGTTTTATGAAAGGGATTCAAAAATCAAATCAAATTAATATTTCATCCTTCATGGCTTACAGACCTGAAAGAATTTTCTGCATCCAGGCGATAAACCCACAGAGGGCCAAAACCACTCGAAATGATGAAATGCAAAAAGCACAGTGTTTACTTCCGTTTTCCCCAGTGCTTGGAAACTGAAGGTGAAAACCTCTAAGCAAGCTACTGGAAAGGTGGGTAGGGGGCTTTGTAGGGGAAATTTCACAGGAGAACAATAATACCTTACTAACTTTTTCAGCTATCAAAATAAGCCTCAAACGACGTTGGTATCAATTTTCTGTACTGGGTTTCCATTCACACAGGTAAAGCCCACAGATGCGGCCCATGCCAAGTGCAAAACCCTCTTTAGAGGCCCTCTGGGCAAGATCCATTTTCTGTCAGCAACTTTCCAGTTCTCCTCTGTCCATTGTTGTCCAAATCCAGCAGCCCGGAGCTTTTCCATCAAGACAGTTCATCGTCATGATGCCCACTAATAGCAGAACTGCAAAACCCTGACAAAGCTATCCTTCCCCTGGGAGAAGTAAGCAGACTTTTCAAACTCTGTATATGGGGAAAAAATAGAGACAAACATCTGCACATCTGAACTATACCTATTAGAGCCCCTTGCCCCACTGGGGCCAGGTGGAAATTTTGCTCTTGAGAAAGCTTATTAATTCTGCCAAGTGAATAGGGAAGACCAGAGCAGCCATTTCATAAATAGAGTCAGATCACTAATTAGACATATTGTGTTTCTTTTTTTTTAATTGACAGCTTCTCTGAGCTATAATTCATGTACTATACAATTTACCTACTTAAAGTGTACAGTTTAATGTTTTTCGTATATTCACAGAAACATGCAACATCACTCAAATTTTAGAACATTTTCATCGCCCTAAAAAGAAATGCCATACCCATTAGCTATCACACCCAGCCCTCCCTCACCCCTCACTGCTCCAGCCCTAGTTTCTAGTTTCCACTCTAATTTCTACTTCCATAAGTTCGCCTATTCGAGACCTTCCATATAAATGGAGTCATACAATAGGTGTGCCTGGCTTCTGTCACTTAGTATGTTTTCCAGGTTCATCTATATTGAAGCATGTGTCAGTTCTTTATTCCTATTTATGGCCAAATAACATTACATTGCATTTCTAGATCACATTTTATTAATAATATTTACCCATGCACTGGTGGATGCACACTTGGGTTGTTTCTACTTTTTGGTTATTACGAATAATGCTGCTATGAACATTCATGTACAAGTTTTGTGTGAGCGTATGTTTTTGTTTCTCTTGGATACATGCCTAGAAATGGAATGACTGGATCCTATGTTAACTCTGTGTTTGAGGAAGTGCCAAACTGTTTTCCAAAGTGTCTGCACCATTTTACATTCTCAGCAGCAGTGTGAGCGTTCCAATTTCTACACATCTTCACCAACTCTTGTTATTATCACAGATAATACTTGATTTTAGCCATCTGAGTGTGAGGTGGTACCTCGTTGTGGTTTTGGTTTGCATATCCCTGATAACAAACAAGGTTGAGCATCTTTCCATGTGCTTATTGTTGGACATTGGTACATCTTTTTTGGAGAAATGTCTACTTAGATACTTTGCCCATTTTAATTGGTTTGTCTTTTATTATTGAGTTGTAAGAGTTCTTTATGTGTTCCAGATATAACTGCCCTCGCATATATATGATTTGCAAATATTTTCTCCCATTCTGCAAGTTGTCTTTTTACTATTTATTTTTTTTTAAAGGCAGGGCCTTGCTCTGTCACCCAGGCTGGAGCACAGTGGCACAGCCATGGCTCACTGTAGTCTCAACCTCCCAGGCTCAAGTGATTCTCCCTCCTCAGCCTGCCGAATAGCTGGGACACTGGCACATGTCACCACCCCCAGCTAATTTTTATGTTTTTTATAGAAACGAGGTATTCCTATGTTGCCCAGGCTGCTCTCGAACTCCTGGGCTCAAGCTTGGCCTCCCAGTGATGGAATTACAGATATGAGCCACCATGCCTGGCCTATTTTTACGTTTTTGATGGTGTCCTTTGATGAACAATAGTTTTAAATTTTGATGAAGTCCAACTCATCTATTTTTTCTTTGGTTGTTGTCTAATGCAAGGTCACAAAGAGTTATGCCTATGTTCATTTCTGAGAGTATTATAATTTTAGCTCTTATATTAAGGCTTTTGGTTTATTTTCAGTTGCTTTTTGTATGTGGTATGAGGTAGGGGTCCAACTTCATTCTTTTGCACGCGGCTATTCAGTTGTCCTAGCATCATTTGTTGAAAAGACTATTTGCTCCTCATTGAATAGCCTTGGCACTCTTGTCAAAAATCAGTTGACAATAGACATATAAGTTTATTTCTGGGGTCTCAATTCTGTTTCACTGATGTTTTTGTCTTCTTTAATCCTATACCATACTGTCTTGATTACTGTTATTTTCAGTAAGTTTTGAAATTAGGAATTATGGGTCCTCCAACTTTGTTCTTTGTCAAGATTGTTTTGGCTATACTCAGTACCTTACATTTCTATCTGAATTTTAGAAGCAGCTTGCCAAGTTTTGTAAAAAAGTCAGTTGGAATTTTGATGGGCATTATATTGAATCTGCAGATAGATCAATTTAGGAAATATTGACATCCTAATAATACTAAGTCTTCCAATCCATCAATATGCAATGTCTTCTCATTTATTTACATTTTCCTTAATCTTTTAACATTTAATTTTTAATTGATAAATAAAAACTGTATACATTTATCAGGTACAACATAGCATTTTGAAATGAGGATACATTGTGGACAACTAAATTGAGCTAATTAAAATATACATTACTTCAAGTAGTTTTTTTTTTACAGTGAGAACACACAAAATCTACTCTTTTAGCAATTTTCAGGAATGCACTGCATTATTATTAACTATAGTCACCATGTTGTACAGTAAATCTTTTGACTTTATTCCTTCTACATAACTGAAATTTTGTATCTTTTGACTAACACTTTCTTTTACTTTTAAGCAATGTTTTGTGGTTTTCAGAAGATAAGTTTTACATTTCTTTTGTTAAATCTACTCCTAAATAGCTCATTTGTTTGATGCTAATGTAAATGAAATTGTTTCCTTAATTTGATTTTTGATTCAATGCTATAGAAATATAATGGATTTTTGTATATTGATCTTGTAAGATCTTGCAATCTTGTTGAACATACTCATTAGTTCTAATAGTTTTTATGATATATTCCTTAAGATTTTCTCTATAGAAGATCACATAATCTGTAAATAGAAATAGTTTTACTTCCTCCTTTCCTATCTGAATGCCTTTTATTTCATTTTCTTCCTTAACTGCCCTGGGCCTAATCTCCAGTATAACAAAGAATAGAAGTAGCAAGAGTAGATATCCTTTCCTTGTTCCTGATCTTACGGAGAAACAATTTAGTCTGTCACCATTAAGTATGATGTTAGCTGTGGTTTTTCCATAGATGCTCCTTATCCCATTGTGTTTTTAATCTTCAATTACTTAAATGGCAGTTGAGCTAAAATTCATTTTGGGTTATTTACAAACATGTTTTAAAACAACTTTCAGAAAACTTACAAAATATGTGATTTTAAAGTTTATATTTAATTTAACAGAAAACATGTATTGAGCAACCACTCTGTGCCAGGGCCTGTTCTAAACTCTGGAGACAAATAGGGAATAAAAGTGACTAAAATTCCTGCTCAGATTGAGTTTACAATCTAACGTGGGAAACAGACAAACCAATAATTAAGCAAATTGTACAGAATGTTAGAAGGTAACAAATACTAAAGAGAAAAATGCTCAGCGGAGTAAGGAAAATGAGGAGTAGGGAGAGGAGTTGCATTTTTAACTGAGGGATCCTGGGTAAAGTCTCGTTGACAAGGGGCCATTTAAGCAAAAACCTGAAGGAGGAACATGAACCAGCATTCGAGGGATTAAATACTCCAGTTGTACACTGTCCCCATTTATTCATTAAAGAAAGTTTACCAGGAGTCTGGGATAATAAAAATCAAAACATTTTGTAACAAGAAGAAACTTCAAAAATTAATCAGTTCACCTTGCTCTCTGAATAAGATAGCTTAAGCCAGAAAAAAATAAGAACTTTGGACAAGACAGTGACAGATGGGTTGAAAATCTTAACCAGTATGCTAAATACTGCACTTTTAAACTGAAGATTTTGTTTGTTTGTTTGTTTGTTTCAAAAAGACACGTACAATTCCACCAGATAATGAAATCCACAAAATAAGTTTTACAAACGCAAACATACTCTAGGAATCTAATGGTCGGAGCATTTGTGGAGAACATCAATCCTACTGTCTATGAGAACTTAGGTTTCAGAAATCCATTAACTAATCAACCTTATAGAAACTAGTCATTGTGAAATAGGAAATTAAGAAAATAACAGAATAATGCCATAAGTAATAATAGTAAAGATTATAATAATAGTAAGAGAAATAACAATAGCTCATAGAATGAACTGCTGTATTAACCAAGGCTAAAAAGAATTTAAGTAGCGCCCCCTACAAAGTTAAAGTTAGAAGAGAATACTAACTGTCTCTCCCAAGAAACATTAACCATATCTACCCTCCTCATATTTTGTAGGATCTATAAACTCCTGTTTGTTTCTTCCCTGCACAGCTGCAAGGTCACAAGACAGAGAAGCATAACCTGCAAACTGAGTTTTCCCAGACATGTAAGACATGTTGCAAAAGTGTCACAGCAGCCTTTGTTCTCGCTTCTGTAAGCCAGCTTCCTGCTTCACGTAGTGCCCGCCTCAAAATGCTTAAACTCGTTTTCTTTATTCTGGGCTCAGACTTTCAGGACACATGTCTGCTGAGCCAGTGTACACATTAAATAAACACTTTCCTGCACTCCATTCAGTCTCTCCAATGCCTTAATTTCCCGCAATAATTGGGTAGAAATTACTAGAAAGGAAACAGATGACATGGTTCCTGTGTGCCTACAAAATTTTAAATTTTATTAGACCCATCTCTAAATCTCTCAGCAAATCATCTAATCATTTCCCCTTATTGCTCAGATCTTATTTATTCTTGGTTTTTAATAATAAAATCATATATTTTCAAATAAAACTTCTCTTTGGAAGACAACAATATAACTTGAAAAGCTATGAGAAGTAAATGCAATAAATATTTAAAATTTAACCCCAAAGATACATGTGAGCCAGCAAAGGATGAAAATGCAGTGTAGCAACTATGACTGTAATGTACCTCCCACTGACAACCATGGACTTCTTTCATGGTGTGATGGTCACTGGTTCACCAACAACCCCAGATATTATACTAGGAAGTCTTCACTAGGACCAAAGGTAGCCCTGAATCTTTTCACATTTTTATTTTCACCAAAATGAAGGCTATGCAAGGCACATGCCAAATAAAGTATTAATATTTCTGTACTCAAAGTTGCAGGAGAGTAGCTAACATCTTAGATAATTAGATGGGAACTGAGAGTGGCCATATGAAATCAGGAAACAGACAGAACAAAAACAGGACAATGTAATAGGCACACCTCAAGTTTCGACCCATTGAAACAAGAGAAAACTTCACGTTTTAGTATTTACTAACATTTTTAAAATTATTACTACATCATATGAAATAAAGTGTTTGTGCTTTTTATTTATTCATTTGTGTGTTATCACAGAATCATAGAATTTGGAAGGGCGCTAGAGCGGAGATTGCTGCTTACTCTCCAATGACTACTCTTCTTTTTCCTAAAGCAAGAGTTGACAAGTTTTTCTATTAATGGCTAGATAGTAAGTATTTTCCAATTTGTGAGCCCCACAGTGTCTATTACACTAGTCACCTCTGTTATTGTAGTGTCATGGACATGTGCAGACAAATGAGCATGATTGGGTTCCAATAAAGTTTTATTTACAAAAGCAGGAAGCAGGCTAACTGGCCCAAGATCCCTATTCTAGAGTAACAGCTTGGCTTATGGCTACTTGGAATAGACTACATTTCCCAGCCTCCCTTGCAAGTAGGTGTGGCCATGTGGCAAGTTCTGGCCAATGTGATGCAAGCAAAAGTAGTAAATCCCTGCTCTTCCTCCTTCCTCCTTCCATTTTGCTACTTGAAATGCTGACATAATGACTGGACTGCCACTTTGGACTATGATGACAGGAGTCTGTAATGGAGAAGAAATTGGAAGCACTATGGGTGATTACAGTCCCTACACCAGCCCTGAGCTATGTTCAGAATTTTATGTGACAGAGAACTAAAGATCTCTTTTGTTCAAGCCTCTGTTCCTTTGCATCTCTGATATTCTCCAAAAGTATATAATCCTAAATTAACACAGGAGCCCAGAGATCATGTATTTAACTCCCTTGTGTTAAAGATGATAAAATAAAAGTGAGACTCTGGAAAGATGAGTGATTCACCTCGGATCATTGGCTAATTAATGCCAGAGAAAGGCCTAGACTGTTTTCTGATTCTAAATCCAATGCTTTTTCTAGATTTATATGAGGCTAGTGCTCCCATAAACATACATTTAAATTACAAATGTTTGTTATTTTCTTTGTGAGATCTTTTCAGTCATTTAAGCCACTTCATTTTTTAAGGAATGGGTGCTCACTTTTACCCTAAAAATGAAGAAAAAATATTTTTATTTATAGAAACTTGCCTTAGGATCAATTCTTTCAAATCCTATTTATTTCAGAAACGAAGATGTTTTAGACTAATTTTCCACCTAAAACAGCTGGAAACTCAAAATTCCTTTCAAAGGGTTTACCACTTATTGTCTTCAATCCTGAGGTACACACCAAAAAAATAAGAGTTATGATTAAAAGATGAAATGTATTTATAAGCCAGGCATGATAGCTTATGCCTGTAATCCCAGAACTTTGAGAGGCTGAGGCAGGCAGATCATCTCAGGTCAGGAGTTCAAGACTAGCCTAGCCCACATAATGAAACCTCATCTGTACTAAAAATACAAAAACTAGCCAGGCATAATGGCACATACCTATAGTCCCAGCTACTTGGGAGGCTGAGACAGGAGAATCGCCTGAGGCCGGGAGGTGGAGGTTGCAGTGAGCCAAGATCTACCACTGCTCTGCAGCCTGGGTGACAGAGCGAGACTCTATCTCAAAAATCAAACAAATAAATACAATAAAATAAAATAATAAATGTGTTTATGTTAGAGTGAGCTGACTTCAACTTTAACCAAGATTAGCAACAACAACCTAAACTCATGGAGGGAAATAAGCCCTTACGACTTTTTCAAAGCACATTCACATCAATTATTTAATTGATCAATATAACAGCTCTATAAACAAGTATTATCTGCTTTTACAGATAAAATAGACTGAGAAAATGAAATGGCAATGTAATAATCATAATAAATGTGTGGAGTACTTCAAGTCTTGAACTACTTACACTTAATATTATCTAATCTTATGGATTATTATTTATTCCCATTTTTTGTATAAGGAAACTAAGATACATGAATGACACACCTTGCCCAAGATCACAAAGCAAACAAAACAAAGACAGGGCAAAAATCTGATTTCAAAGGCAGAGCTCTTTCAGGTCTGACATGAGAAGTCTGTTGCCTACGTTCCAGGTCCATTGTTCTTTCTAAAACTGAAACCTAGTCTCTTAACTTCTACTCATTTTTTCAGTTAGTTACACTGTCTCCTAAAACAAACTCAAATCTTCAAGACAAATTGATGAGATTTGTTAACACATGCATGATGTGTATGTGTGAATATTTGTGTATGCATGTACGTATTGTGTGTGAATGTATACATACATATGTAGGAACATACATACACATCAGTGAATTTGACTGATACAGAGATGAGGCAGTGAGTGACTATTCTTGATCCATAATTTAGCCACAATATATGAGACTATAGTAAATATATATTCTTTGGCCAATTATTGGCATTTTAAGTTTACTCACGTTAGTATAAGACACAACAAAATAAACTTACTGAAGAATCTAGATTTTATGTTGACCACAACATGAAAAGTATAGCACAAGAGCAGAACTTTCATTTTCAGCTATATTGAAGTCATATTTGTAAAGCTGTATTTGTTTTGTGTAACATTAAAACCATTTTTTGTTCTGTCTATAAGGTAGTTTTTGTTAATAATTTTAATGTTGTGCCTGATGAATGTTTGAATACAAATTAAACACATTTCTTTTTTTTTTTTCTATCTTATTTTCTGGGACAAGGTCTCACTCTGTCACCCAGGTTGGAGTGCAGTGGTGCGATCTCGGCTCACTGCAACCTCTGCCTTTTGGGGTCAAGCAATCCTCTCACCTCAGCCTCCTGAGTAGCTGGGACCACAGGCACAAACCCCCATGCCCAGCTAATTTTTTTTTATTTTTTGTAGAGATGAGGTCTCACTACGTTGCCCAGGCTCAAACTCCTGGGCTCAAGCTATCATCCAGTCTTGGCCTCCCAAAGTGCTAGGGTTACAAACATGAGCCACCATGCCCACCCCAAGTTAACATCTTTCTCAAAATCAAAATTCACTTATCCTTTTTTATCGTCAAAGAAAAAAATTTGAGGTGAGAGGAAAAAATTCGAGGTGAGAGGAAAAGGTTCATACTTCAAAAACATGACCAGGTTTATTAACTAATAGAAAAGGAAGCTAAGAAGAGTTGTAAAATCTCTTTCCTTGAAGTTTTTTCCCTAAAAAAAAGGAAAGGGGCCCATTTTTTTAAAAAAATTTTTTTTTTTTTTTTTTTTTTTTTTTTTTTTTTTGGATCACTGAGTTTTAATCTGTCACCCAGGATTGGGTGCAATGGCGCAATCTCGGCTCACCGCAACCTCTGCCTCCTGGGTTCAAGTGATTCTGCTGTCTCAAAATCCTGAGTAGCTGAGGCTACAGGTGTGTACCACCATATCCAGCTAATTTTTTGTATTTTTAGTAGAGATGAGGTTTCCCCATGTTGGCCAGGCTGGTCTTGAACTCTTGACCTCAGGTGATCTGCCCGCCTCAGCCTTCCAAAGTGCTGGCATTACAGGCATGAGCCACCATGCCCGGCCCAGTATGCTTTTTAGAAACAGCAGTATATGCTAATTGACTAAAGGAATACTGCAATATATAAGCATTCAATTTTTGCATTTAATATATAAATACCTATTCAATTTTTTATATTTTCAAAAGGATTTGGTATTTATACAGTACCTATTTCAAACAAATTTAAGGAAGATATTGCTAAATAATGTCTTCTGAACTACTGAATAATATATCACTGAATAATACTGAATAATAATATCACTGAGCTACTCTATATAAAATGAGCATACACAAATTGTCCCTTGCATAGGTAATAAGAGAAGTGTGCACCTATGTTTCTAAATATCCACTTTAATCAAAAATCCAACATAAATTATATTCATCTTTATTGCAAATAGAGATAGGAGAAGAATTTCAGTATAATGACCCGAAAAAAATTAACTATTAGCCTGAAATCTAATCAGTCTAACAGTAACATATCCAAATAAACCCAAGTTCTCCCTTCTGGACAATGGAAAGATGCCACACCAGGAAGCTGAGCCTGGCAGCAAAGCTAATTTGCTGAGGTCCGTTGTGAGATGGTTCAGCAAAAGGACATTACTTCAACTTCTAATAATGTCTAAGCACATGTTTCATTCTTTAGAAAAAAGAGTAAGGTATTTCCTGCCTGTGTGGTAATAACTATCCTGGCCGTATTTAAGGGCCAGGATATTCATTATCTCAGGATGTGATCTTTATGAGTAAACAGAAAGCATCTCTGGGGAAATAAGAGGTGGCAGCATGAGCTGGGAGTCAGAACAGTTTGTCACTACCCGCAGTGTGCCACTACCTGTGAGGCCATGGATGCTTGAATTCACTCCTGTGTCTTTATTAATTATCTACCCTGTCTCTTACTTTTCCACTTCCCTCATCTTTTTCAATAATAATCCTGGTTCTCCTGTCCTTTATGTGGAGGATGGTTTATTTGATGAATAGGGAGAAAAGCCAGGGTCATTCTCATTAATGATTAATATTTGTGTTGTTCTTTATACTTAAGTAATTTTTAATTTTTAAAAATTCAAAAGCCCTCTAAAATGGATACAATTATAGCATTTCACAGCCAGTAAAACTGAGGCCAAATTAGTTAACTCACTCAAGGCTACACAGCTGGTAAGGGGCAGAAGCAGATCTTGAACCAAGAACTCCCGATGCCAAAACCCACAACCTTTTCCCTACAGCATATTGGTCCAGTACAGAGCAGGTAGGGATTACTCACTTTAGCAGGGTATGGGCCTGCTAACATGCCCAGTAAGAAGTTCCTGGGGGCCGGGCGCGGTGGCT
>NW_016805524.1:2618659-2729801 GCF_001698545.2 Rhinopithecus bieti | reverse complement strand
CCATTCTCCTGCCTCAGCCTCCCGAGTAGCTGGGACTACAGGCACGCACCACCACGCCCGGCTAATTTTTTGTATTTTTAGTAGAGACGGGGTTTCAATGTGTTAGCCAGGATGGTCTCGATCTCCTGACCTCGTGATCCTCCCGCCTCGGCCTCCCAAAGTGCTGGGATTACAGGCGTGAGCCATTGCGCCCAGCCCTGGGTTCTTAAAAGCAGAAATTTAACCATCGAACTACCTTATTTTGTAAAGTATCCCCAGAGAGGCAAAAAGTGAAGCAATTCAACCTCAGTTCCATCTCATGTACCAAGGGAGAAAAAGAATAAAGATGTATGTATGCATGTATATATGTATGTATGTATACACAAAAGAAATTTTAACTTCCAGGAAAAGGTATAGATCCAAAGTAAAGTGGTAAGATAGTGATTAAATTGAATGCCTAGAAAAAGAAGCCACTCAAAAAAATCAGAGGATTTTGTAAGTCGTGGGGGATGGTGGGATGTTTGTTAGTTGCCCTTTAGTGAAATGTTGTCTAATTCAAGTCCTCATTGCAGAGATGCAGACCCTAAGGGTCAGGAAGATGAAAGTTTTCATTCATTCCTTCATCAGATCTATTGGGCATATCTTTGTTGATTGAACAAAGGATAAGATGCACTCAGTAGCAGAAACACTCCTACGTCTGCTCCTGACACTTCGGTGTTTCCTCTGGGTTTTCAGTCATTTTGAAAAGCTCTCTAATCTTTCTCAACAGGACTTTTATTCACAAATAAATCTTGCTCTGTGAACAACATATAATATTTTGTATGATTCAGGCTCTAAAGGGGCTCTGGGCTATTCAGAACACCGTGGGGCTGTGACCATAGATGTGGTAATGTGGAGAGCACCGAGATGAATGTCCTCAGAGCCCAGAATATATCCTCATAAGTAGGTCATGTTTGTCTTTGTTTTTCAGTGTGAGCGTGCACACATGTGCTTGGGAAACAAATCCCAGCTATACGGACTGTGCTATTAATCATCAAAGATGAGTGAAGCAAAAAACATTTTAGTTAATTGAGAGATTTAGTCAACAGACATTTTCCTGCACTGTGCCCAAATATATAAAATTTAAAACACTTAAAATTTCTTTTCTCCCACTAAGAGTTGTGAAAAGTAGCCATTTATATTGGAAAAATAAATGTAGAGTAAATAAATCAGAGATATAAACATTTGACTCTGACTCTACACTGATTCAGCTGATACATGTTTAAAGCAATTGTATTTTTATCATTGATATTACATCTCCTAGCTTCCTTCAGTTCAGATGAGATTATCCCACAGCCTTTCACTTCAGTATCAAGTCTCTTGCTTTCTCTTTCATTTTCCTACCTCCCATTTTTTTTCTCTCTCTCTTTTTTTTTTTTTTTTTTTTTTTTTTGTGGGGATGGAGTCTCACTGTGTTGCCCAGGTTGGAGGCGCAGTGGTGTGATCTCAGCTCACTGCATCCTCTGCCTTTTGGGTACAAGCGATCCTCCCACTTCAGTCTCCTGAGTAGCTGGGATTACAGGTGTGTGCCACCACACCCAGCTAACTTTTGTATTTTTAGTAGAGAATTGGGTTTTGTCATGTTGGGCAGGCTGATCTCAAACTCCTGACCACAAGTGATCTGCCCGCCTTGGCCTCCCAAAGTGCTGGGATTACAGGCATGAGCAACCATGCCCAGCCTCTACCTCCTATTAGCCACACTTTTTTTTCTTCCTCTTAAAATTCATTCCCTCCAGATAATCTTTCTTATGAATGTTTTCCACATTCCTAAGTCCTGCATTTACTCTTCTGCCTTAGATTCCTCTTCCTGGAAGATCGTATAAAGTGAGCAGTACATTTATTTCTAATAGCTACTTTCCAGGCACTGTGTGAAGCCCACAACATACATTCTCTAATTTAATCCTCAGAGCCTTTGTTACCCATAGAGGATGATGAGTTCATCCAGGGTCACAGGCAGCCTACAAGGTTCACTAGACTGGGAGGCCTTGAAGGTGGGACCCCTCTGTGTTCTCATATGGCTTCCCTGTGCATAGTGCCAGGCCCATAGCAAAAGCTTTATAAATAGTTGTGCATGGATGGGTGGGTGGGTGAGTGGATAGATGGACGAATGGGTGAAGGGATAGCCGGATGAAAAAACAGAGTAAGAATTTCAACAAGATCTATCTGTCTCCTGAACTGACTCTCTTAACTTGTATGCTGTATGTCTTACCTAATATGTGAAATTTGGGGAAGAAAAAATTGACACAACAAAAATTCCAAATTGTAAGCAGCTTCTCTGAGGACCAGTTCAATCTGTATACTATGGACCTATAATGGATTGCGAGGTGTGTTTCTTGCAAAAATTGATCTGCGTGCCTCATTTTCATCAACTCTTCACTGGAGAGAGAAGGACTCCCTCCCACTGCAGTATTGTGGTGAAGACGGCAAAGCATGCACAGAAGGCACCTCACTAACACCGTGCCCGGCTCGGAGCGGAGGCCTAATAAAGCTCACCTGCTTTTACCATCATAGCACAGGCTCCACTGAAGGAAAGACGCCAATTTGCTTTGGATTCCCAAAAGCTGTATAGGCTTTTTAAAGTATTTTCACAAAGATTAATTCTTTTGATCTTTATAAGAATCTGAAGGTAAATGGTAAATCTCGGGCAGGAAAGAGCGTGGGAAGGATGAGGCCTGAGTATTATATGACAAAAACTTTCACAGCCTCTCGGTCTCCTTTCCCTTTCTGGAATCAGCTTCTCTGCCAGTGCAAAGACAAACTATATGCTGGGCAATCAGATAGTTTAAAAGGAACAGGTATAATGTATTAGACAAATGGGTTATTTAGTATGAAGTGACTTATGCCTATCACTATCACGTTATAGCAGAAGAATGGAAACAACGAAACGCCAATCATTAGGGGACTGAATAGACTTCACACAATAGAGTAGTGTGCAGCTATCCAGAAATGAGCAAGGTCTCTAGACTGTATGGTACAGAACAGGGCATATGGCATGCCAACCTATGGAAAGAAAGGTGAAAAACACCAATGTAAAATACTGACTATATATTATATATATTGCATATGTAATAAATGTATTTACTTATGTATTCAAAAAGAAATTTAAAAAGGATAAACTAATTTTTTAAATGGCTTCCTATAGAGGGAGGAAGAGAATTGGAAGAAACTGGAACGGACGTAATTTGTTTATAGTTTTGACCTTCAAACCAAATAAATGTTTTATATAATTTTAAATATAAATTTAACTTTAAAATTAAAAGAAGCAACTCCAAAATTAAAACTCAAAACAAATTAAAACAAATAAACATCACAACATATCAGACATAACCAAACAGAGAAGAATTACTTCAAATAACTTCAGAACAGTATTTTGCACATCCATAGTAAGAAATTGCCTTTGAATAAAATAAACTGCAAAAGTCTAAAGCTGTATTTAGTATTTTACAGTTAACCTCTGTGCTATATGTCTTACAGTTTACAGTTGGTAATAATACTGAGAATTGATTTGAAATTATTATACATACATACAAACACACATACACTTGAACAAAATAATCATGTTAAAGTCATTAGAAAAAAGATTTTATCATTAAACAAAAGGGATTAAAATATAAAATCAAAAAGTTAAGTAATAACTTGTAATATTAACCTTTGAAGTGCAAATATCTGTATAATCTCATGACTTTTCTTAATTAGAAAAAGCCCAGAAACAATGACGATCTTGTAGCAATGAGCACCCCGAGTATCCAGATGATGGTGTCCAAGTACCATTTTCCTGTCAAAGAAACCAAGATTCCTTGGAGATACACGACTGATCCGAGGTCTACGGCAGGAAATGTGGAAGGTAAGTAAGTCACCTTTTGTCATGACAGAAGCCACAAAGACTACTGAGGTAGAGCCAAAGGACACAGGTGCTGACTTTAAGGGGCTCCCAGTGGTCAAAGATTGGGCAACTGGAGCATCAGAAAGAATGATGACTGCCATGGAGTAAAGCACATCAAACAGCTAAAAATAAGTAAATAATACTTTAACAAATGTTGGCCACTGTATAAATTTGCTAGAATATAAATTTTTACTCTGAAAACTAGTAAATAAAGAGAAAGAATCACATAAGAAATTACGATCATTGGGGGAACTGGCCAAACAAGAAGCTGGTCACTTGGTGAACTGATTTGGAACAATTCAAAGAGAGAAGGAGCGTGTGTGTGTGTGAGAGAGAGATTCCTAATATGCTGCAAGCATGGACATCCCTCCCTAACACCTTCTTACTGTCTCCTGACCCAGAAAGTTTCCGCTACTTTACTCCTATGATTAAGATGAAAATAGTCACTTCTTACCATTTTATATGACTGTATTACCTCTCTTAGCAGGTGGGATTTAACAAAAAGCCTTCAAATTACCACTGTAAAGTAGACCAATACAATATATTTTAAAATCAGAAAACCTAACAAGATTTCCTAAAGGAAATTTAAATTTAGCACAGTTTCATATCAGAAAAAGAGAAGTTGATTTTTCTTGATTATCTACTATACAACAAATGCTTTAAGATCTAATTAGCTCACTTAATATTTTACAGTCTCCCTGGGGAATGACCACTCACATTTTACAAATGAGAAACTGAGATTCTGAGTGGGAAAGCAACTTGGCTAAAAGCATACATCTAGTTAAGTCACAGATCTGGGATTCAGAGAGGTCTGTATACTACATCAGGCTGCCCACAGCAAAACGAAACAGATAATATTGATTCTGGACATGGCCAGAGTTTGTGGGGATGCAACATTACTACAAATACCAGAGTGATTAATTGGTTAATAACTAGTCCCTTTTAAGACAACAAGGTAACTCCATAGGGAAGGTAAGAATAAATGTTTACTTGGTACACATGGCTTTGGAAAAAATATTTAATCTAAGATTTTAGGGAAGGAAGAAGTTATAGAGTTCTTTTCAGTTCAAGTTATTGTTTTCTAGACTAGAAAACAGACCTGGAGAGAAAAACACTGTCCTCCTTATGCGCTGCAAAAGCCCTGGGAGTCCCTGTGAGGAGTAACTACACAGGCCTGGAATTAGCCTGAGCTGTCTTGCCTAATCATCAACGTGTATCTTCAGGGCACTGACTCCTAGTCAAGGCACAAAACATGTCCATGAACAGTGTTGCCTTATAACCATGGGTCCAAAGCGGTTGAGGATGGTTTGCACCAACTTGTCAGCATTGTTTATTGACAAAAATGAGCATGAACTCTGTAATTTCTTCCTTCTCTAAAATCTTAGATGAAACAATTTTTCCAAATATGCTCATTTCATGTTTATTGTAACCGGTCTCACTAAGACCCCTGGAGAGCTCAGCTGTTGAGGCTGGTTATATAGCAGGAATCTATGGCACCAAGAAAATATTTAAAATATTCAAGTGTTTCAAATATTTTAAAACATAAAAAATGTTTAAAAGTATATAAGACTCCAGACAAAACACTATTTTGGATTCTTTGGTTCCTGGGTCATCCATGCACAAACACATCCGTGGTGCCTGGTATAAGAGAGGAAGTGGATCTTGCCACTCCCTTCTGAGGGGGACAAGTGGATCCTGCCTCTTGCTATGAGATGGCCTGTAGCTGCAAAGTATTAGGTTGGTGCAAAAGTAATTGCAATTTTTTATTTTTTATTTTTAGAGATGAATCTCACACTATCACCCAGGCTGGAGTGCAGTAGCACGATCTCAGCTCACTGCAACCTCTGCCTCCCAGGTTCACGTGATTCTCATGCCTCTCAGCCTCCTGAGTAGTGGGGATTACAGGCATGTGTCACCACACCTGGCTAACTTTTGTATTTTTTGTAGAGACGGGGTTTCGCCGTGTTGGCCAGGCTGGTCTCGAACTCCTGACCTCAAATGATCCACCCACCTCGGCCACCCAAAGTGCTGGGATTACAAGCATGAGCTACCGCACCCAGCCAGTAATTGCAGTTTTTGTCATTACTTTCAACAGCAAAAACCGCAATTACTTTTGCACCAACCTAATACATCTTTACTTTAACACTGATGCCGTGTAGTATCCTTTCTTGCAAGAAATGCCAATGTGTTTCTTGTCATTTTGGGTCCTCTGAGTCGTAAAGACATTATTAAAGAGCAACTGAACCGTGTTTAACTGCCATCATTAGAGCACTGGCTAAAAACCTACCACATGGTAAACACTCAAACATTCCTTAAATTAGTTGACTGATAAATAAAGAGAAGCTGAATATTCTGACTTTTTGTCCACTATAAGCTCTTATAAAAGTTCTCATTAGCACTGAACAAATGTAATTCAGCATGATGTTAATACATACCTCTCTGCCCAAAAGACAAAGAGCCTATAATTGTCACTTTTTGTTCCTAATAGCTTCTATTCATCTCAATAATAATTAAAATGATATAAGTGGGAAGACTTTAGCAGCTGCTACAAAACGTTGGCTTGCAAGTACCTTTCTCCTCTCTCAGAGCCACCATGCTTGAGTGGTGTCAGCACACATCTCAGGGCCATGTGTCATCACCTGACCTTGGAAACGGACGGTGATAGTGGACATCTACACCTAAAATACTTTATTTGTATTTAAACACTTAGTCTCAACATTAAAAAGAAAATCTGTGTACATGTTTACAAAACTAGTACAAAATGGATTTTAAAACTGCTCATAAAATTATATAAAAGCTGTTGATGCCCTTAGAAGAATGAAACAAATCGAAGCCCATTCATATGCCTCTTGCATCTAAAGATGAAGTGATTCCCAAAGGCTGCAATTTAAGTTCCGTGGCACTGCTGTAAATCACTTCAACCAAATCCCAATTCAGTGGCTGAAGACGGATGGCAAATATTTGGTTATTTAGACAACAATAAAAATTATAGTAATTTTTTAAATTATACTCCAACCTAATTCTTTTACCACAGAAATAAGTATCTCAATCATTCTACAGTGAAAAACAAAATGGAATTTTAAGCTCCTTTCCCTGTAAAGACAAACCAATAGCTCTAACCCTTTATAATTCTACACATCAAAGGGCAAGAGCCCAAGCAAAGGCAAAGCTGAAAGATCACAGTGCTCTGAAAACAGACATTGTGGGCCATGGCTGAGTGGATGGAAGTGGAATCCTAAAACCTTTGGAATATTGTCTTTTTGGAAATAGTGAAAAGACTAAATCGAAATGATGACAACAGCATACAAGTATTATAATATTTCAGTAAAAATCACATAGCAAGGCCGAGTATAGTGGCTCATGCCTGTAATCTCAGCAATTTGGGAAGCTGAGGCAGGCAGACTACGAGGTCAAGAGATTCATACCATCCTGGCCAACAAGGTGAAATCCCATCTCTACTAAAAATACAAAAATTAGCTAGGTGTGGTGGCGCATGCCTGTAGTCCCAGCTACTTGGGAGGCTGAGGGAGGAGAATCACTTGAACCCAAGAGGCGGAGGTTGCAGTGAGCCAGGATTGCACCAGGATTGCAGCCTGGTGACAGAGTGAGACTCCATCTAAAACAAACAAACAAAAAAATCACATAGCAATATGTATTTACTCCAAGGAGTATAAGACTCTAGCATCCGGTTCTAACACTTACTATTTGCCTTTAAGCAAGTTACTTAAACCCCTCCGGGCATTTTTTTTCTCATCTGGAAAACTGGCATAATTAATAATATCTACTTCATAGGCATTAGTTAAACGGATTAAATGATGTTATCCATATAAAATTGCTTAGGTAGAGCCTTGAACTTAGTAAACACTCAGTACATGTCAGCAGTGTTTTTATTATCATCATTATTATTACAGAGATTTTATTCTCAGACCTATTCAAAGTGCACAACTTCAGATGTAAGGTGCTATCATCATAAATAGTATTTTTTTTTACTGTGATATGATCAGGTTGTATTTTTCCATTTGTATTGTTTTACCTATTTGAAGTTAAGTAAACTTCAAAGCAAATCGCTATTCACTACTTCATTTGATCCTCACAACAATGCTGACATAGAGAGAGATGGGGAGAGACTATCCTCAAGTTACAGATAAACTCCAGTTTCTGCTGAAATTTAGGGAGGAAAGTGACTTGACCAAAGTCATGCAACTAGTTACTGGCAGTGAATGGATTCCAAGGGCACCCTGTATAACTGCTCCTTCGGGGTTGATATGGTTTGACCCTGTGTCCCCACTCAAATCTCATCTCAAATTGTAATCCCCATAATCCCCATGTATCAAGGGAGGTGCCAGGTGTGAGGTGATGGTATCATGGGGGTGGTTTCCCCCCATGCTATTCTCATGTTGGTGAGAGTTCTCACGAGATGTGATAGTTTTATAAGGCAGTTTCTCCTGCTCTTGCTCACTCTCACCTGCTCACTCTCACTATGTAAGACGTGCCTCTTATCCTTTTGCTGTGACTGTAAGTTTCCTGAGGCTTCCCCAGCCATGTGGAACTATGAGTCAATTAAACCACTTTTTTTTATAAATTACCCAGTCTTGGATACGTCTTTATAGCAGTGTGAGAACAAACTAATACAAGTGGTCTTCCCATCATTTCAGGCTTCTCCAAAATACCAACTTCATAATATTTAGCTAGTTTCAAGAGATAAACGTGACCCCAAGTGGGTCAGCAGAAACACCATGAGCAGGGAGAGTGCACTGTGACACAAACCCACTGTTTAGTGGAAACACACTATACCAGAGGAGTGAAGTGGGGTTGACTGTGGTATTGCGATGATGCCCTCGTCAGACATTGGTGTCACCACCTCCCGCCAGGCACAAGCATCCTCAAGTGATTATGGCATGAGAGAAGGGGAGATGAAGGTCCGTGAGCAGACTTCCCACCCCACACCTGCTTGGCTTTGGAGCTCTATTTCTGACCTAAGGATAAACTCTCCCCTCCACCCTCCTCTGCCACTAGAGGAAGCTTTATCCTCCCCTGCTGCTTTGCCTTTGCTCAGGCTGGTCCTCCACAGGAAATAAACACCTTTTCTCCAAACTCCAAATGGGCAGATTCTACTTTCCCTTAAAAACCTAGTTAAAAGCCATTATCCATGAAATGCAACTCAAACACACTATCTCATCAGCCAAAATAATCTCTGTGATCCAAATTGTCTGTTAATTTATTCAGACAGCTTTTTCTAATGTATTTCATAAGTTTTCTTTCTCCTCTTAGATGTGTAAGCAACTTAAGGCCCTGGTGTGAGTCTTTAGATTTCCCCAGCCACACACCAGGCACAGCGCTGTGCATAGAGCTGGCATTCAATGGCAATGTGAACGAGCGAGCAATAGAAGGCCAGTCCTTCCATAGGTGTTTGGTGCTTCCTCTCCATCCATAACACAACGCAAACAAATTGCAGTGAAGGTCAGGGTATTTACCTAAATAATTTTTTAAGTGAAAAGAGAATTTTAACTCAAAACTTTGTCAGATGATAAATTCTTTTCAGATATATTTCTTAATTCCCCATATCAGTCTACATGCATTAAAAAAAGGGATTCACAGAACAAAAGAGCTCAAATTTTAAAATTTCTTTTAAAAATGAAATCTATGCCCAGAGAGTAAGAATGAATAAACTGATAACAATTCAAAAAACCAAGAGGAGTTTTAACAAATTTACAAGAAGACAACAAACAACCCCATTGAAAAGTGGGCAAAGGACATGAACAGACACTTCTCAAAAGAAGATATACATGCAGCCAAGAAACATGAAAAAAGCTCAAAATGACTGATTATTAGAGAAATGCAAATCAAAATCACAGTGAGATGCCATCTCATGCCAGTCAGGATGGCAATTATTAAAAAGTCAAGAAACAGCAGATGCTGCCAAGGCTGTAGAGAAATAGGAATGCTTTTACACTGTTGGTGCAACTGTAAATTAGTTCAGCCATTGTGGAAGACAGTATGGCGATTCCTCAAAGACCTAGAACTAAAAACACCATTTGGCCCAGCAATCCCATTACTGGGTATATACCCAAAGGAATATAAATAATTATATTATAAAGATACATGCACACGTATGTTCATTGCAGCACTATTTACAATAGCAAAGACAAGGAATCAACTCAAACGCCCATCAATGACAGACTGGATAAAGAAAATGTGGTGCACATACACCATGGAATTCTATGCAGTCATACAATGGAACAAGATCATGTCCTGTGCAGCGACATGGATGGAACTTGAAGCCATTATCCTCAGCAAACTAACACAGGAACAGAAAACCAAACACCACATGTTCTCACTTATAAGTAGGAGCTGAATGATGAGAACACATAGATAGAGGGAGGGGAACAGCACACACTGGGGTCTATTGTGGGATTGAGGGGAGAAGGAGAGCGTCAGGGAAAATAGCTAATGCATGCTGGGCTTAATACCTAGATGATGGGTTAATAGGTGCAGCAAACCACCATGGCACACATTTACCTATGTAACAAACCTGCACATACTGCACATGTACCCCAGAACTTAAAATTTATGAAAAGAAGAAGAAAAAATCCAAGAGGAGTTTTAAAAAGAATTATCTCTGTTTAATCTTCTGCAATTTAACATGCCCCCTCTACTCTTAATCAATCTTAATATCGCTTGACTATTATTATTTGTTGCCTGTCTATGAAGAAAAAAAATATGCGACCTGGAAATAAAAAGCTTTTTATCAGAACAAGTAGAATAGCGAACATTGTATAAACTGCATTGACTATGATCAAAATAAACAAACAAACAAAAGTTGCTGATGACAAAATCAGAATGGAAGTGGCATTTTTGAGATATTGCTTCTTTAATTCTGACGTTGGACCATGGGATGAACACTGTGAGTTAGCCTTATTCAATCCTGCACTTCCCTGGCCAAGTGGGACCCATTTAGTGGCCACTGCCTCAACCATACCACTGTGGAAGTCTGCAGCAGACACCCCAGCTCCAGCTGAACCCTTTATTCTGTTTTTCCACAAGTTGTCTGTCTAGCCTTGGCCTCCACCAGTAACTAAGAGATGGCTTTAGCCAGTATGTATTCAAGGTGCATTAGTGCCTGCCCAGCTCAGCACTGCACTACTCTCCCACTAACTCTGGGGGTGAAAATGGTGCATCTGCAGAGAAATGGGATAATCTAGGCAGCTCTGCTCCCTAGTCTGTCTGGAACCGGGGCACACAGTATGGCTTCCCTATGTGCCCTATGTGTATCCTGGGGACCTGCGTTTATGAAAAAGATGCCTCTAAAAAAATCGGGTTTCATGGTCAAATGACTTTGGAAAAGGCTGTAGTCTGAGTCGTCTTCTGGGAGTTTCACAGTGCATACCGGCATATTAAAGGAAATGAAAGGGCCTGCAGTAAAGAATCCGATGATATTTTGTTGAACTCAGCAAGTTCCAAATTTATTTCATTATGAACTGTCTTCCCAGTAACACCTTTGAATATGGAAACTTAGTTTGGGAAATGCTGGAGACTACAATTAACAGCTGTGTGGCTTTGAATCCGACTACAAGACAACTTTTGCTTTCCCTGTCCAAAAATCATTGCTCAACAAAGGGTTAGTGGAAGAATTAAACTACAAATGGAAGGTTTAGATTTTCTCACAACCAAACTATAAAATAATCTGGAAATTTTACCTTAACATAGGAAAACATGTATTTTTGCAACCAAGATCGAGAAAAGCATATTTTAAGTCACAATTACAATAGTCCACAGCAGTATGTTCTTTATAAAAACATGTGCTATCCTAGACCCACAACCCAATGTTGTATGTCTTTATATATATAAGATGAAGCAGAGCACAAAGTGATTACCCAAATATTTCAAATCATTTTCTACAGTGATGCCTGTTCATTTTCAGATAATTCAAGTTTACTGGATTTGAATGTGGAATTGGAGAACTAATTCTCATAGGAGCGTAAGTGACCTGAAAAGTTATCATAATTCTACACTATTTAAATATACTTCAACTGTTGAAATACACCTTATTAAATAAATTATGACTTTAGGAAGATATGGTCAATCAGCCATCTTTGATACCACTAAGAAAATATCTAGAATATTACATGATATAATATACTGAAAATTTCTCCAATATCTGAGAATTAATGTTTCCACATTTCTAAGCATCCAATTTATTATGAAAGAAGATTTGAACACTAAGTACTATGGGTATATGCATCAAAGTCTCCTAAAAATCAGTTTGCCCAGACATCAAATATCTAAAATAAAATTCATACATTTCCTTTTTAACTTCACACATCTCCAGTAATTCAAATAAAATCTGTTCACACTTCTGAAGGGGAAATCCTGCTACCATGAAACAGATCTATATTTCAGGTTATCAATTTTTTTAACACTTTAAGACCCATGCCAACCCATAAAAAGATCTATTTAGATTTAAATTTGAATGTCATTGCCTATTTCATTTCTTTAAACTGAGAACCATGTAAATATAAATATGCAAAATTCTCTCCCTTCCCAAAACAGAGTTGGGAAATGTGGCACATGGTAATACAATCTGAATCAGAGAGAACACTTTCCAGGATTTCCTCCTCCTAAAATCTGGGGGGAAAGGTAGCTGTTAATGAACTAGTTTAACACTTCGATGTTAGATTGAACTTTCTCTTCACCCATTCCATTTCATGGTCAAAATGATCATGTTTTCAAGCAGCCCTAGCGGCAGTGCCTTACCAGTGTAGATGCTGGCATTGGAGGCTGGGATACCAAACTGTGACTCGATGAACTTGGGAATGAAGGTAATGAAAGCAGTTACAATGGCACTCTCAGCTGTGTATGACAAACTCACAAAAAGGAATGTCATGTTGCTTAAGATCCTGACAGCTGCTCTTGGTAGGTCTACAAAATGACAAAAATGACAAATGAATGTTATAAACAATGGATGGAAAACAAAATAAAACTGAATTGTTTTTGAAATGAACTGGAAATAGCCATTCAGCAACATTTGCCACCAAAGAATAAAAAAATAGAAAGATCCGATGATGATTAGAAACCATCCTCTCTAAATAGATTTTGTTTTGTTTGGTGTTTTTCTTTCAACCAGGATATGGAAATTAAGTAAAGTACCTAAAACATACCCATACAACTGATAGTTCCTATTTCAAAACTGTTAGAATTATTTGCATTTCTTCATTGATTAAAACAATGTTATTTATTGTTAAGACCTCAAAGTCCACTAGACATGTAAAGTGCCTGCAATGCAGCCTTCAATTACAATTTCCACTTTTCACAACTAACATTATGATGTAGCTATTCCGCTTCTGTGGGCATCTACATGATGTTGTATTTCTGATTGTCAAGCCTTATTATGAAACAGGAAATAGTCACAGTTTAAAAAGCTAAAAGAATGAGGCCATGAGGTCAGACACTCTGAGGTACTGGAATTAGGGAACAAAGATCTCCAAAGGGAAAGGAGAGCCGAAAGGTGGGGGCTTAGAATCTGCTGAGCTGCCTCCAAGAAAGGAAAGCTTCACCCTTGAGTCTAGGCATTTATTTCACAGAACCTGCCATCTATATTTTTCAAGATATATGTGCAAGTATTTTCACTGGAGCATAGTTTATAATACTAAAAATATAGGAGGGGGGAATCTACATTTCCATCGATGGGAAATGTTTAAATAAAAGATGGCACAGCCATATAATGGAAAACCAGACAGTAGTTAAAAATGAAATAGAGCTGTATGTACTGGCATGAAAGAACTCCAAGAAATATTTGTATTAATTTGTAAAGCTAGCTGCAAAAATGGATGTACATATATGTGTGTAATTCTATTTAATTAAAAATCAAACAAATCAAAACAATGTATTTTATATGATCAAATACATACTTTTCAATCATACTCATCCTACAGCCTGTTGTAAACACTGTAAATTAAAATGTCATATCCAAGATTTAGAACTTAGAAAGTTAAGATTACCTATCAACAGTTAAAGATTCAAATTAGGTTCAGCAGTATATTAAAAGCCAATGTGTTGATTCTAAAACATCTGGGAAAAATATATAACACCAGATTATTAAGGGTTTATGTTCTCTGAATGGGACTAAGATTGGGAAATAGGAAAAAAAGGAGATTATTGTGTATATACTTTTGTATTTTTACAACGCTAGAACGTGAATTAATGTACATTTATGTAATCTTTATGTATCTTCATAGAAAAGGTAAGCTGCATTATTTTTGGCAATATAGTCATCTGAGAACAGTTATCTCTTTCAACATAATGAGTCATTTCATTAAAATTAGCCAAGAACTTTTATTAAAGCTATAATTCATAGCTTTCTATTCACCAGAATTTGAAACGTAGAAACTTAAGACTGCTCACTATCATCATTTTAAAATTTAGACTAAATTTAATGTTCTATATTTTAATTTAATTTTTAAAGTTTAAATTAACAATTAAAAAAAATTAAGATGCATGCTTCATTTTTTCACATGGATAAACACACCAGAGAAAAAACATAATCAAAGTGCTTCATTAAGTCATCCTACAGCCTCTTGTAAACACTGTAAATTGAAACGTCATATCCAAAATTTAGAACTTAGAAAGTTAAGATTATCTATCAACATTTAAAGATTCAAATTAACTTCAGCAGTATATTAAAAGCCAATGTGTTGACTCTAAAATCTGGGAAAATATAAAATAAATTTTAAAATAAGAAACTAATATACTATCACATGACTATTTTAAGAAATACTAGTTATATCAAACAGGTTTTTCTTCTGTAGCCATTTGGCTTGATAAAATAGCCTTCTAATTTCAAGTGTAACTAAAAACATGCATGATGGTTCTCTCTTCTTTTATTAAAAACATCTGCTGTTATCTAAGAAGAATTAGCAGAAGTTCAGACCTTCAACGACTCTAAGTTCCTCTCTTCTTTCTTCTACCTTTCTCAATCTCCTTTACTGGGGCTGAGCTTTCAGCCTACAGCCCTCCAGGAGTTGAGGTGGGAGCACAGTATCCACGGTTATACCTTTAGTTGGTGGGACTGGTTGATTTTTTTACATCGAAGGAGACTTAGCAAGTTATAAATACATTGAAAATAATGGAAATCAGTTTTCTAACTGCCAAAGAAGAGAGTTACAAATATGGAAAGGGGGATCATTCTACATCAGATTGGAAGGAGGTACTGGTATGAATTCACGGTTCAGATAGGCAGATAGATAAATAGATTAGATGAACATAGACCCATGGATGATAGACCGTGTGTGTGTTTGTATGTGGGTATAAATATAGGTCCTTCTCTGTCTGCTCACAAGGCTTAGAAGTAATGACACCCTGGTAGGAATGCATCCACCTGGCACCCAATTCTTGGTTTCTAAAAACCATCTTCTACTAAAAGGAACCAGAGCTCCCTGGAAAAATGTCTAACTTTACAACTGGAGCAGAGATAATACAAGATAAGCCTAGAAAACCTTGTTGAACAAGAAAGCAAAAATGTGCTCATAGAATGGTAAGGACATGTCAGAAGGACACAGAAGACAGCTTGAAGGATTCTCAATGGCCCAATCTGGGACAATTTGACCTCTGTAGATGCTAAACCAGTAAGCAAAAGTCTAACAGGAATGAAATATATTCGATGTTTATTATTCACAGATTCCATATTTGCAAAGACACCTACTTGCTAAAATTTATTTGTAACCCCAAAAATTAACACTTGCAGCACTTTCACAGTCACGTGCAGACCAGAGAAAAATTTGAGTCCTCCAATGCACACATTCCCAGCTGAGGTGGAACAAGGTGACACTCTGCTTTCTTGTTTCTGCTGTCATATTGTAAACTCATGTCCTTTCCATAATACATTGTCTCACATGTTTTGCATTTTTGTACCATTTGTTGGTGATCTCATTGCTTAAAATCCCCTGTGCTGCAGTGCTGTCTAGGGTTCCTAAAGTGCAAAAGACCATAATGTGCCTTACGGAGAAAATACTTATGTTAGATAAGCTTCCTTCAGGCATGAGTTACAGTGCAATTGACAATAAGTTCAGTGATAATGAATCACCCTATATATTAAATAAGGAGTCTTTAAACAGAAAGATACATGAAGCAAGGTCGTGTATCGACTGATTGGTTGAGGATTATGTTGTAATAGGAACCCAACCCAGTACCTCCCATAAGAGCGAAGTTCAGTCCAGGCTAATCCAGTGTTCACAGTGGCTTTATAGGACATAGCTGCCACAAATAATGGGTGTCAACTGGATTTACATAGCCTCAAAATATTTCCCCACAAAGTACTTTTTAATAACTCATTGATTAATAATTACATTATACTTATTAACTTTAGAACGAAGGAACCTGGTAAGTACGATCTTATCCCAGTGATAAAAGTTAGCCTAACTGGTGATAGAGCAAACTAACACTATGTGTCTCTGCTCCTATGTACTGAACATAGCATCATTTCAGTGGTGTAACACGGATGAATCAGGAAATATCACCAAATCCAAACTGAAGGATATTCAAAGTTAATGGATATACAAAGTGACTTGCTTGTACCTTTTTTAAAAGGTCAAGGTCATGAGAAACAAAAAAGGTTGAGTGACTGATTCAGGTTGAAGGAGACTAAAGGGCACAAAAACTAAACGCATGTGATCCTGGATTGAATCTTGGACATGATGGACATTATTGGGATAATCAGCAAAATCTGACTGGGGGCTGTGGTTTAGATGGTAGCACCAGGTCCACGTGAATTTCCTGATTCTTTTTTTTTTTTTTTTTTTGAGACGGAGTCTTGCTCTGTCGCCCAGGCTGAAGTGCAGTGGCCGGATCTCAGCTCACTGCAAGCTCCGCCTCCCAGGTTTACGCCATTCTCCTGCCTTAGCCTCCTGAGTAGCTGGGACTACAGGCGCCCGCCACCTCACCCGGCTAGTTTTTTGTATTTTTTAGTAGAGACGGGGTTTCACCGTGTTAGCCAGGATGGTCTCGATCTCCTGACCTCGTGATCCGCCCGTCTCGGCTTCCCAAAGTGCTGGGATTACAGGCTTGAGCCACCGCGCCTGGCCAAATTTCCTGATTCTTATGGCTGCCCTGTGGTTACATAGGAGAGTGTTCTTGTACTTGGGAAACATACACTGAAGTATTAGCGACAGTAGAGTACCATACCCTCAATTTCTCAGAAATGTTAACAATTGGGGAATCAGGATGTAGGGTACACTGGTGCCCTGTGCTATTTCTATAGCTTTCATGTAAATTCAAAATTGTTTCAAAAACATAAAATTTAGAAGACTAAGTTAGCAAAATGTTGTTAAACCTTCCTAAATTTGCAACCAAATACTTAATTTTTATGCAACAGAATGTATTTTAGATCAGTTTCTTGGTGTCATTTATAACTGTGTTATTGTAAAACCAAAGATGCAGTAAAAAGCATGATGAAGGAGAGATGATGAAATAATGATAGTGATTATCATTTTTTGATCATTTAATGCTAGGAAATCTTATAAATTCAAGCTGGCACTAAAACCAGGAAATACCTTCAGTGGTAGTAAAGTAGGAATAAAATTCAACACAAAGCACCAAAATTCAAGAGGTGGTCTATACTCTGAAATCACTTTGAAAAGAAGTGTTAATAGCATTGGCAGATCATTTGCTCCTTCCAGGTGCATAGTGATGACAGTGTAGGCGGCCCCATCATCCCGTGCACACGGACCTGGTGTTAAATTGCACTCCAATCACAACGGAGCTATGCTGCAATAAATCTGGTGCACCCAGTGGCCTCCAAAGCCTTTGGTCAAAATTCAGAAAATCTGAGATGGGTGGTGTGAGTGGATTCTTTTTTTTTTTTTTTTTTTTTTTTTTTTTTTTTTTTTTTGAGTTGGAGTCTTGCTCTGTTGCCCAGGCTGGAGTGCAGTGGCATGATCTCAGCTGACTGCAACCTCTTCCCCCAGGGTTCAAGCGATTCTCCTGCCTCAGCCTCCCGAGTAGCTGGGATTACAGGCAAGTGCCTCCACACCAGGCTAATGTTTTGTGTTTTTAGTAGAGATGGAGTTTCACCATGTTAGCCAGGATGGTGTTGATCTCCTGACCTCATGATCTGCCCTCCTCGGCCTCCCAAAGTGCTGGGATTACAGGTGTGAGCCACCATGCCCGGCCATGACTGGATTCTTATGGAAGTTGATAAGGGATGGTGTTTAGGAGCGACTGGATCAGTATCAGTGAGGGCAGAGGCCATAATTTATTCTCCAAACCCCATTGATCACAGCATGATATAAGGCAGAAGGTATTGATATGTTTCTAATTTTTTGACCATTAGCCAAACATGTTCCAGCATGTGTGAATATTTTATGCTCATTCATAAAATAAGTCACAATTTAAGTTTGTATTAGATGAAGGTCTTCACTTTTTTGTTTGTTTGTTTGTTTGTTTGTTTGTTTGTTTTAGATAGGGTCTCCCTCTTTTGCCCAGGCCAGGATGCAATGAAGTGATCATAGCTCACTGCAGCCTCAAACTCAGGGTTCAAGCAATCCTCCCGCATCAGCCTCCCGAGTAACTAGTACTATAAAAGGCCTTTATTTGGATGAGCAAAGCTTAAATGAGCACCAACTTCAGCGAACCTGAAAGGTGCAGTCATCTTTTCAAGCGGGCAGAGAGACGAAATTCCTGGGAGTTTATTTAGTTTGATGAGAAATATATCCCAGGCTACAGATGGCTCTGCAAGTCCCTGTCACACTGGAAGACCCCTCTTCTGTGGCTCCTTATACAGAAGCTGCAAGGTTTTTACCATAGGACCTGATAGCCCCAAATGAGCTGATTGGACCAGGGAAGGAGGCTGGACTCAGTTGCTACCTACAGGCAACCCAACAGCCACCAGAGGCCTAAGGCACACTCTGTGAGCAAAGACTGGCCAAAAACCCCTTGACTTTGTTTCCCTTAGAGTGTTTGCATTAGAGACTATAAAGGGATAAGTAGGCAGGGAGTATGAAGACTGAGTGAGGGACAAAAGTAAGGAAAACTGACCCTGGAGCCACAGTGGAGTCTGCAGAGTGACTGTGGGGCTCAATGGCAATGGGCACATCCCTATCAGCCAGGGGCCCAGCCACTGGGGCTTCTGCTCTCCCCTGGAGTCCTGCACCAGAACCCCAGTATCTCAGGTGGCTTGAACTGGCTTCTGCTCTTTACAACCTGAAAGGATCTGTATCATGTCTTTTTGCTCTTGTGTTAGATTACTGAAACAAACTTTGTTTTAATGACATATTTGAAAAATGTACGCCAACAAAGGGATTGACCAAGCAAAAGAGGAAGACCCAGTTACCATGAACACCACTGAGTGTGCCAGGCCTGTGAGAGCGGGCTGCTGCCTGCCCTTCCACTCTGTAGTCCTATGGCTGCCCTGCCCCAAGCTTCATCCGTGGCCTGGTCTACTTCATCTCTGTACTATCTGTGGATTTCCCACCGGTCTCCTTGGCAAATGTCAAACTCATCCATCAAGTTTCATGACTGGCGTCTGCCCCTATTGGAAGCATTTACAGCTTCTCTAGACAGTCTAGGGGGCTCCCTCTCTGTGCTCCCATGTACTTGGTCCATAGCTCTAGTCATCATTTCTTAGGTAGCTGCATGTGTTTACCTGTCTGTTCCTTTCAGGAGACTATAAAAGCTCTGACTGCAGGACCTTGGGGTATCTGTACATCTTCAGCTCCCAGCATTCATCTGGCCTATAGGAGGCACTCAAAAAATATACTTAGAATGTATTTATTAATATTCTTTATTATATCACTGGAATAATTTGTACTAAAACAATAGCCATATACTTGTGAGAAAATGAAGTCCATTCCAAAGAGGCATAATTTCCTGCTGGGGAGCAGGTTAAGAGTTAAGAAAACGTAAGACGAAAGGTGGTTCACAGTGGTGAACTCACTGAAAATAGAAAATTATGCTCCTTTTTAAAGTATGGTTCTTTAATGCTAACAAATCCTTAGTGGTGTCAGATAAGATTATAAACTAAAATGTCCATTAAAGAAAAATTAAAATACTAACAGGAGAAACAGAAAATACACAATATTGTCCTTTATCCAGCATATCTGAGAAAGAGGTATGCTTAATTTTTCAGATATCTGAGTGATTGCCTCTTTAAGCAACAAAGCTTTAAATATTTTTGCTGTATTAACTGGTAATACTAGAGAATGCATCGCATAATCAGACATTTTCTTCAAGATTCAAAGTCATAATTATAAATACTAATTTCTGTAGGCTAATTAGTTTCACCATATTTTTACCCTTCATTAATATTCTGATTTTTTTCTTCTGGTTGCAAGAAAATTCCATGCCCAGGATGTGTTGCTTGCGTGTTTGTTTTTACCCACTGACATTGTGCATCCACACCAACTTTTCTTTTATGTTCTTCTAAAGAGCTCTTCTAAAAGTAAAATTAGATATTAATTTTGTTCCTTTTACATCTTTTTTTAAAATTTAAACTGGGGGTGGGATAAGGACTAGTGCTTGTTTTATTATTATACAAGATAGGTAAGTTAGTATTATTATGAAACAGTTGACTAAATTTTATTACCTCCAAATGTACATTTCTAGCCAGGTATAAATTATGAGTATTAAATACCAAACAAACATACTGGCCCGTCTTAATGCTTTTCATAATTTTTGACATGGATATATCCAGACATACTAACATTTATCTAAAATTTAGTAGCCCAGGCAGTTTATTTTCCTTATGTTTAAATTCAACTAAAATACATACCCTTTTAAAAAAATAATTTATTGTGCCAAAATTCACAGAATATAAAATTAACTATTTTAAAGTGAAAATGTTAGTGGAATTTAGTACAGTCACAATGTTGTGCAACCACCACATCTATCTAGTTTCAAAATATAAATACTTTCTTACTATTAAAAAAGTTAAGCATTTTATTTTCAGAAATGGGATTGCACTTCACTTTTACTTTATTCTCTAAATTTTCTGTCATGAACATGTATTACTTTTAGGATCTTGTTTTAAAAGGTGCAATTTTAAAAGGATGCAGAAATGTGTCATCCCTGAAAGTCCTCCCTGACTCAGGCAGCCAACATGGATTCCTTTCTCCTCTTCCTTCCACCTCCTTAGAATGTACATACCTCCATTTTAGGACTTAACATATTAATATTGTGTCTACTTTCCTTTCTGCCTCCCTTTGAGGGCAAGGTCTGTAACTTTTCATGTATGAGTCCTGAGTTCTTAGTCCTGTAGTAATTGTCCCATAAACATATTTGTGAGAAAGAAAAACAAAAAAAGAGAAATTTCCTTAGGATAGATATTGCCAGCCATTTATCTCAATAATTAAATTATTGGGTTCCATTTGGAAACCCATCTAGTCCTTTGCTAAAAGTTTTAAATAACACCCATTTCTTATATAAAAGTACATTTTGAGAGAAGAATGATCAAACAGACAGATAAAGGCAGCTTAAAGGGACTAACGTCAAACAAGGCATAAAATTCACATTGGGCACAGAGACCAAGAATGAAGATGACAGCAACCAGAGTGGAAGGTCATTGTTATATAAAAGATGGGGATTTTTATTGATAAATTTTAAAATAATGTGATACTGCTAAAATACAGGGTTCTTTGCAAAGAACATGAGCAGTACCAAGGCCTTTGCCTTGAGGGCATAGGAAAGGCCTCCTCAGCGGGGAGGAGGAAAAGTGGTGTAATAAAGAAAGAGGGAACACCACATGATAATTATGGCTGAAGGAAGCCAGTGAGCGGATACTCCAGCTAGAACACATAAGCTTCTCTGTTAATCATGTTTGTAAATTTATATATTTTATAATGCTTTGACTTCTTAAAAAGCTTGTTGGCCAGGGACAGATTGCCCTCCCAGGACTACAGCCACTTCTTAGAGATAGCACTGGGCTCAGCCACCACTGGGAGCATACCTTTCATAAACAAACCAACCAATCCCAAGGTGGTGGCCCCAACCACCTCCTTATCTAACTCACACACACTTCACCTGTCCTAAATCGCCCAGGTTCAGGTACCAGACAACTGGAGGCCATCCTTGTAGCCCAGAGCCTATGGGCATTATTCAAACTAGCCAATCCTAAGCTCTTTCCCAAGGAAACCCCAATAAAGGCTGTGGCCCAGACTCTGGTCTCACTCCGATTCTGCCTCCTGACCAACCTGATGCTCCCCCTGTGGTCCTGCATGGCAGGGCCTGCCCCCTTCTCTTAGGAAGTATAAGTAATTATTCTACCAGTGGTATTAACCTCATCATGTCATCACTCAGATATCTCTATACATTAAAATCTCATGGGTACAAATTATTGAATAGCCTTTAACATCTCTTGAAACTCCTTAATCCTCTTCTTTTATAAGCACTTAAAGTGCAGCTGGCCCTCCATATCCATGGATTCTGCGTCCATGGATTCTGCATCCGTGGATTCAACCAACCACAGATCAAAAATACTCAGGAAAAAAAATGAATGGGTGCATCTGTATTGAACACATACAGACTTTTTTCTTGTCCTTATTCTCTAATCAATACCATATAACAACTATTTACATAGTATTAACATTGTATTAGGTATTATAAGTAACAAGAGATGATTTAAAGTATATAAAGGCATTATAAGTAACAAGAGATGATTTAAAGTATATGATTTAAAGATGTGTGTAGTTTTTATGCAAATATTACACCATTTTTATATCAGAGACTTGAGCATCATGGATTTTGGTATCCACCAAGGGGTTCTGGAACCAATCCCCCATGGATACCAAGGGATGACTCTATTTAAATGTTCCATTATTTCTAATCTTGTAGTTCCTATCATTTGTATTCTTTAAGGCCTTCTGGTGGATCAAAAAGCTGGCGAAAACATATGATCATCCTGCAGTGAAAACCTTAGTAACTTTTATGGCCTGTGAATTTCTCATGATCCTGTATGTTCTTGAGCATTTGGCAGATACAAATTTTCTATGCCTGTTATCCAGAAGAATCAAACTATTTTTAGTCAGGGTTTTCTGTAAAAGCAAAACCAAGACTGCTTATCGTATGCAACATGGCCAACACAGGACGTACATGCCCTCATTTCCTGCTCATTTTCTTTGAAAGAAATGACCCCACGGGCTTCCCAATCTAAGGCCCCATGAAGATACTCTATGTCCTCCCACCCCTCCAAAACACACCGTCAAATAGCATTTGCTGCTTGCCTGGAAAAGACAGGAACTAGATGACACTAGCACACCACAGTCACCTTGCAGCTTAGCACATCAAGCCCAAGACACTTACCTACAACAAGGGGGTAGAAATGATGTCTGCCAGGGCCTAAAAGACATCATTGGTGGCTCCTGGCCACAGTACTACCTTACTTGTTTAAATCAGCACTTTTGAGTATTTTCGAATATCTTTCTAAGGAGATGCTACTCTGATGAGTCACCCCACAGTTATTTTGCTGAGTATATAGAAAGAGCTTTCTTTTTTAGGGATTCTCTGCCTGGACTGTTACCATTTACTATTCACCTCCTAAGCTGCAAGTCCAAATCTAAAGATGTGGCTGACCACCAGAAATCATACATACAATAAAATAAAAGTTAGACAGAAAAGAAACAAAGAATTCGATACACAGAAAATGTAAATAGAGCAGAGCATCCAAACTGGGGGAAAGAAATGTGGCCATAAGACTTTTCCTGGGTTTCAGATTTGACTCTGACTTTCCTGGCCATCAAAGCAAAAAGCTGTATAATCATCATTATCAGAAATGCAGAAACATTCTACTTTCTTCCTGGAAAACAAAGTTTTTCCTAACTATGTTCTAGAGCTGTGATTTTCACAGTGCGGTTCCTGGACCAACAGCTTCAGTATCATCTGGGAAATTGTTAAAAAAAACAAAGCTAATTCTCAGGCCCCACTCCAGACCTACTGAATCAGAGACTGTGGACTGGGGCCTAGGGACCTGGGTTTAAGGGAGTCTTTGTGGTGATGCTGATGTAGGCTAGGTTCGAGAACCATTGATCTTTGGAAAGGGGTTTTATATAAAGGGCACTGAGCAACCATCCTATGGCAAATATGGGAAATTCAAGCAGCAACTTTCAATAAAGCTGCAAACACAAAATAAAGGGCAATTTAGCAAAGGAAGTATGTATGCAGAAAGACTAAGAGCACAGGGCCCAGGCATGTAGCTTTTAGTGATTCTTATTTGCTGGGTCAAAAATTGACCTGAACACATTCATACTATACTTGTTCCAAAACACCTAGCAAAGGAGCATATACAATGGTTCTGGGTGTTCTTAGGCAGCTCAAGTTCAGAATTTATTCCTTCTGCTTCTCTCAACTAGCTCCTCTCCCCATTATCTGAGGTTCAAACCCTATAACCACCTCTGGTACCTCTCTCTCCATTATTCCCATATCAGTTGTCACATCCTAAAGAAATGACCTCTTTTGCCAGGTGCAATGGCTCACGTCTATAATCCCAACATTTTGGGAGGCCAAGGCGGTGGATCACCTGAGGTCAGGAGTTCGAGACCAGCCTGACCAACATGGTGAAACCCCATCTCTACTAAAAAGACAAAAAGTAGCCAGGCGTGGTGGCGGGTGCCTGTAATCCCAACTACTCGGGAGGCTGAGGCAGGAGAATTGCTTGAGCCTGGGAGGCGGCGTATGCAGTGAGCAGAGATCACACCGCTGCACTCCAGAGTGAAACAAAGCAAGATGGTCTCAAAAACAAAAAAGAAAGAAAAAGAAATGACCTCCTTCTTCCCTCCTCTCGTTCACTAATTCATTCATCAAATATTTACTATGTACTTACTAGGTGGTGTAAACTCAGCAGAAATGTAATGGACAAAAAAAAAAAAAAAAAAAAAAAAAAAAAAAAAAAAAAAAAAAAAAATCCCTGTCTTCATAGAGCTTACTTTCTCATTGGGGAGGCAATAAATAAGTAAGTACAATCCATGGTAGGTGAGTGATGGGTGCTAAGGAGAAAACTAAAGGCAGAATGGAGGTAAGAAGCCTTGGAGGAAAGGTCAGCGATTTTTAACAGGGTGGCTAAGGAATGCCTCACTGGAAAGGGGCCATGTGAGAAGCTCACTGAGGAAAGTGAGAGAACATTCCCAGCACATGTGTGGCAAGTGTAAAAGTCCTGGAGTGAGACTGTGTCTGGCATGTTTGAGGACCAACAATGAGCCCAGTGCAGCTGAAACAGAACACACAATAAACAAATGGGACTGAAAGGAGAAAGAGTTGAAGAGGTAACCAGGGGTTAAATCATAGGTCACAAAGAAGTGGACTTTTCTGTGAATGAGCTGGGAGATCACAGAGCTTTGAGCGAAGGAGTGGCAATTTAACATTTCTAGCTGCTGAGTGGGAGGCATGTAGAAAGGCGGCAAGGGTCAAAGCAGCAGGGCCAGTTTAGCAGGCTGCTGTGCTTTCCTTCTCTACTAGTCGAAACCTCCCCACCGGGCTCTGTCTGCAGCTGTCTACCTGCGCCCCTTCCTAACAATCTGCTCCTCCTCCTCCCTAATCTACCTCTTCCACTGCTACCAAACACCGGCTCAAACCTCCCCATTCCCCATTAGAAAAGAAATCAGAGAACTCACGCTAGAACTCACGCTCTCCACCATATGCCCTGCTTGACCTTCCCAACCTCATCTCCCAGGCCTCTGCCACATATATCCAACGCACCAGCTACAAACTGCTTGTTCAGCACTTTCAAATACATCTACACAGTCCCAGTTTCTGGCCTTTGCTCTCTCTGCCTGAATATTCCTGACACCCGCCTCCACCTACTGAAATCCTCCCAGTCTTTCGAGGTTCATCCCAAATCCCACCTCCTCCACATAACTTTTCCTGATCCCTGAACTAGATGTTCCTTCTGCAGCCTTGAACCTCCACACCATTGCACCTGTTCTCTTTTTATGGTCTTTAATACATTTCCATTTGTATTTGTCCTGGCTCCCTCAGTGGACTCTAAGCTCTTGGAGGGTAAGCCATGGCTCACTCAACTTTATAACAAAAGCATGGAGTACAACACCTTCTATAGGGTGAACACTCAGTGAATTCAGTGATACCAGCATTATCCTTCCATGAGCAAAATTCTGTAACTTTCAGTGGCCTCTTTAAATCAGTTTATCACCTCAGGGCAACTATTTTATTTAGTTACGATTTTAAATATATTGCACTCTAACAGACAAAACTCTAGCAGAGAAAAAAATCTGTTAAATTTTATGCTTAATTAATAATACTAAGCAATTAAGCTTCAAAGATTAAAAAGTGGACATAGAAAGTAAAATCCTTCTTATGATTAACTGCCACCAAAAGTTTTTTAGATAGAAAGCTTGCCCAGTTAAATTTGGAATGCTTTAAAATGCTGGACCTCAAACCTCAGGAAAATGGATTTGCTTAAATATTTTAAGTGTTTATTTTATTGGTAAGATTTTATGGAATCAATGCTAATCTCTTTGTGGAATGTAATACAGATACACTGAGAATTCTACTTTCCCCTTTGTGGTGTCTTAAATCAGCATTATTCCTGCATAATTTATAATAAGAATATGAAAACACTGAGTCAGATTTTCTCAATGTCTGTCATTAAAATGTGGAGGTGGACTTATATTTTCTTCTAACATTCTTTGCAACAGAACTTCCCAAAAGGGCACCATTCTGTATGGCTCAAATAATTTTCTTTTTTTTTTTTTTTTTTTTTTTTTTTTTTTTTTTTGAGATGTAGTCTCACCTCTGTCGCACAGGCTGGAGTGCAGTGGCACAATCTTGGCTCACTGCAACCTTCACTTCCCGGGTTCAAGCAAATCTCCTGTTTCAGCCTCCCAAGTAGCTAGGATTACAGGTGCTTACCACAACACCCATCTAATTTTTGTATTTTTAGTAGAGACTGGGTTTTGCCATGTTGGACAGGCTGGTCTCGAACTCCCAATCTCAGTTGATCCACCTCAGCCTCCCAAAGTGCTGGGATTATAGGCATGAGCCACTGCACCTGGCCAATAATTTTCTGTTTAAGAAATTATAACTTACCAACTTCTACCTCCTCTTCGAAGGTACTAATATTGGTATCCAAATTTGAAATATAAAATAAAGACCAAAAATCCAAGTGTGGTGGCTCACACCTGTAATCCCAGCACTTTGGGAGGCTGAGGCAGGCAGATTCCTTGAGCCCAGGAGTTCTAGACCAGCCTGTGAAACATGGTAAAACCCCATCTGTACAAAAAATGCAAAAATCACCTAGGTGTGGTGGCACAGGCCTGCAGTCCCAGCTACTAGGGAGGTTGAGCCAGGAAGGATCACTTGAGCCTGGGAGGTTGAGGCTGCAGCGAGCCAAGTTCATACCACTGCACTCCAACCTAGGTGACAGAGAGAGACTCTGTCTCAATAAAATAAAAATAGAATAAAAAATTTAAAAATTAAGACCAAAAGAAGCCCTACTCCAGAAAATAGAAGGGAAAACAGGATCTGGGATTCAAACTCAGATTTAACTCAAAATGAACTTTTCTATGAATCATTCTTTAAGGCAAGACCTCAATAATAAATATCAGCTTTGTTCAAAAGTAACCTCAATAATAAATCTCAGCTTTGTTAAAAAAAAAAAAAAAAAAAATGATGTCAATAGCAGAATGATTCCTGGGGATTTAATGTGTCCTTTGGAAAATTATCTTAAATACTAATCACTTTCTTCGGGTGATATGTATTAGATACACTAAAGGAAATAGATGTATACAAGATAAAAATGAATTAATTTTAAATATTCTAATTGAACATTATTTTAATATCATCAATGTCATTTTAGCAAAACATTCTCAATATAATTCAATTAAAACAGTATTTCTTTCTAACAAGATGTCTCTTGAAGTTCCAGTCTTGATATGATTAGAGAATCCAGTACAAGTGGAAATAATAAAATGAATCAGTTGTGTGTCCCAGTCAGGAGATTTGGCTGCAGAAGTAGGATTAGTCATGATAATCAAGGCATAGGGTAAAAAAAGGAGACTTTATCAAAAATACTAATAAGAAAATCAGAATAGAAACAGATTTTATAAACCAACTACCCATCACCATTCAAAGACTCCTCTTATTCTTGTTTTTAAAAGACAATATCTTGAACCATCAAATTGAGCATAGAGAAGACAAAGAAAAGCAACCCCTGGCAGTACAACAAGATATCCCATAAAATAGTGTATAGATTCAATTTCCAAAATCATTTTTGAATTCTCAGGGGCCCTGATCGCTTTTGAAACTGCATGTCTAAGTATGGGTTCCCCAGGACCAGGACCTGAGACAAGAGTTCACGTCCAGGTAATTTATTTGGGCAACTCAGGGAACGCTGGGTGGAGAGCATGGTGGAAGTGCACTGGAAGGGAGGAGAGCCCACGAAAGACACAGAGACACACCTCAGAACTGCCTCCTCCAAGAGGGGCAGGAGCTGCGGGGCTTATCCAGTCATCCGCTTAAGACTTATCTGGGGCATGGGAGGCCAGGGGTTTCATTCCTTGGTACCTGAAAACCGCCTCAAGCAGGAGCCAAGCAGTTTTCTCAGCCCACAACGAAAATCCTTCAGGCAAATAATTTCAGTCCCGGCAGTTAGTGGACCTCCGCCATGAAAATGGTGGGGTCCAAAAATGTGGACAGGGCATTGATAGCATTGTCTACACTGCATCTTCCAAAAGAACTTCATTCCCAGCAACAGTTGTATCTGCTGTTGGTATTTGATATCAATCTTCTCCCCCCTTTTTTATACTGTCCAATAGATGATATATTTCATATTCAAGTCACCTAACCCTAAGCTATAAAACATATAATTTTATCTTATGTATGACTTTATTTCTCCTTTTGAGTCTACTTTATAGTCTCCATAAATGAAAACTCAAAGGCTGGCCAGGCGTGGTGGCTCACGCCTGTAATCCCAGCACTTTGGGAGGCCGAGGAAGGTGGATCACCTGAGGTCAGGAGTTCGAGACCAGCCCGGCCAACATGGTGGAACACCATCTCTACTAAAAAAAATAATAATAATACAAAAATTAGCTGGGCATGGGCAGGCACCTGTAATGCCAGCTACCCAAGAGGCTGAGGCAGGAGAATTGCTTGAACCTGAGAGGCAGAGATTGCAGTAAATGGAGATCGCACCACTGCACTCCAGCCTGGGTGACCCATCTCAAAAAAAAAAAAAGAATCACAAAGACTATTACTATGTTTTAAATTCTTTGACATCAACCTTGTCTCAATTGAGTTGTGAAAAAAAAAAATCACTCTTTTGATAGTAGCCATAATGGTCTATAACAGGTTCACAAAAATGATGGGCCAGTGCACATGGGAAGAGATCAGGCCATGCCAGCGTCCAGAGAACAATTTATGTTATTAGAGCATAAGAAGTCATGTACAGTTCCAAAAAGTGCACACTGTCATAAAATCATGGGAAGGGAGAGGGCCGAATCTAAAATGTAACTGGAAAGAAGCATTTTCAATGAAATAGCACTTCATTTGCTTTCAAAAAATATAGTCTTTAAAAAAGGTTCAATCTAACTATTATTATTCTTAGGCCATAAGGACATGTCTGTAATATATGAGTAACTTTATTCTAGGCTGGAAATGTTCCTCATTGGCCACACTGTGTATACAGTCAAAATGAGATGATAATGTGCCTAGGTAAATTTTACCTAACACAACCTTGACTGATGAAAGCACTTGATAAATATTATGCTTCATAATTTATACCAAAAAAAATCAATTCAGAAAATGTTGGAAACAAAACTGAAACTAATGGAAGCATCACATTATAGGTTTCTAGAATTAAAGGAACTTATTGTCATTCAACAGATATACGAAACACTGAACAAATATTGTCTGGTCATGATCACTTCAAATTGTTTAGGTTATAGATTGCCTAATCTAGCTTAATATAATCAGCATTTTAAGATAAATAAAATGAAAAAAATAAACTATACATCACCAAGACTTTCTGGATTTGGAGGCCCATCCCCTGGCCACCCTTCTCTGAGCCCACATGCAAGCATTTGACACAGCTGCTAAGTGAGATCCCTTTCTAGTGGTAGGTTTTATACTTATGTAGGCATCAAACCACACTACCAAAACCACTATTATTCCTCTGAAACAAACCCTCCATGGCACAATGCACTTGATTTTAATATTTTAAAATCAGACATCTCTAATTATAGTAAATAACATATATAGACATCTGTTTCTTTATGATCTAAATCAGTGCTTCTCAAACTGTGTATGAGGAAAAGCCATTTTTTAAAATTATTATTTCTAGTCTGTCATCTACTGATACTTTTGTAAAATACACAAATGAATTATTTAAAAATTAATTTTAAATAACATAAAATATAAGCTTAATTTTAAATTATTATTAGATGCAACACAAAAAAAAATTACTCTGTCAAGTTTCTAAAAGTTTTGCAACACTTACTCTCAGTCTTAGTACTTATCTGGCCACAAGCCAACCACAGACAGTGGGTAGACAGCACTGGCCTGGGACCACACTTTGAGTAGCACTGACCAAATCGCCATGCATGTATTTATTCAAGAGGTATACTTTACCTCTGACATCCTTTCCAAATCCCATAGAAGAAACTTTTTTGTCCACTTGTTCACTGTTGTTTGATTTCTCCTTCAGAACATCGTCATCACTAACAGCATCAACAGAAAACTTTTCTTTTCTTTTCTTGTGTCGAGGTGGAAGCTTTTTTGGAAAAGTAAACATTGGGAATATCACAAGAAACATTGCAATGGCACAAAGGAGGAATCCACTCCACCTAAAAAATTGGAAAATGTGAATAGCATTTATGGCTTTTCTTTTGTGAGTGAGAACAAATTAGTAAAGTAGAAGTTTGTGGTGATAAAATTCTCGAGAAAACTTTTTGTAATCAACTGTAAAGCAGTGGGAAGTTGAGCAAACTAAGAAAATGAAGAAATTCTCCCTTTCTGTGATATAAATGAGAAATCTACTCAATAATTATACTAGTGTTACATTGAATATTATAAACAGCAACCTGATTAGAATTTCCTTCAAGTGTTTTTGAGCACCAATGAGTTAGTTCTGCTAGCACTGCTAACCTTCTACGATGTTTATTTTATGATATGTCACTAAATTATAAATTCAATAGAAAAATAATGTAGACTATAGCATGTTATATGGACCAATATAGACATTTCTTTCTCATAAGAAAAGCATTAATATCCCATGTGAAATATGTTTTAAATTATTGAGAATATTCAAATATTTTTCTACAAACACTTAAGAATGTATTGACCCAGCCGGGTGCAGTGACGCACACCTATAATCCCAGCACTTTGGGAGGCTGAGACAGGAGTCTGAGATCAGCCTGGCCAACACAGTGAAACTCTGTCTCTACTAAAAATACAAAAATTAACCGGGTATGGTGGTGTGTACCTGTAATCCCAGCTACTCGGGGATTACCTGAGAATCACTTGAACTTGGGAGGTGGATGTTGCAGTGAGCAGAGATCGGGCCACTGCACTCCACACTCCAGCCTGGGTGACAGAGCAAGACTTAAAAAAAAAAAAGAATGTATTGCTGCCCACTTAGCTGGCCTTCACAATACTTCACCACGTATAAGGGTTACTGACAAAGACATTTAAGTTTAGTCCTTGCCTTCAAGAACCTACAACCTATTCATAAGCAAGCCAAAAATATAAGAAACAACCTCTAAGAAATGCAAAATGCATATAATTAAATATTAGATTATATGGTACAGATTATGAGTGCTATCAAAATTCAGAGAGGGGAAATGAATGTGTATTGGAAAGCTTTCCAAGAAAAGTAGAACAGGAGCTATTAGACTCAGAATTCTGTCCTTAAATTCACCTGAGGTTGCCACGTTGCAGAGCACTAGGAAGCAAATACAGAGAATAGAATGAAATTGTAGTATTAGAACCTTGGACTTCTTGACTGCATGATGCCCCGCGGGTCAATTTCTCAGTCCCCTTTCAACATTTCCTTAGCAATCAGAGGTTCCTGGCCCTCCCTAACAGGGTAGCCACGTTCTAACTACGATTCCTCACCTCCAAACTCTGCATTCAAGCTTCCAAGTTCATAAATAGCCAACACATTCCCATCAATTGTAAGCAGAATGCAAGTAGCATCGTAAGTATTAATACTGAATTCAATCAAGTAAGAATATAGATCCATTGCAAAGTGAAAATTCATTTTGTAAAATAAGTTTCTATTAAAGTGCTGTTATCAGCTACTAAAGGTCACAGTTGAGAGAATGATTCCTACAATTAGTCATTAATAATTGAGTGTGCTATTTTCAAAGATATTTAAAGTTATATCAAATGAAGATTTTAAGCTAGTCAGGAAAGGGCTTTATTTTGAGAAGTTTGCTCGGGGCAGACTTCCAGCAATCTCAGTTATTCAGAATGTAACCACCAGCCCAGTGCCTGACACAGATCAGGTACTCAAAAAAAATCTGCTGAATAAATAAATTGAAAGAGACAGTTTTGATTTTTAAAAGGTCAGCTGGGCACAGTGGCTCACGCCTGTAATCCCAGCACTTTGAGAGGCCGAGGTGTGTGGATTACCTGAGGTCAGGGGTTCGAGACCAGCCTGCTAAACATGGTGAAACCCTGTCTCAACTAAAAATACAAAAATTAGCTAGGCATGTCATTGGCAAGTGCCTGTAATCCCAGCTACTCGGGAGGCTGAGGCAGGAGAATGGCTTGAACCCAGGAGGCGGAGGTTGCAGTGAGCCAAGACCTTGCCACTGCACTCCAGCCTGGGCAATAAGAGTGAAACTCTGTCTCAAAATAAAATAAAATAATTTAAAAGGTCATCTGTCTACAGAGAACATAGCTATGATAATGCCTGGCCCCTCTTACTACTTGGGTGCTTACGAGGTCCTTACCCATCAGGCACTGCTCACTTGCCTCTGGAGCCAGTCTCCACAAACTCTCCATTCCAGTCCCCTGAATCCCTGCAGCTCCCTGAGCTCTCATACTCTCTCCAGAAGAGGACAGACAGTGTAGTGTAGGGGACAACTCATGGGCTGTGGCTTCAGACAGACCTGGGTTTGTATCCTGTCTTTACCACTTGCTTACTATAGGATCCTGGGAAAATTACTTTGCTTTTCCAAATTGGCCTTCTTATCTACAAGAGGGGTAATAAGTATGCTTGGGGATCATCAAAATTAAATAAGATAATGTTATGATGGACGTCATAAAATGTCTGTCCCCAAATTAGCAATTGGTTCATGATAGCTAGTTTTGTGTGGTTGCTTTGCTTTTTAATTTATTTATTTATTTATTTATTTTGATTTTTTTTCTTTAGAGACAGTGCCTCACTCTGTCGCCCAGGCTGGAGTGCAGTGGTACAATCATGGCTCACGGCAGCCTTGACCTCCCGAGCTCAAGTGATCCTTCCATGTCAGCCTACCAAATAGCTGGGACTACAGGCGCAGTGGCTAATTTTTTATTTTTTTATAGAGAAGTGGGGGGGTCTCACTATGTTGCCGAGGTTGGTCTTGAACTCCTGGGCTTGAGTGATCTGCCCGCCTCAGCCTCCCAAACCGCTGGGATTATAAGTGTGAGCCACCGCACCCGGCATGCTTTTTACATAGCATTGCACTCAGCCTCCCTGCCCATCCCAGCCCCAGCCATTGACTTAAAATTATATGCAAACATTAAAAATCTACTTGTAATAGCCCAAAGTGAAGGTGCGTAACAGGAAGGGGAGAAATATAGCAAATAAACAAAAATAATACAAAAATAATATTAAAGTGTGGGGTCACTTCAAAGCAGAGCAAACCGACTCACATTCTTCAACAGTCTCAAATAACATCGATACAACCATGATATAATAATGATGCTAAAGAGGACTCTGAGAAAAGCTGAGTGAGACAAGAAAGTGTGCAGTACATGTTGGAAAAAGACACATCAATAACAGCTACACTTGAAAAGCCAAGCTACCTAAATCCCTTTCATGAACCGTGACTCAGAGACCATTCACTAAGGGGGCCAGTAAGAGAATGGACTGAGAGCTCTGCTCTGGAGTCAGTTTCTTTTCCCAGCTCTCACTGACTCTGAGGCCTATGGAAAATTATTGAACTCCCTGAACATCAATTTCCTCAGCTGCAAAATGCACATAATACCAGTGACTACCTATGGTTGTTACAAGGCTTAAATGAGAACGTTTGTAGAGCTTAGTATAATGCTGGACATAAAATAAGTACCCAATACATTTTAGCATTATTCATTCCTTCCTTCCGTCTTCTCCCTCTCATCATATACCTATTGAAAACTTATCACTGCTGCTAGACATCATATAAAATAACATTGCATCAAATAACTGTCTTTGTTCAAGGTAGAAGTCTGTTACAAGCAGTTACTCAATAAAACTCAAATTTGTGTTTAAATAGACCCTCATTATATATTTCTATATTGACAGTCTTTATCATGTGTAGAACTAACATTGAGCCATTAAAAATGGGTAAAATTACTTCAGCGCTGATTAAATTCAAAGGACTGAATAGCTAACACATACTGTACAGCAGGAACAACTTAGAGTGCCAGACATGTAAACTCATTCATTCCTCACAACGACTCTATGATAATAAGTACCATAACTACCTTCTTTTATGGATTATAAAAACTGAGGCACAGAGTAACTTCCCCAAGGTCAGATAGGTATTAGGTGGCAGACCAGGGTTTAAACCCAGGGGAATATGGCTTCAGGGTCTATACTCTTCATCTCTCAATTTTATTTATTTATTATTTATTTATTTTGAGATAGAGTCTCACTCCGTCTCTCAGGCTAGAGTGCAATGGCGCGATCTCGGCTCGCTGCAACCTCCGCCTCCCAGGTTCAAGCGATTCTCCTGCCTCAGCCTCTCGAGTAGCTGGGACTCCAGGCATGCACCATGACACCTGGCTAATTTTTTGTATTTTTAGTAGAGATGGAGGCTCGCCACGTTGGCCAGGGTGATCTCAAACTCCTGACCTTCAAGTGATCCATCTGCCTTGGCCTCCCAAAGTGTTGGGATTACAGGCGTGAGCCACCATACCCAGCCCTCATCTCTCAATTTTGCTGCCAACTGGACTAAGGTCTCCTAAAAACAGTTCAAAAGACAGCATAAAGCACTGGTAAGACTAAAGCTCCTGCCTTCCCTCCTTCTCCCTACCCGAGTTGGTTCTCCCCATCTTTCCCTCCAGATGTTTCCCTGTCACTGTGCCCTCCTTAAGGACCTCTAAATAGAACACAGAACATATGCTGGATGTTCATAAATAGAGTTAATTAATCTGGTTTTCTGACAATGAAAAAAGTCTCTACTCTGATTTATTTCAGAACTGGAAAGAAAACAGACAAGATCAAAAATTTCACTATGAGTCAAGAACTTAAAACTCCTGTGTTACTTCCCTAACGCTGACAGGGGAACTCCTTTCTGTATGATTTAAAAATTCATAACACTTCCAACTTCAAAGAGCATTACTTATGAAAATAGGAAATGTGTATAACAACTAATATCTGTTAGCTGCTTTGAAAATCAATAGTGTTAAACATTATTCCTACCAACCTCAGGGTTATAATGTTATTATCATGTAATGAAACGCAGAGAAAACGAAGTACTCTAAGACACTCTTTAGAGACTAATTACTTTCTCCATATGTGTCTATGTTCCAAAAAAAAGTGAGTAATTACTTGGCACGTATCTTTTCTGATACTGAAGTATTCTCTTTACTATAAAGTGAAAATGCCTTATCAATGTATATATATTGCTAACCCACATGAAATGAATTCAGGACACCAATATTTTCAGTTAGTGCTTGCAATTGTAAAAAATAACTTATCATGTTCAAGTTGAGGACTGCAAGAACTCAAACATGACTCTGTTATTTGGATAAATAACATAACATCCAAAGTTGAAGTTCTCATTCTGAGTCCTAAGCATTACTTATTTTGGAGGACAGTTAAGTCCTAGGAAGCGAGAAAGCAGCTAAATCTCTAGCACACGTGAGGAAACAAAATATTAGCAAGAAAAAAGGGTCACTGAGAGTGTGACAATGGAAAAGCAGGACTGGCATTCCAGGCAGTGGGAGAGGGTTGTAAAGCAGACACACAAATACAATAAGAAAGTGAAAACAATGTATTTTTTTTTTTTAAAGCACAGAAAAGATACTGAAAGGTATGATTAAAGTCAGCAGGAAAGTCCCCACACAGCCACAGCAGTCCTTTTCCTTCACTCTGCTATAAAGGAAGCACCCCAAACCTAAAGAATGCAGATTAAGCCAGTGTCCCCAAACCCTCTGTATAAGCTCCCTACTATAAGAAGTGGCTTCAGGACCACAATCTGATTCATGTGACAGTTGTGGAGGTCAGAAGTGTAAAATGGTTGAAAGGGCTGCGTGCCTTCAGGAGGCTGGGGAAGATCCCATTTCCTTGCTTTTCCAGCTTCTAGAGTCCACCTGCATTCTTTGCTTGCAGCCCCTCCCTCCATCTTCAAGGCACATCACTCCAACCTGTGCTTCAATCAGCAAATCTCCTTCTCTGATTCTTGCCCTCCTGCCTCGCTCTTTCCTTTGATTACGTTGGGCCCACCCAGGTCATCTAAAATAATCTCAGAGTCCTTAATCACATTTGCAATGTCCCTTTTGCCATGTAAGATAACATATTCATAGGTTCTGGGGATTAGGATGTCACTTTCTTTGGGATGTTGTTATCCTGCCTGTTACCCCTTCCCAGACACCTTTCAGCTATTTTTTGTCTCCCTATTGGAAAAATTTTAAATACAAATGTACTATTATTTTAACTATTGTTAGTAAGAAGTGAAATTTAAAAATTAGAGAACAGAACTTACCAGTTTCCAATGAAACGAGGGTCATTCTGGTCAAGGTGAACAGGATTTCTGGGATCAACATAAAAACCAATAAGAAGTCCACCTAATAAATATCCCACTGCAGGGCCAAGTGCTCCCATGACATACATGATGGCTGAGAAGACAGAAGGGGAAATGTGAAATACAGAGACGTTTCATTACATGTTAGGAGTTCTCTCATTTCACTGTCATACCATAGACACGTCACAGTTCAATCCAGTTAACTTTCAAAAAAGGGGACCTTCGGAGATTTGTGTCCATGTTTACATCTTGGTTTTGAAGCTTGCCCTTTATTTACCCATTGTCCTCTTAGAGCAGCAGAATCATTGGGAGAGCTTTTTTGGTGGCTTTTGTTTTGTTTGTTTGTTTGTTTTTTGAGACAGTCTCGCTCTGTCTCCCAGGCTGGAGTGCAGTGGAGCAATCTCAGCTCACTGCAAGCTCCGCCTCCCGGGTTCACGCCATTCTCCTTCCTCAGCTTCCTCAGCCTCCCGAGTAACTGGGACTACAGGCGCCCGCAACCACACCTGGCCAGTTTTTTGTAGTTTTAGAGACGGGGTTTCACCCTGTTAGCCAGGATGGTCTCAATCTCCTGACCTCGTGATCCACCCACCTCGGCCTCCCAAAGTGCTGGGATTACAGGCATGAGCCACGGCACCCAACCCTGTTTTTTAATATAGGTGTTTGGGCCCCACTCCAGAACCACTAAATTTTAATTTCTAGAAGTAGAGACCCAGGCTAGTTAACGAGGCAGTCACTGAATAACCAAGAGAAGATTTTTTTTTATGTCTAAGATAAAGAAAAAAAAAGAAAAAAGTAGGTGTCACTCATCATAGCTAGAAGATTCTAGCAGGATGAGGGAATTCAAGGCCAGATTTTGCTATGAGGCTGAATTCAGCTGAATTGACAAAACTGCTTAAGTGTCCTCAAATTGCTAATATTTTTTCAAACCACCACTTTAGAATTAAATAAGATGTTACAATGCATTCGGTTTACTGTTAATTGAAGAATCTTATTCAAATATGAATAAATCTGCCTAAATGGCATGGGTCAAAAGTTCCAAATGGAAAGCACCAACCACAGATGAACCAGAAAATAATTTTTTAAAGCACATGCCCAAGGGAGTGGGGAAAGTATGTCTCACTGTCAGTGGATCAAAAAGGTTGTCACTGTATCCAAAAAACTTGCCATCAAAATGGGCATATAGGCCAGGCACGGTGGCTCATGCCTGTAATCCCAGAACTTTGGGAGGCTGAGACAGGTGGATCACTTGAGGTCAGGAGTTTGAGACCAGCCTGGCCAACATGGTGAAATCCCATTTCTACTAAAAATACAAAAATCAGCCGGGCATGGTGATGTGCACCTGTAATCCCAGCTACACGGGAGGCCGAGGTGGGAAAATCACTTGAACTTAGTAGGCAGAGATTGTAGTGAGGCAAGATCACACCACTGCACTCCAGGCTGGGAAACTGAGCAAGACTCCAAAAGAAAAAAAAAAAGGATGTATAGCAAACAACAACAAATTCATTAGCATATTTAATTATTTATTTTTCAATTTTCACTTTTATAATTTAAAATTATAAAATAAGTAATATTTTGTCAATTTTAAAATTTTAAGATAGGGTATGTAATTCCTTGAGAATCATAGAAAAATCTAGCCACATTCCAAACCTAATTTTTTCCTATTTGAACTCAGTTATCTAGTGACAAATCAATAAATACCTTTTTTTTTTTTTGAGACGGATTCTTTGTCGCCCAGGCTGGAGTGCGGTGGCATGATCTTGGCTCACTGCAACCTCTGCCGCCCCGGTTCAAGCGATTATCCTGCCTCAGCCTCCCCAGTAGCTGGGATTACAGGCGCCTGCCATCGTGCTGGGCTAATTTTTGTACTTTTAATAGAGACAGGGTTTCACCATGTTGGCCAGGCTGGTCGCGAACTCCTGACCTCGTGATCCACCCACCTCAGCCTCTCAAAGTGCTGGGATTACAGATGTGAATCACCACACCCAGCCAATAAACACTTTTAAGGCACTGTTGCGTACAAGGCCTGGTAACGAACTCAGACATTAAGTGTTCCTCATTTCCAATGTCGTCATACATTGTTAACCACTGAGTAAATAAGGAAGCTTTACCATATCCTTTAAAGTTACCAGAAAGCAAACTGGAATAATTAGAATGGCTTCACCTTACTTTATCATTCACACCTACATACACTTTGAATGATTTTTGTACCTCCTGTTACTTTTAACCACAAACAGCAAGACAGTAATTTAACAACTGCTCTCACTCTTCACACTATTTCAAAAGAGAAAGCACAGTGTTTATTTTATAGAATCATCTGCTCATAACAATAAGACATTAAGTTCTTTGACTCTCCATCTGTGATTGGAAATGGAGAATGGAGGCAGAGCCACAAGTAATTGGTACTCTTTTGGAAGTATACTTCTCATCAATAAAATTAGAATTTTGATAAAGATCTTGTTAATCTCTTTGTTTATAGCCTAGACTGTAACTCAAGAATAGAAAGTTACAGGTATTCCCATATGCATATGAAGATAACACTTATGTTTACACCTCCAGGCAAACCGGCATCATTTACAACTTAAAACTGTAATGAGGCCAAAATGTGACATGAATCATTCTCCCAAAATAGTTCTTCTGGCATGAAAGAGGCTATCTTACAAACACAGACAGGGAAAAGGGTATTTTCGCCATACTGTTTTTGCCAGGGGCACCTGAGGATAACATCTTGGAGTGGCAAGTGGAATTGTGCAGGATGTGTATTGGCCAGACACACAATTATCCAGTGAGAGGAAAATTCATTAAATAGCATTCACCAAAAAAAACCCTAACTACTCTCTAAAATATAGATAAAGCTTTTTAAAATTTGTCAGTGTAACCAGAAACATTTATTTCTATTATATAGCAAGCAAGTCCAATGGAATCATTCCCATATATATCTGTGTGCCTGTGTGTATATATGTATGTATATGTGTGCCTGTGTATGTATATGAATGTATATGTGTGCCTGTGTGTATTTAGATACATATACACACGCACACACACAGGCACACATACGCATATACACCTACATATGTGTGTATATGTGTATATATTACTGTATATTGCAATTATATATGTATACATATGAATATATAACTGTATATTACAGTTATATAAGAATGTGTGTATATGTATATTACTCTGTTTGTGTATTATATATATATATACACACACACAGAGGCACATATACATATATAATTCTTGACCTGGTCCCATTTAGTAAATAAGTCATTCTCTGGGAAGAAGTATTTCTGGCTCAAAGAAGCCTTTCTGGTTACTGCACTAACATTAGTGGATTAACCAATGGTTCTCAGTCAGAGCTTACAAGAGAAGCAAATTGTTGAAGCCAACCCGTACCACTCAACTCCCCAGTCAAAACTCCCAGTCATTCCTACTGACTGAAGGTAAAGGTCTAAACTGCCCCACCTGGAGTTCAAGTGCCGGACAAACTGGCCTCCTGCCACCATTCTATCTTAACACTGTAAGATCTCAAGCCTGTACTCCAGGCTCCATGATCAGCACAGGCCTAGGAGGAACCAGGTCCCTTCCTTTGCTGACCTCACCATACCCTGCCTGGGCCTTTCCAACTCTCTGGATCCTACCCATTCTTCAAGGTCCAATCAAGTCCACCCCGACTGTCCTCCTCTGAGTGGCCTTTCTCCTCAGAATCCCTGTAGACTCTTTTTTGTCTATTCTAGCAGCCTTCACACTCCATCATGCATCTCTAGAAGTAAACGGTTTTAAGCATTTATCTCGAATGGAAGTGTTTTCTGTGTGATGTGTAGGTACTATCAGTCTCTCTCTCACAGCTCACTTCGAATGCATCAGTAAATCCTGTTGGTTCTCCCATCAAATTATATCCAGCATCCAGCCCCTTCTCCTCACCTCCATAGCTAATACTCTGGTCCAGGCTCATCTGGAAAATTACCCTAGGCCTTCCAGCTGGTCTCCTGGCTTCTGCCCTTACTTCCCTACAATGTATTTCAACACAGCAGCCTTAATATCCTCTAGAAACATGAGCCAGATCATGTCACTTCTTGGCTCACATCCTCCAGTGCCTTCCCATCCCACTCGCAGCCCGAAACCCACGTGTAGCTACAGGGACCTGCCGACACATTTGCAGCCTCTCCTTTACCTCCCCACTTCGCCTCTCATCACTCCCTGTTCCCTAGGCTCCAGTCATACTGGTCTCTTCATTCTTTAATCTTCCAGGCACGTCTCCCCGCCTTAGGGTCTTAGCAGTTGCTCTGTGTGCACGTGTGTGTGTGTGTGTGTGTGTGTGTGTGTGTGTGTTGAACGCTCTTTCCTGCCACATGGCCACATGGTTCCTTCACTCCCTCCCTCCAGGTAGTTACTCAAACAGTTCCTTCTCACTGACTCCTGACATGGCCACCTTATTTAAAAATTAAAGACTCTTTCCCCAATTCTTACCACCCCTTTTCCCACTTTATTTTTCTCCTTAGTATGTATCGCCACCTAACACTACATATTTCCTTTGTCCATCTTTCTTATCATCTGTCTTCTCCAACTGGAACATAAGATCCTCAAGAGATGCTTATCAGTGGTGCTCACTGCTGTGTCCCCAGTGCCCTGCACGTGGAGGAGGCACACAGCCCTCTGCACTCACACGCTCGTTACTCTCACTGCTCCCATGCAGCCAGTGAACACTCTACTGTCATGAATAGTAGTAGATGTCATGATGAAGCTCTTCCTCAGTGTACACCAGCTCCTGACATCTTAGCTAAGAACAGCAGCTATCAACCCATATTTCATGCGGTGAAGTTGATAAATTCATGTTTTTTGACCATGTCCCACCAGATCTGATTACACCGTCATTGGTTTTCTCTTTTGATGAAGAACTTGGAAGTTTGGGCTATTCAATGAACCAATAACATAAATACAAATAGAAGCTCCAATCTGTCCTTCCTGCACCCCATTGGATTATCTTACAGGCAACGGAGTGCCCACTCCCCTCTGAGAGCACGCTAAATCATTCCATTCATTTGAGATTAAATGTGCCCTACTTTTTATTTCTATTTATCCTGTCAAATAGTCATCTCTTATCTTTTCAAGAAGCTCTGCATCCTTGACAGCAGGAATCACATCCTGCCTAGTACTACATAGTGGGTAAAGCACAGACTCCAAAATCATGTGTTCAAATCTCAGCTCCAATTCTCAACAATCTTAGGACATTGAGCAAGTTGCTTAAGCTCTCTGAGCCCATTTCCTCATCTCTAAAGCTGAGATGCTAGAAGTATTGACTCACAGGGTTATCATAGGCATGAAAGGAGCTAATACGTGTAAAGCATGTGGATACAGGTATATAATAGCCTGGCACACAGGCTATATAAGAATAAGCTGTTTTAGGCCGGGCACGGTGACTCATGCCTGTAATCCCAGCACTTTGGGAGGCCAAGGTAGGTGGATCATGAGGTCAGGAGTTGGAGACCAGCCTGACCAACACGGCGAAACCCCATCTCCACCAAAAATACAAATACTAGCCAGGCATGGTGGCACACACCTGTAGTCCCAGCTGAAGTGGGAGGATCACCTGAGTCTGGGAGGTCAAGGCTGCATTAGTCATGATCATTCCACTGCACTTCAGCCTGTGCAATGGAGTAAGACCTTGCCTCTTTGGACATGGGAGGCATTCAATATAATTTTTTTGTGGACTGATTACATACCATGATCAAAAGAATGACCATGCCCCCTATTTCTTATCCTATGTCTCTGGTTCCACCTTTGTCTGGATGTACCTCCTCCCAACCTTGGCAAGATGTACAGGTTACACATCAAAGGAATGCCTGTTATTTCATTATTTGCTCATAGTCACAGACTTAGACTTATATAGATTTAGACTGTATTGGTCATCTCAGGCTGCCATGATAAAATACCACACACTGGGTGGCTTAAGAAACTGACATTGATTTCCTCAGTTTAAGAGGGTGGAGTCTAAGATCAAGGTGCCATCAGCACTGCCTTCTGAGGAGGCCTCTCTTCCTGGCTTGTGGATGACTACCTTCTTGCTGCATCCTCCTCTCCCTACACAAGCAGGGAGAGAGCATTCTGACGTCTCTTCCTCTTCTTATAAGGACTTTATAGATTTGGGACCAGGCACATGACCTCATCTCACCTTAACAACCTCCCTATAGGCTCCCTCTCCACATACAATCATACTGGAGGTCAAGGCTTCGACATATGAATCCTTGGGGGACACAATTCCGTCCCTAGCAGATACCAACCCACCTGCAGCCATATCATTGCTCTTTCCCTTCTCTTGCTATCACTTCACTGCTCATCTAACATGTCTGTCCTCACCTTGACCACAGCCTGCCTCCCTCGGCCTCGGACATGATTTCTCTCCTGACTGTGCTTCCACCTCGTTCACTCAGTCAGCAAACTGGCATCTTGTGGTACCATCCCTTCAGGCTTGACCGAGTCCCCAGGGTCTGCTGGTCCCATGGTCATTCTTTCTCCAGAACATCCTATGTACACTTGACCTAGAGCTAGCTCAGTGACCCACATGGGCTACACTCCCCATCCTTGAAAGCCCAGTGCTTCATTGAGGCCTCGCCTGACCCACACAGGCCACAGGAATGTCTGTCCTAGGGGCTCACATCAAGTATTATCTGCACTAGCCACTGTATTATGTTGTTGTATTATCACTACACACCCATTCACCACTTTTTCTCATCTTTCCAGCTAGGTTAGACAGAATTTGAGGGCAGGCAACATGAATCACACTTTTCTAAATCTGCCCCAAAATCTAAAATACTGAACTATTGACACAGGAAGCACTGAAGTGAACATCCTCAGATTAGATCAGACCCCCGCACCCACACCTGTGCTGTGTCAAAAGTTACTCTCTCTGAGCCCTAATAAGATGATGCATGTAACATGCTTAATATAATAAACATTGAAGAAATACTAAGTTGGATTTTTATGTTGAATAATTACCTATTAGTTCTCTAATAAATATTATTAAATATTAATTTTGTGTAGATCACATACATACATTATTTAATACATGACATACTTAACACCTTTAGGTTATCTTAATAAGTTATCTCTTCTGGAGTCACTATTTTTGATTCAGGAACTGGTTTTTGTGACAGGCTGGGGAGATGGGAGTTGGGAAAGAGAACATCCAGCCTCTCTTTCCTTGCAGAAGGACCAGTGCAAGGTATCTTTCTGGAGTTGAACACGTGCGTGTCTATGCCTGTTTCTATAATTATTTTAAATTAAACTTTAGGGTTTTTCCTAATGATTAATAAATATAAGATGGATTCATCTAGGGAGAACTCTCAAGAGCACAAAAAATAATTTTAAAAAATCAGCATAATCTCTACTACCCAAATAATACCATATTAACAATAGCAATAAATATTTTGTACTATTCATATGTTCATCTACTGTATAAACTTTTTAAATAGTTAGAATTACACAGTAATTATTGTTCTATAGTTGTTTTTTCGTGTAACTATCTCAAGCTTTTTCTGTATCAGTAAGTATTCTTCTATAACATCTGCTGTGTCTAAATGGTGCCTCATGATGTGGTTATCTGCTACGTCATAGAATAATCCCCTATGGATGCCAGCTTTATGCTGTTACAAATATCTAGCTGAGATTATTGCTCTGAAGATTGTATGACCTATTTGGAGCTTTATTATGTATATGCTGCAAAGAACCAGATCCTGGCCGGGCACGGTATCTCACACCTGTAATCCCAACACTTCGGGAGGCTGAAGTGGGAGGATCACTTGAGCCCACGAGTTCAAGACTAGCCTGGGCAACAGAGTGAGACTCCGTCTTTATTATTTTATAATTAATTAATTAGTTAGTTAAATTTTTTTTAATGAAGCAGATCCCAACGTAAAGATTGCGACCCCCACCCACATATACACACCCCACCCCTGCCGCAAATCATTCCCAGGTCAGCTGTGTACTTTCGTGGAGTTAAGAAGCCACAGCTTATGATGGGAAGGGCTTCTGATATGTTCAGACCCTTCCAAAAAGGCCGCCTTCCATAAGGGGAAGCCAGCTCCCCAGCTCACCCTGGCCTCGGACATCACAGCTGCCCCAGCCGAGAGGCGGCTCTCGAGAAGCCTGGCCCTGCCACAGCTTCCTAGCTGCCTCCTCGCTGCCTGCCCCCCACAGTGTTTCCTGTACTGATCTGCCCCAAGCTCCTGGACCTTACCAGAACTTGTATTCAATTTTCTTCTTAAATGACTCTTCCCCTTATTCTATGATCACTTCTGCTTTTGACATTAAAGCACATTAACTGCTATTTTTAATCCCATTTACCATCACATTTTTAACTTTCTCCTGCAGATTTAACCTTTATTATACTCTAATCTCTCTTTCACTTTTAGCTTTTGATCTTACATTTTTATTTTATTTTATTTTATTTTATTTTATTTTATTTATTTTATTTCAGATGGAGTTGTCACCCAGGCTGGAGTGCAGTGGTGCAACCTTGGCTCACTGCGACTTCCGCCTCCCAGGTTCAACTGATTCGCCTGCCTCAGCTTCCTGAGTAGCTGGGATTACGGGCTTCCGCCACTATGCCCGGCTAATTTTGCATTTTTACTAGAGATGGGATTTCACCATGTTGGCCAGGCTGGTCTTGAACTTCTGACCTCAAGTGATCTGCCCACCTCACCCTCCCAAAGTGCTGGGATTACAGGTGTGAACCACCACACCCCACCAGATCTTACATCATTTTAAATGCATTTTATCTTTTAAAACATTTTCATGGGGTGTTATATTTTAAAATTAACTTTCATGTTTTCTTTTGAATGTGTTCTTACTATTTCTCATACTTTTAAGTTTGCCTACTTTTTTAGTGCTGTTCGTATGAGGCTAAATTTATTTGTAGCAATTATCTTGATTTTGAACTTTAAACCTTTGTTATATTCCTTAATTTTACCTTATTTTAGTGCTGAATGGTTTTCTTTCCTTTTTAGTCTTCTTACATTATCTTGTTTAAGAGTGTTTATCTTACTCTTCTCTTACGCGGTGCTTATTTTGTGATCAGTTTTGGTGATCGCTCATGAGAAGCTGGGCGCAGCATCACACCTCTTCTGGGCATATCTCGCCCAGAGGTCTCTGTCGCTGTTGCCCCAGCTGCCCCTCGGGCTTGTCCAGTGGGTGAAGGATGGTAGCCTGAGAGGCTTAGAGTTCATTCTCTCCAGGACTCGAGCTCACTCGGCACATGGCATGTTGGATTAGCTGGAACCTATGCTTGCTCTCTCACATTATCCAGTAATGAGAAATGTGAGTTCTAATCCAAGTTCTCTGATGAATAACTGCTGACACTAAGATGAGCCAGAGGGCTCTTTATTCAGCTCCAGCCTGGCCCTGGGGAGGGTCCTATGGGTTGACCTTCCCAATGGCTGCTCCAGAGATGGGGAGAAATTGCACCCTGCAACATTCTCTGGGAGCTACTTCACCACTTATCAAGGCTGCCGCCCCCATTCCTGGCAGAATTCAGAGATGCTTCTCCCTCTTCACCACAAAAACCCAACAAGGCTGCATCAGGGATTATCTCAAACAGGGTTGTTCCATGAAGTCAGCTGCAACCTCAGGGAACAACTCTCTGAACTCTAAAATCTGTATTAAATAATTCAACCTGCCTGGAAACCTATGCCCCTGAATCACAAGAAATGATTCTGGCATATAATCCCAGCACTTTGGGAGGTCAAGGCAGGAGGATCACTTGAGTTCAGGAGTTGAAGACCACCCTGGGCAACGCAGTGAGTCTTCGTCTCTACAAAAAGTTTAAAAATTAGCCAGGTGTGGTGGCACATGTCTCTAGTCCCAGCTATTTAGGAGGCTGAAGTGGAAGGATCCCTCCAGCCTGTGGGGTGATGGGGGTTGAGGCTACAGTGAGCTATAATTGCACCACTGCACTTCAGCCTGGGTGACAGAGAAAGAGAAAAGAAAAGAAAAGGAAAGGAAAGGAAAGGAAAGAAAAGAGAAAAAGGAGGGAGGGAGGAGAAAGGAAAGGAAAGAAAGGAAAAGAAAGAAAGGAAAGGAAAGAAAGGAAAGGAAAGGAAAGGAAAGGAAAGGAAAGGAAAGGAAAGGAAAGGAAAGGAAAGGAAAGGAAAGGAAAGGAAAGGAAAGGAAAGGAAAGGAAAGGAAAGGAAAGGAAAGGAAAGGAAAGGAAAGGAAAGGAAAGGAAAGGAAAGGAAAGGAAAGGAAAGGAAAGGAAAGGAAAGGAAAGGAAAGGAAAGGAAAGGAAAGGAAAGGAAAGGAAAGGAAAGGAAAGGAAAGGAAAGGAAAGGAAAGGAAAGGAAAGGAAAGGAAAGGAAAGGAAAGGAAAGGAAAGGAAAGGAAAGGAAAGGAAAGGAAAGGAAAGGAAAGGAAAGGAAAGGAAAGGAAAGGAAAGGAAAGGAAAGGAAAGGAAAGGAAAGGAAAGGAAAGGAAAGGAAAGGAAAGGAAAGGAAAGGAAAGGAAAGGAAAGGAAAGGAAAGGAAAGGAAAGGAAAGGAAAGGAAAGGAAAGGAAAGGAAAGGAAAGGAAAGGAAAGGAAAGGAAAGGAAAGGAAAGGAAAGGAAAGGAAAGGAAAGGAAAGGAAAGGAAAGGAAAGGAAAGGAAAGGAAAGGAAAGGAAAGGAAAGGAAAGGAAAGGAAAGGAAAGGAAAGGAAAGGAAAGGAAAGGAAAGGAAAGGAAAGGAAAGGAAAGGAAAGGAAAGGAAAGGAAAGGAAAGGAAAGGAAAGGAAAGGAAAGGAAAGGAAAGGAAAGGAAAGGAAAGGAAAGGAAAGGAAAGGAAAGGAAAGGAAAGGAAAGGAAAGGAAAGGAAAGGAAAGGAAAGGAAAGGAAAGGAAAGGAAAGGAAAGGAAAGGAAAGGAAAGGAAAGGAAAGGAAAGGAAAGGAAAGGAAAGGAAAGGAAAGGAAAGGAAAGGAAAGGAAAGGAAAGGAAAGGAAAGGAAAGGAAAGGAAAGGAAAGGAAAGGAAAGGAAAGGAAAGGAAAGGAAAGGAAAGGAAAGGAAAGGAAAGGAAAGGAAAGGAAAGGAAAGGAAAGGAAAGGAAAGGAAAGGAAAGGAAAGGAAAGGAAAGGAAAGGAAAGGAAAGGAAAGGAAAGGAAAGGAAAGGAAAGGAAAGGAAAGGAAAGGAAAGGAAAGGAAAGGAAAGGAAAGGAAAGGAAAGGAAAGGAAAGGAAAGGAAAGGAAAGGAAAGGAAAGGAAAGGAAAGGAAAGGAAAGGAAAGGAAAGGAAAGGAAAGGAAAGGAAAGGAAAGGAAAGGAAAGGAAAGGAAAGGAAAGGAAAGGAAAGGAAAGGAAAGGAAAGGAAAGGAAAGGAAAGGAAAGGAAAGGAAAGGAAAGGAAAGGAAAGGAAAGGAAAGGAAAGGAAAGGAAAGGAAAGGAAAGGAAAGGAAAGGAAAGGAAAGGAAAGGAAAGGAAAGGAAAGGAAAGGAAAGGAAAGGAAAGGAAAGGAAAGGAAAGGAAAGGAAAGGAAAGGAAAGGAAAGGAAAGGAAAGGAAAGGAAAGGAAAGGAAAGGAAAGGAAAGGAAAGGAAAGGAAAGGAAAGGAAAGGAAAGGAAAGGAAAGGAAAGGAAAGGAAAGGAAAGGAAAGGAAAGGAAAGGAAAGGAAAGGAAAGGAAAGGAAAGGAAAGGAAAGGAAAGGAAAGGAAAGGAAAGGAAAAAGGAAGGAGAAGAAATGATTCTGGAGTTCCTACCAGTGGTCAGCCAGGCAGACATGGGCCTTCCTGGACCTGGGAAACTGAGGGACCCAGTCAAAACCAGCATCATGTAGGGCTGCATAGTCACCTACTTCCTGGCCTCATGCCCTAAAAGGTTGAATAAGGATTCACATTGCAAGTTCAGAGATCATCCACTCATCCATGCACTCTGTGATGCAAGGCACTGGGACAGGGAGGGGTCATTGCAAAGGTCAATCAAACTGATGCGTTTTCTTCCAGGAAGGAAACATGTAAAACTCACTATGATCCAAGGTTCAGTGAATAGGTGCAACAAGCACCAATAATATGCTGTGGACTGTGGGAAAGGAAGGATGCGTTGTAATTAGTTGGGAAGGGAGGACAGAGAAGGCTTCATTGACCCTGGACACTAAAGGCTGAGCAGCGCACGTGGGCAAAGGCACACAGATTTGAAAGTGCATGGTATATTCAGGGAATTGCAACTGACCACACTCAGGGAGAGGCAGAGAAGAGTGACCACCACCACCTGCACCCTAGTCCCATCTTGGGACCTCGATGCATACACAGTTATGTGCAGGTTGCCAGCCCCTCTTCTCTGAGTGCCCTAGAGGGTGATGGTAGCACAGAACTGACTTCCCCTACCAAGTAATGGCATTTGAAAATGGTTTTCTGTTGTTTCTCAGAAGACAAGAGAAGAACAAATCACGTCCACTGTGCTACTGAGAGCAGGCTCCAGCATCTAGAACGGGGAGTCTGGGCACTCGTCTTTGGCTCTCCTGAACACTTGTATCTTTCCTCCCATACCCTCTTCCCTCTCTGCTTTTGCAACAGTCATTGGGATTCAATTGAGAGTCCACAGTACCAGAGGCTGTCCAAGTCCTCTCTGTCCACCTCATTCCTGCTGTTCCCATCTCTTGGAAGTGGAAACAATTCCCCTTCTCATTCATTCTCTCTGTTTTGGGGCAGAATTCAGTGAAAGAACGACCACCCTCAACTGTGGTGGACATCTTTTCTTTCTGCCTATTGAATTCCTATAGTAAAAGCAATTCCATTTTCCTTTGGGGGCCACCCCTATTGCACACAGTTTTGATAGCCCGTCATTCATGGGGCCCCATCTTCCATGATTCATCAGAAGACAGGTGACCAACCCAGGCCACTCAGATGCCCTTCTTCCTGGAAGATCTTTCCCCAGATGCCCACGGCTCACTCACTCCCTTACTTCTTCCAGATCTCTGCCCAAATATTATCCCTTACAGAAGCCACCGTATTCCACACATCTACACCTGCCACCTGCTTCCATCCCACTGTCACCCACCCTGCTGTTTTCATTAAGATGTGTATGACTGCACTACATACTTTTATATATTTGTTCATTATCTGCCTCTCCCGCTGGAATGTCAGCTCATTGAGAACAAGGACTGTTTTTCCTCACTGATGCATTATCAGTGCCTAAGCAGTGCTGATTGTAAGCACTAATAAGCCTTTATTGAACGGAGAAGGGATGAAGACATGGACTTTGAATCTTGGGTGAAATAACAGAAGCAGCTGCAGTTTCGTCCTTACAGCAGAGCCTTGAAGAGTCATCCATAGGCTCCTGGTGCTAGGCCCTCAGCGCTGCCCTGTCACAGCAAGCATCTATACCTCCCTCAATCCCACCCCAATAGAGTCCTTGATTTACAGAGTTGGTTCCTATGCTTTACAGTCACAGATCCCTGACTCATGCCTTCTCCAGGCCCTCCACAGGCCACCACCATCTCCAAGTGGGTTTGCTGGGTTCTCAGAGTCTCCTTATAACTGACCTGGATTTACTGTTCCCTTTGACCAATTTGAACTTGGTCTCTAAATTATCACCCTCTGATTCTAAGTCACACCCCACCCCCAGCTCACTGCTGATTGCCCATGGCTCCCCCATATTCCCTCTGGTGTGTAACCCACTTTCTCAGCTGCCACACACGGCAGTGAACCCTGCTGAGAACTGTGCCCACAGCGGTTTAAGGTTACAAGCTTAATATAGGTCCAGTTTCAGGGTCTGGGACTGCACCCAGGATGGTGCCACAGAAAAACATTTTATGCACATGCCTAAGTCCTCAAATGACTATTAACCCTGGTGTGGGGCATAATGATAGGAGGCCACCCTCTTGCATGCGTTTGGTGACACAGCACTGCAGATAACAAAAGGACATGAAGAATAATCCACACGCATCACCACGATACCGCAACAGTGATACCAACTCTCTTTCAACTGGCATATTCCCCGAAAAATAGCCAAAGTACTTTAAAGCACCAGAGCACTGTATTTAAAGAAAATTATTCCAACTCATTCCTTTCACTCACAAGCACAGGCAGATAAGAGGCCTTTGATCTCAGTTATTTTGAGCAGCAATTTTTTTATTTTAAGTGATTCCGTTATTTTGACACAGGCCTGACAGCAAAAGAACAGCTGCCATGGCAGTCAGGGAATAGTCTATCACTTTGCTGAAACATCCAGAGAGCACCTCAGGTCACAAATGAGAGGGGAGGAGGGTTTCAGTAGATTTGGAGAGCTTTCTCCTCGCTGCCATAGAGAGAAATCGTTGGTTGAAATTCACTAACTTCCTTTAGAAATATTTTCAAAGTAATTTGAAAATTATTAAGAGAATAATGTGTTCCCTAAAAGGGAACACACAAATGTATAAGAAGCAGCCAGTTACGCTTAATTAGCATCTGAGGTATGGAAGGGGAACAGGTTTAATGTGCTGTGGCTTTAAAACATCAGATTGGCACATGTATCCATATGTAACAAACCTGCGCGTTGTGCACATGTACTCTAGAACTTAAAGTATAATAATAAAAAAAAATCAGATTGCCACCTGTGAGTGACCACTGTCTATACACTTCATCAGATCCTCAAGAAGGAGCACAGGGTGTTATCAGGAAGGCATGAAAAATATCAGGCCAAATTTATTTAAGTATATTTTGGAGCAAAACCATTTTCATAAAAAGTTAAGAATGAATCCCCTTAGAACACAAACAGAAAATGGATGGGACTTATCAAAACATAAATGAACTCATGAAAAACATTAACCTCATGAGTTATCAAAGAAATAGAAGCTGCAGCTGGACACAGTGGCTCATGCTTATAATCCTAGCACTTTGGGAGGCCACGGTGGGAAGATCACTTGAGCTCAGGAGTTGGACACCAACCTGGGCAACATAGTGAGATTTAGTTCTCTACAAAAAAAATTAAAAATTAGCCAGGTGTGGTGGTGCATGCCTGTAGTCCCAGCTACTTGGGAGGTTGAGGCAGGAAGATGGCTCCAGCCCAGCAGACTAGGCTGCAGTTTGCCATGATTGTGCCACTGCAATCCAGCCTGGGTGACCAAGATCCCATCTCAAAAAAAGAAAAAGAAAAAAAGTTGCAAACAATGAGACACAATTCTAATTTAATAAACTCACAAAGACTGAAATAACACTCAGTGCAGAAACAAAATCAGTGAGTTAGTTTTCTTATCCACTGCTGGTACAAAGTTACATGATCAAGCTTTTGGACAGCAATTCCCATATATATATATATATATATATATCATAGTAACATTTATCAATATATTATGTATACAATAGAAACAACATTAATAATAAAGTGATTGTTAACTAAATTTTGAGACACAATGTGGCTATTAATTTTAATGTTTATGAAGAGTTTNAAAGAAAAAGAAAAAAAGTTGCAAACAATGAGACACAATTCTAATTTAATAAACTCACAAAGACTGAAATAACACTCAGTGCAGAAACAAAATCAGTGAGTTAGTTTTTCTTATCCACTGCTGGTACAAAGTTACATGATCAAGCTTTTGGACAGCAATTCCCATATATATATATATATATATATATCATAGTAACATTTATCAATATATTATGTATACAATAGAAACAACATTAATAATAAAGTGATTGTTAACTAAATTTTGAGACACAATGTGGCTATTAATTTTAATGTTTATGAAGAGTTTTATAGCTTGAAGAAATATTTATTTTTAAATTTAAGTGAAAATGAAGGATACAAAATTTTTTTAATAATGTGGTCATGATTATATAAACCTTCAAAAAAGACTTGGCTGGGTGCTCAGACCTGTCATCTCAGTACTTTGCTAGGCCAAGGCTGGCGGATTGCTTGAGCTCAGTTCAGGACCAGCCTGGGCATCATAGCAAGAACCCATCTCTACAAAAAATACAAAAATTAGCTGAGCGTGATGACATGCACCTGTAGTCCCAGCTACTTGGGAGGCTGAAGTGAGAGTATCACTTCAGTCCAGGGGTTTGAGGCTGCAGTGAGCCGTGATGATGCCACTGCACTCCAGCCTGAACGACAGAGTGAGACCCTGTCTCAAAAAAAGAAACAAACCACAGAAAAAACAAACATCTAGCAGGAAACAATTGTAGAAAATATTTCTGAACAGGCACTTTACCAAAAAAGATACATAAATGGAAAATAAGCACATGAAAGAGATTCAGCATCATTAGTCATCAGAAAAGTGCAAATTAAAACCACAATGAAATACCACTAAACACCTATTTGAATGGTTAAAATTAAAAAGACAGACCATACCAAGTGTTCTTGAGGATGTGATGCAAACTAGAATGTCATACCCTGCTGGTGGGAATGTAAAATTGGTACAACCACTTTGGAGAACATTTCAGTAGTGTCTTACGGAGTCGAACATATACATATCACATGATTCAACCATTCCATGCCCAGGTATAATCACAAAAGAAATAAAAACATATGTCCATACAAATGTTCATAGAAGCCTTATTTGAAAAAGTGAAAAACTGGAAACATCCAAAACATCTATCTAGAGATGAAAGGATAACGAATTGTAGTATGGTCATACAATGGAATATTACTTAGCAATACAAAGAAATGAACTATAGATAGTTGCTGAAATGTGGAGAAATCTCAAAATAATTATGTTGAGTGAAAGAAAGCAGACATAAAAGAGTACACACTGGATGATTCAATTTATGAAATTCTAGGAAACTTTAGCTATCCCACAGTAATAAGAAACCAGAACAGTGTTACCCAGGGACTGAGGAGGCCAGGCAGAAGGAGAGATTTAAAACAGGCCCAAGAACGCTCTTGGCAATGTTGGATCTGGATCCATTTGCCATCTTGATTGTGGTGATGACTTCACTCAGGTGGGTGTATGGGTCTGTGTGTGTGTGTGTGTGGTCGTGGTGGTAGTAGTAGTCCCCACTTACTCTTAGTTTCACTTTTCGATATATTAGTTACCCACAGCCAACTGCCATCCAAAAATATTAAATGGAAAATTCCAGAAATCAACAATTCTGAAGTTTTAAATTGCACTCCGTTCTGAGTAGCCTGGTGAAATTTCACATTGTTTAGCTCTGTCCCCACCGGGGATGTGAATCCTCCCTTTGTCCCGCGTCCTGACGCTGTCTATACTACCCACGCGTTAGTCATCAACATCGTCTGCTCTTGTCATCCAGTCATCGACGTGGTCATGACTGGATGCCAGAAGCAGACGGTCCTTCCTCTGAGTGTCGTTAGAAGGTCAACTGTCCACAACTGTCAACTGTGCCTACGTCATTTATCTCCCTTCATCTCATCACATAGACATTTTATTATCTCACATCACCACAAGAAGGGTGAGTAAAGTACAGTAAGATATTTTGAGAGAGAGACCACATTCACATAAATTTTATTACAGTATGTTCTTGCAATTGTTCCATTTTATTATTTTTGTTGTTAATCTACTGTGACTAATTTGCAAATTAAACTTTGTTATAGGTATGTATACATAGAAAAAGACAGTATATATAGGGTTCAGATCTATATGAGGTTTTAGGCATGCATCGAGGGTTCGGGGGTATTCCCTGCAGACAATGAGGGACTATTGCATATTTATATATATATGTATGGGTGTGTGTGTGTGCATATATGTGTTAAACCATTTCAAATTGTATATTTAATTATGTACAGTTTATTTTATGTCAATTTTATGTCAGGAACAAAAGGAAGGACCAGAGATCTAAAAGTGGATTCTGGAAGTGGTTGCACAACTCTATATATTTACATCACTGAGTTGTATACTTAGAGTAGGTAAATATGGTCTGTAAAATATGCTTCCAAAGAGTCACAAAAAAAAACAAAATAGACTAGAAGGAAACGCATCCATGTGTTAAAAGTTGTTAGCTCAGGTTAGTGAAATTACAATGGGGGTTTTTTGGTGTTTTCCTTATAACTTTTCATATTTTCAGGTTTTTCTAATTGAATCCATATTAAAATAGGCAAAAAATTAAACATATCTTTGGGAATTAGTAGTACCTTTATAGTATTCAGCTACCAATGCTCCAGCCATCAAATGTACTATCTTTGTATATACTTAGGACAAATCAGTATTTTTTAACTTGAAGGAGGCCTTTACAGGTTAATGGACTTGTTTTATTTGTTCTTATGTCTATATCATTTCTTGCAGGGGCACCTCACACATCCTGAACATCAATAATCTCTGAGGAATGTATGTACAGGACAGTATTTGTAAAGCAACCCTCCCATTTTCTGTAAGATTGATCTGCCTAGTACTTCAGGATGACTTCTTATAGGCCAAACTATTATAACAAGTCAAGGGTTAACAAACTACCAGCAGATCTGGTAAATACAGTTTTATTAGAAAACAGCTATATGGATTCATTTATGTATTGTGCATGGCTACTTACACCAAAATGGCAGAGTTGAGCAACTGCAACAGACACGGTACAGCCCACAAAGCTTAAGATATTTACTATCTGACCCTTTATATAAAAAGTTTGCTGACCATTATAATAAACCATGGCAATCTTTTATTAAGCATTTACTGTGTTCCAAGTATCAGCAAAATGTTTGCATACATTTGTTTATTTTAATTTTCACCCATAAGGTAGTTATAATTATGTAAGCTATGACTCTAAACCACAGAAGTATGGGTAAATTTTTGTTTAGAGGCACATCTGAAAAAGCCATTTCTCTATAAAGTTTATAGTTTTAACATGTTAACTACATAGAATAAAATTATGCATAGAAATCAAAAGACTATTTGCATAAAAGAAAATTTATTTGTAAAATCAATTTTCCAAAGCAGGCAGTATCTCAAAGGTTCAACTTATAAAGGTGTAAACCCAAAGCAGTATTTTAATTGAACTATAATTCATGCTGAAGTGAAATAGAATCATAACTGTGATTTAATGACTACCATTCAGAAACTACACTGGGTGCTTCACATTACTTGTGCCATCAACACTATCATTCCTATGGAAAAAAACATACTGTCATTTTCAATTTACAGATGAGAAAGCTGAGTCCCTGAGAAGTTAAGGAGATAAGCAATTAGTAAGTGGTAGAGCCCAAATTAGAACTTGACTCTATCTGAACCCAAAGTCTGTCCTCTTTCCATTTAAGGGCACATTTCTCCAAAACACAAAAAAGTATTAAAATTTTAATTATAAGAAGCTTAATTAAACTAAAAAGCTTCTGCACAACAAAAGAAGTAGTCAACAGAGTGAACAGTCAACCTGCAGAATAGGAGAAAATATTTGCAAAATCATATATACAACAGGGGACTGATATCCAGAATTTATAAGGAACTCAACTCAACAACAACAAAAATAATTCTATTTAAAAGTGGGCAAAAGACATGAATAGATAATTTTCAACAGAAGGCATACAAATGGCCTACAGGCATGTGAAAAAAAAATGCCCAACATCATTAATAATCAGAGAAATGCAATTTAAAACCAAAATAAGACATCATCTTACACCAGCCAGAATGACTATTATTAAAAAGACAAAAAATAACAGATGTTGGCAAGGATACAGAAAAAAGAGAACTCTTATACACTGTTGATGGGAATGTAAATTAGTATAGCCACTATGGGAAACAGTATGGAGATTACTCAAAGAACTAAAAATAAAACTAACATTTGATCTAGCAATCCCACTACTGGGGTATCTACCCAACTGAAAGGAGATCAATATATCAAAGGGATATTTGCCTTCACACGTTCATCATTGCACTATTCACAATAGCAAAGATACGGAATCAACCAAAGTGCTCATCAATGGAGAACTGGATAAAGAAAATGTGGTACATATACACAATGGAATACGATTCAGCCATAAAAAATAGCATTATATCTTCTGCAGCAACATGAATGGAACTGGAGTCCATTATCCTAAGTGGAACAAGCCAGACACAGAAAGACAAATAGCACATGTTCTCACTTATAAATGGGAGCTAAATAATGTGTACATATGGATGTAGATTGTGGAATAATAGACAATGGAGATTCGGAAGGGTAAGGGTGGGTGGTGTATGATGAGCAATTACTTAACGGGTACAATGCATGTTATTTGAGTGATGGATACCCTAAAAGCCCTAATTTCATCACTATGCCATTTATACATGGTATTACCCAATTACCCAAAACACTATAAAATTATGCCTGTACCCCATAAATTTATTCAAATAAAAAAGAAGCATACAGGACTCTGCTACTGAAAAAGAAAATCACATAAGAGCTGAAAATCTCAAAATATTTTTGGAGCTGTTAGTAGCAGGAGGCTTAAAAGCATTCTAAATGAAAAAGAAGCTCATTATTAGATTTTCTTTTCCAGTTTCATCACTAATTGGTTTCCATAAGGATGGCAGGGAAATGTACATTATCTGGAAAATACATGCCAAATATGTTGCATGCCATTTACTTCAGTAATTACGGTGAAGCTTCAGAATCGCATACCAGTTGTTAAGAGCAGCTTAAATTTATCTCCTGGGAAGGCTAAGTCACTGCCAGGAAGCACCTTCCAGGTAAACAGGCATCTGTGTGACACACTATGCTTTCCAAGCACTTGAAGAAACGAGATTTCCATTGGAAAGATCCAAGTTCAGGGCAACACCGAGGCACAACTGGAACGATGTCTTGTGCAAAGTCCCCACAGTCATTGGCATCACCATGGCCATCCATTGGATTTTATAGACATTTGAGTGATATAAATCCTTTAGGACACTTTTAATGCTACCCTGTTTTTTGCATCAATCCACAGGAATTAGTCTAGGTACACTTTAAGTAAGGCTGCCTGCACTGGGGTTCCTCGTAAAGTTTTTTCTTGAATTCAGAGGCATATTAGTAGGCAAAGTCAACAGTCATTGACTGCTACTATAAGATAATATTGAGCATTTGTTGTCTGTAAGATACTGTGCTAAGGCCTTTATATGCATTTTCTTATTTAATCTTCACTTCAACCTTATGTAGTAGATACTATGATTATCCTAACTTTTTTTTTTTTTTTTTTTGGAGACAGAGTTTCTCTTTTGTTGCCCAGGAGTGCAATGGCACAATCTTGGCTCACCACAACCTCCACCTCCCAGGTTCAAGCGATTCTCCTGCCTCAGCCTCCCAAGTAGCTGGGATTACAGGCATGTGCCACCACACCCAGCTAATTTTATATTTTTAGTAGAGATGGGGTTTCTCCATGCTGGTCAGGCTGGTCTTGAACTCCCGACCTCAGGCAATTTGCCTGCCTCAGCCTCCCACAGTGCTGGGATTACAGGCATGAGCCACTGCACTCAGTCTATTATCACAACTTAAAGCATTTTCCTTTATCACCACTTCATCAATGAAATAATAGAATAAATTCATCTGAATTAAGAATAGATAACATCAAACACGGGGGCCTGTCAGGGGGTGGGGCACGAGGGAAGGGAGAGCATTAGGACAAATACCTAATGCATGCGGGACTTAAAAGCTAGATGATGGGTTGATGGGTGCAGCAAACCACCATGGCACATGTATACCTACGTAACAAACCTGCACATTCTGCACATGTATCCCAGAACTTAAAGTATAATAAATAAATAAATAAATAAACATCAAAAATTATATTAAAAGTTTGAAAAAAAATAGATAATCCAGCCTAGCACAGTGGCTCACATCTATAATCCCAAGACCTTGGGAGGTCAAGGTGGGAAGATTGCTGTAATCTCCGCTACCCAGGAGGCTGGGGAAAGAAGATTGCTTGGTCTTGCAGGAGTCCAAGACCAGCAATAAGGCAAGACCCCATCTCTTCAGAATTAAAAAATTAGCCAGGTGTGGTGGCATGCACCTATGGTCCCAACTACTCAGGAGGCTGAGGTGGGAGGATATCTTGGGCCCAGGAGGTCAAGACTGCAGTGAGCCATGTTCTTGCCACTGCGCTCCAGCCTGGGAGACAGAGCAAGACCCTGTCTCAAAAAAAAACAAAAAACAAAATAGGTAATCCTTGTATTTTTGTTATCTAACAATAAGAAAGATAACTTGTAAATACAGTTTTACTTACTAAGTTAACATGCCTAAGCTTTTTGCATTTTTTCTATCACACAACACTTCAATTTATAGTAGTAGAAAAAAATTCTCATTTGGAAAGGTGGAGTAGTCTACAGTCTACTCTTATGAAAAAGACAAAAGTACCAAATGACCCACCTAATACCAGGCATTTTGTTTTAAAAAGTTTTTAAGTAATATTCAGTTCACTCAGGGCAATTATGACTCAACTCATATTCAAGAGGTTTGTAAGAGTACTGGCTTCAAAAAACAAAAAGAGTACTGGCTTCAGCATCAGATGTCTGTGTAGGTCTCTATCAGGGACTGGCTCTGTGATCCTAGACAAGTTACTTAATCCCACTGGATGTGCTTCCTCATCTATAAATAGTAGATCATAATTTATCTGCTTCCAAGAGTTACTGAGGGCAGTAAAAGAGACAATGTACATAAAGCCCTTCACACTAAATGCTCATCAATGTCAGCTATAACAATGATCATTATTGTTACTTCTATTATTATATATGACTTTATAGTTAAAATTATTATTCTGAGACCATACCAGACTTTAAAGTGTCTTCAGATCAATGGGTACCAAAAAAATATAGAAAGAATGAATAAGACCTACTATTTGATAGCACAATAGGATGACTATAGTCAATAATAACTTAATTGTATATTTTAAAATAACTTTTAAAATGTAATTAGATTATTTGTAACTCAAAGGATAAATGCTTGAGGGGATACCCCATTCTCCATTGTGTGCTTATTTCATATTGCATGCCTGTAGCAAAACATCTCATGTACTCCATAAATATATACACCTACTCTGTAACCACAAAAATTTTTTTTAATAATTTTTTAAAAATAAAATTTTAAATTTTAATTTTAATTTTTAAATTTTAAAAATTAAAAAAGGTATCTTCACAAAAGGAGGATGATGATGATGTCAATTTTATGGTTAACTGTATTTTTTTTTGTTACCAAAGTCTTAGAAAATGGAATTTGCATATCTGGTTGTCAGATCATTGGAATTACCCAAAACACCCTATTCCCTAATCATTAATCAATCAGTAGTTATTTGGTAAGTCATACTTTTAAAATATCTTATGTTAAATATTATGAGTGTAAAAGAGGGCCATGCCCCTTCCTAAAAAGAGTGTGAGACCTATATGGAGAATGAAATGATAATTGCAGCAGAGATACATCATTATACATTTGTGCAAGCCCATAAGAGGTACACCAAGAATGAATCCTAATGTAAATTATGTATCTTGGACGACAAGGATGTGGCAATGTAAGTTCATCACTTATAATGAATGTACCTCTCTGGTGGGACTCTCCATAATGGAGGAGGCTATGCATGTGTGAGGCAGGGAATACATGGGAAATCTTTGTACCTTTCTCTCAATGTTTCTGTGAACCTAAAACTCTAAAAAAAATCTTTTTTAACCTAAAAAGCTACACCTAGATTCAAGTCTATTTTTTAGAAAGGCAAGACCAAGGTTTGGGAGAAAATATTTGCAAAGACTCATACCCAGAATACTTAAAGAGTTCTTACAATTCAATAATTAGAAGATTAAAACACTGATAGAGAAAGAGCAAAAATTTTGGACAGCTGTATTACCAAAGAAGGTATTAAGATGGAAAATATCCTATGCAAAAATATTTAACACCATTGATCATTGTGTAAGTGCTAATAAAAGCAATGAGATACTACTGTCACTAGAATGGCTAAAATTAGAAAGACTGACCATATCAAGTAGTAGCAAGGATGTGGAGCAACTAGAACTCTCATACATCACTGGTGGGAACGCAAAAAAGTACAGCCATGATGGAAAACAATTTGGTAGTTTCTTAGAAAGTTAAACATACAGGCCAGGCACGGTGGCTCACGCCTGTAATCCCAGCACTTTGGGAGGCTAAGGCGGGTGGATCATCTGAGATCAGGAGTTTGAGACCAGCCTAGCCAACATGGTGAAACCCCATCTCTACTAAAAATACAAAAATTAGACAGGCGTGATGGTGTGTGCCTGTAATCCCCGCTACCCAGGAGGCTGTGACAGGAGAATCGCTGGAACCTGGGAGGCAGAGGCTACAGTAGCCCAGACTGTGCCACTGCACTCCAGCCTGGGCGACAGAGCAAGACTCAGTCTCAAAAAAGAGAAAGAAAAGAAAAAAGAAAGGAATTGAAAGGAAAGGGAAAAGAAAGGAAAGGAAAGGAAAGGAAAGGAAAGGAAAGGAAAGGAAAGGAAAGGAAAGGAAAGGAAAGGAAAGGAAAGGAAAGGAAAGGAAAGGAAAGGAAATCAAAGAAAGAAGGAAGGAAGAAGAGAAAGAGAGAGAAAGAGAGAGAGAAAGGAAAGAAAGAAAGGAAAGAAGAAAGAAAAGAAAGAAAGAGAGAGAGAGAAAGAAAGAAAGAAAGAAAGAAAGAAAGAAAGAAAGAAAGAAAGAAAGAAAGAAAGAAAGAGGAAGAGAGAAAGAAAGAAAGAGGCATTTACCATATGACCCAGTAATTCTATTCTTAGATTACCCAAGATAAATTAAAATACATGTTCACACAACTAGTGCTACAGGGCATCTCAAATGGTTTTGGGGGCAAGAAGGGGGTGGAGATTGCATAATGGCACAAGCAGACATTTTGGGTGATGGAAACATTATCATGATAGTAGTGGTAAATATAGGACTATAGATATTTGTCAAAGCGACCAAATTCTATACTTAAATTTAGTAAATCTTATTTTATGTTAAAATTACATCTCAGTAAAATTGATGCAAAAAATATAATTATTGACATGTTATTCTATGATAAATGCCTAACAGAGGTTCCAATAACTATAGACTTCAGGAGACAGAAAAGGAAGAAGAGAATGAATACTTATAAAGTGCTTCCTGCGTGCTTTTTAAACACAATAGTAACTCCTACCAACAAGTTATCTGAAAGATAAGTTTAGTTACTTTGCACTTTGAAGAAGGTGTCTCATCTTTGAAATAGAAAGAAATGCACCCAATTCACAAAGCTAGTAAGCAGTAGATTCAAGCCCAAGTCTGTCCGACTTTGAAATCCAAATACTACTCTACACTCCATGGTTTCCCATGTAATTTAAATATAGCCACAAATGAAATCACACTTTAACCCAACAAATATCAAAAGCAAACCATCCAAAAGAAATCAAACCACCATTGCTGTTCTCCTAGCAGAAGGATATTAATATGTGCAACAGTCAAATAATACATAAGAAATCTCGACACCAAGTCCTAACGTTTTAAATAGAGAATTCTGAATAGTCATAGAAGCTATTATAATTTTCAGAGCAAAGTTATTATAGAGATGTTTGTATAAATACACTATGTGAAATTTTTAAATTTACTTACACATTTTATCAAATTCTCAAGGACATTTCTGGAGTAGCCTCATCACTTATAGAGCATTAATTCTGAGGCCTGACTACAGATGATATAGTTATTATGTAATATTTAATAGTTCAAAATGGGAAGTTAATATACTGCTAAAAATACCAAAGAAACTAGTATATAAAAATGTCAACTGTGATCACCAAAAATTGCTTCTAGTTGTATCTAATTATCTCATACTCTTTAAGAGCTCTGCATTTCATATCAGGGATGGCCTGAATAAGTAACATTATTTCATACGTGACAACTGTTTAGCTTATTGTCAATGATACAGATTTATCACGATCTTATAAACCTCATGATCCATCCAATCCCTCAATTTTTAACTACTTCCAGGAAGTTTCACCAATAGGCAAATATGCTGAGGGACAAAAAAACAAATACTAGGAGCATTTTAAAAACAATTATAAGCGTCCCTAGCAGGCTTCAGTGCTTAAGCTACAACAATTAATGTGATGTACCAAATTTTCACAAGTGCAATGCATCTTTGCAGCTCATCTAATGGAGTTTGGGTAATACTATTCATTAGTAAGAACCCTTAGAAACAATCATTTATTTTGTTCTCCCCAGGAAAGTGATCTTTTCATGATTTGGCAAATGTGGGTGCACACATACACACAACAACAACAACTTAATAGTTGTTTTTGTAGTATCTACAAAATGGACAGCTAAAGTACATATTTGGTCATCTAGAATCCCTCAAAAAATTATCTTGCGTAGAACTGTGTAGATAATTGAGGAAAATGATGTATATGTCAAATATTTGGAGAAAGCTCTAAATTAATGAATACTTTGATTACTTAAACAGCCTAAAAGAAATTAAGTAAAAGCCTTGACAATTCAGTCTAAGAAAATAGAGAGTAGTTAAGGATCCATTCCAAAATTTTGGAAGAAAGAGTGAAGATGCATTTAAATGTTAGTAGATTGAATTTGCAAAGCTGTCTGCATGGCAGAAGGCAACGGAACCCCTTTGTAACCTAGGGCTGAGCAGCTGCCTCCTGCTGACTTGTCCTCATCCATTCCCCACGAATGCAGCCAGAGTCCCACATCATCATCCACAGGATGAAATCGGAAGGAGCCTTACCTCATTTCAACTCGTGGCATCTAACACTAACACATCAACCTCTTCTTACAAAGAGTAACGTTATTCTTTCCAACTTCTGATACATTTCTGACCAATCAAGATTCAGAACTGTACGTACCCTAAATTGACATATCATTTTCCTTTTCCCCCACTGGAAATGCTTCAAATATATAACTTTCTCTTTATGCCACATGATCGTTGCAATTGAGTAGTATCCGGCCACTGACCCGAAAGAAGCAGTTAGTTTTGCAGACAGCCCTAGTTATCAGCATCCGCATGTGCTTATGCACCATGGCAATTAATCAAGGTTGCCCAGATTGGATGATAACATGACTTCAGGTCCACAATCCCTCAGCCTAAACCCTTAAAACTGGATGTGTCTTGGAATTAAGATTTTTTTCACATTTTACAAAAGTAAAATGGTGCCTGAGGCTGTATGTTATGTAACATCTCAATAAAGTCCGGAATGGCATTCCAAAATCAAGCACACTAATATTTCTGCAACAAACGAATGAGTATTCACACTAAGTATGATTTTGAAAATAGCCACAAATCAGGTCAGATTAGGCTTTGCCATCACGTGAGTTGTGAACTAACTATTGGATCTCAAAGCTTTTAGCTGAATATAGAAGTAATAGCAGAGGAATAGTAGCAGTGGAAAATAATTATGAGAACTGGTATATGCAAACAGATGCCAGGCACTAGCTATACATGATCTCCTTAATCTCCCCAACAACCTTGAGGTCAAAACTACTTTCAAGAGACTGTTTTACACAAACTGACTTAAAAATACTCTTTTTACAAGGTACATGATATATAAATGTTTCAAACCCTTCTCCCAAATCATGAATCAAACCCAATATTGTTATTAGCCCATTCTTTTATTGGCTTTCTCATTTTGAATGACATTTCTGTTCCTGATTATAGGATTTTAATCTCATTAGAGTCCTACATAACAAATCCAGAGGTAGATTTAAAAGAAAAAAATCACACAATTTCAAATTATTTCAGGAAGGCAACCCTGGGATTATTCACTAGTTCAGCAACTCAAACCAAAATTACAAACTAACAATTACCCCATTAAGGAGCTTTGCTTCCTTTAGTGAAGCATGCTTATCCCATAAGTATGAAATTTATGTTTACTCTACCATTATAGGGGAAAACTTGATTTAAAAAAAAATAAAAGACTGTACAAGAGCTCAAGGTGTTAGTACGGAATTGGATGGTAATCTGCTGAGTCTAGGACTTGTATACTGAGACCTGTGAAAATCTCATTACTTACCTTAGCCCACCATCCCCATATGCAGCTCAAGTGGCCCTCAGTCTTCCTAGCTGTGTATTCTACATTTAACTTATTAATTTGGATTCGGACTCATCCAAATCATGCCAACTCAGCTTGCAAACTCCTCGCTCAGATTACATCTTGCAGAGGTTTTATAAACATATTACTCTAAGAATTACTAACATCATAGTATATGAGGCTAGAGTGATATGATAATCACCCCTCATATCTCCAGTAAACAATTCACTCTAACAACCTTCGTATAAACTGATTATACATATAATTATCATTTTTAATGTTCATCTTGTTCAAACAATGAATTAGATACCATAACAATATAATGCATTAGCATTTTATTCTTTAAGATGCTTCCCTACTGTGTACCTTAATTAAGGAACAAGGAAAGCATCCCAACTACATTTATAGTCTTAGTATAATCTAAAATTATCTTCTCACAAATATGAAAGTCTTTGCTATTGCAAATGTCTTAGGTTGAGTTCCTTCAGAAGCCAAACCTAAAAGATTTGAATGCAAGTAATTTGGCATGATTCTGGAATCCATGTCTACTGTGCTTAAGGATACCACACCCTGTGCTGATTCATCTAAATACTATCTGTCTCTGAAATATCCCCAAACATATGTATTTATTCCACACACATAGTCATCGGTTTCAGTATTGTGTGTGTGTTCATTCCCCAAGAAACAGAATGCATTCTCAAGCAGTAAAACTGGCCCAGGGCACAACACTGTGCCTCTTGGCTAATGGGCCTTAGCTACTATAGAGCACCATCACCTTCAGCCAATCTACCAAAGCTAATATGTCTCCATATTGTTGGTTTCTCTTTTGTCCATGTATTTTGTGTTTTGTGAACAATTTTGACCCATACTGTCTCAAAAATCAGTATGCAAGTAAGAGTGCTGGATGTGTGACAAAATTAAAACCTAGGAGAATCAACCTGAACATTGAAAGGCAAGAAGTTTTAGCTCCCTAGGCAAGAAGTTTTATCTCCCTTGAGGCATCATCAAGTAAGTGGTCAAAGACAGTAAGAGTCTTCTATGTGGAATCATAAAAAGAACTCAAATACACAGAAAGAGAACGAAACAGTGGTTACCACCTGCTGGGTGGGGGCGTGGTCAGGGAATGGGAAATGTAGGTCAAAGAATTCAAAATAGTAGATGGGTATGATGAGCAAGTTTAGACATCTATCGTACAGCATGAGAACTAAAGTTAATAAAATTATATTGCATATCTGAGTTTTTTGTTAAATAAGTGGATTTTAGCTGCTGTCTTATCACAAAGAATTAACTATCTGAGATGACAGATATGTTCATCTCCTTCACTACCGTAACCTTTCTACTATCTATTAATATATGTATCCCACAACATGTTGCAAACCTCAAATATATACAATAAAGAGCATTTTAAAATAATAAACATATTGATAGTACAACAGGGTGACTATAGTCAATAATAACTTAATTGTACATTTTAAAATAACTAAAAGAGTGTAATTGGGCCAGATGTGGTGGCTCACGCCTGTAATCCCAGCACTTTGGGAGGCCGAGGAGGGTGGATCACAAGGTCAGGAGTTCGAGACCAGCCTGGACAATATGGTGAAACCCCGTCTCTACCAAAAATACAAAAATTAGCAGGGCATGGTGGCAGATGCCTGTAATCCCAGCTACTCAGGAGGCTGAGGCAGAAGAATCACTTGAACCCAGGAGGGAGGGCTGCAGTGAGCCGAGATCATGCCACTGCACTCCAGCCTGGGCGACAGAGCAAGACTCCTTCTCAAAAAAAAAAAAAGAAAGAAAGAAAGAAAAGTGTAATTGGAGTGTTTGTAACTCAAAGGATAAATGCTTGAGGAGATGAATACCCCATTCTCCATGATGTGCTTATTTCACACTGCATGCCTGTACCAAAGCATCTCACATACCCCACAAATATATATACCTACTATGTACCCACAAAAATTAAACATTAAAAAAGTAATAATAAGAATAAATACTAAAAAAGTGGGAGAAACATATTTGTAACATTTATCTCACCTAAAGACCTAATATTCCTAACAAATTTTAACTATTAAAATTGAGGAAAGAGAGCTAGGTGTGGTGGCACACACGTGTAGTCCCAGCTACTTGGGGGGCTGAGCTGGGAGACTCACTTGAGCCCAGGAGTGTGAGTCTTCAGTGAGCTCTGCTTGTGCCTGTGAATAGCCACGGCATTACAGCCTAGGCAATCTAATGAGACCCTATCTCTAAAATAAAAATAAATAGAGGAAAGAAACTATGATACATGCACACATCAAAATAATATGCAGCTTTAAACTACAATAAACAAGAGCAGTATAAACTAAAAGCAAAAAGAATAAAGGGCAGTGAAGGTGAAGATCAGCAGTCACATGGGATTGGTGAAGGGAGCCTGCTGACATTCTGAGGACATCATAAACAGACTGCAGCCCAGGAAGACTGAGCAACAGCTGGGTGAGTAGAACCAGAAAGAACAAAGGCCAGAGGCACATCATGACTTCAGGGGATTTGAAGAGAACAGAGAGCTGTTGCCAGGACTGCCATTGTACAAACAGCATATTCCCTTCCAATGTTACTTACATAGAAAGAAGGAAGGGAGAAAGGAAGGGAGGGAGGAATGGAGGGAGGAGGAGAGAAAGGAAGGTAGGGAGGAGGGAAAAGAATAAAGGCCTGGAATTTCCCCATTCTGCTGACTGTCAGAGGGTGCAGAGCTGAGGCTTCCTCTGTTCCTGCATCCTAAAGGTCCTCTGATCACATCCCCTTGCTCCCTCATTCTTGGCTAGCTGAGCTCCTATCACCACCCACCACCTGAGTGTTCTAGGGTACATTTCAAAGGTGCAGAAACTGGGGCCAAGAACACGCACAGAGCCATCTCAGCATAATCACTCTGCAGGGACAGAGAAACGTGAAACCTCTGCAAAACCAGAATGGCAGCAATCACGATCAAATGAGTAGACACTGTAAATCCAAGACATGGATGTACTGAGTCAGGAGATAAGAGATTTGAGGGAGGGATACTATATTGTTAAATTACAGTCATTAAAAATTGTGCTTTGTTTGTTTAGAAGAAAAATATTAAATTCATGACAAATATTTAATACATTTAAAATTATCTGAGATGTAATGTTTCCCTCCTTGCAAGTCTGCAGTACTGCTCTGCAGTTTTCATTTAACACAGCAAGTTCACACCTTGTGGCAGAGGCTGTGTTAGGTACTGAGATCATGGACATGACTGAGAAATAGTAACTTCCCTCAAGGAGCCCAGAGTCCAGTGGGACATCATCCAGGTCATTAATAACAGAAGCATTTGCTCTGAAACTAGGATTTTACTAATTGGAGTTTTATTTCATTTTTAAAATTCTATACCCAAGAATTTAAAGACTTTCTCTAATAAGTGAATTACAGAAAGCTTGCTTTGGGAGATACTCAAGCAAATATTGATCTGACCATTAAAAGAAGCTCAGACTATCAGGATAAACAACATTATAAATAGTAAAGTCAAAACAAAGTCAACAAGGAAAAGATCCAAGTCAAAATTCTGTCTTTGCTTTTAAATAAAATGAAGTATTTTATTCTAGCATCTATTTTATCAAATATTAGATATATTAATTCGTCTGTCAATAACCTAGCTATTACCCATCTTCTTCTGTAAAGTACTGGGGTGTTAGAAAATGTAAGCACCCTTAGAAATAGTATAATTTAGTTGGAGAGAAGAAACAGACAACAGAAATGTTAAAAGATATAGATTAACAACATTTCAACATAAGAAAATCTCAAGTCAGTGTGTGATTAATGGCCAAACGGAGCAGGGCTATTGCAATTTACAAAGGAAAAAAAATGAACATTTCAGACGAGTGTATATTTAAGCAAGATCTTGAAGGACAAGTAAAATTTGGACACAAAGGAAGCAGGAGGGCAAAAGTGCTACTGTACAGAAGTATGGTAGGAAAAGACCATAAATAAGGTAAGTGGTGAATTATTTGAGATAGCAGAGATTGAGTAATATGGACAGCTTTCAATGTCGAGCCAGGAAATTGGATTTTATCCTCGGCAATGGGAAATGTAAGGAGCCTCTGCTAGTGTTTGAGCAAAGGAATGATATAAGGTGGTATTTTAAGAGCTTTGTCTGACTTTACTATGCAAGAATTAAAAGGAAGTCGATGGATAAGAAAAACCCAATAGTCCAGACGTGAAGTGGTAAGGATCAGAAGTAGGTTGGGACAGTGGACAGTAGTATGAGAGGTTTAGGAGAAAAGATTCATAAGACTTGGTAAGTTATTAGAGACCAGGGGATTCACTGGTCTCAACAACAGGTAGCCAAGGGGAAAAAAAAATCATTAATGAAATTAAAAAGTCAAGATGGAAGATGTTTCGAAGAGGGTGAAAGCTACTGGAAGTAGGTCATAAAACTGAGGTAAAAGCACTAATCATAGGACTTAGTGTAGTGAGTGGTATACACTCTTTGGGAAAAAAAATCGTAGTAAATGTAGTGTTTTTTGGGGTTTTGGGGCCATTTTTATTTTGTTTTGTTTTGTTGCTGTTGTTGTTTTTTAGATGAAATCTCACTCTCTGCCCAGGCTGGATGGAATGCAGTGGCATGATCTTGGCTCACTGCAGCCTCTGCCTCCTGGGTTCAAGCGATTTTCCTGCCTCAGCCTCCCAAGTATCTGGGACTACAGGCATGCACCACCACACCCAGCCACTTTTTTGTGTGTTTTTAGTAGAAATGGGGTTTCATCATACTGGCCAGGCTGGTCTCAAACTCCTGACCTCAAATGATCCACCTGCCTTGGCCTCCCAAAGTGCTGGGATTACAAGCATGAGCCATTGTGCCCAGCCAATATACTGTTTTTAAATAATATATTTTTCCTAACTATAAAGTAACTTAAGTTCAGTGCACACAAATTTGGTATCAAAAAAAAATCGAAAGAAATAAAAGTCATTCGGAATCCTACTACCCAAAGATGGCTACTTTCACAGATGTCTATCCTTTGAGTCTTTTTTTTCCCATGTCAATAAAAATAATAGAGCCGACATGGGGGCTCATGCCTATAATCTCAACACTTTGGAAGGCTGAGGCAGATGGATCAGCCTTGGCCTATCCTCTTGAGGTCAGGAGTTTGAGACCAGCCTGGCCAACATGGCAAAACCCCTCTCTACTAAAAATACAAAAATTAGCTGATGCGGTGGCATGCGCCTGTAATCCCAGCTACTCGGGAGGCTGAGGCATGAGAATCACTTGAACCCAGGAGGCAAAGGTTGCAGTGAGCTGAGATCGCCCCACTGCACTCCTGGGTGACAGAGTGAGACTCTGTCTCTAAATAAATAAATAAAATTTTTAAAAATAAGTGGGAAAAGGAGTAGAGGAGAGAGAAGAATGGCTAAGATTTATTGACCGCCTATTACATTCCAAGCATTAGTCTACGGTCTTGACATATATTAACAGTTATTCTTTGCAACAATTCTATGAGCTAGATAATATTACTATCCCTTTATGCAGATGGAGAAACCAGGGCCCAGAGAGATCAAGTCTGCTGAGGCTGCCTCACTTGTTGTGAAGTGGGCAAGCAGCAGACATGGCACCCTCTGGGAGTCATGGTTTCCCTGGCAGTCCTGGTGCTATTGCTTTGGAGGACATGGAAAGAAACAGAACAGGTGGCAGAGAGATGTATGCATTATCATGGATGAGAACTGAAGACAGTTGCTGGAAGGAGACTGGATTATAGAATTTTGTGCCCTGTGGTACCCCGCTTGTCAAAAGCTTCCACCAGAATGGGAAAGTTTTGCTGAATGGGGAGAAGTTCTTGAGGTTAATGTAGCAAAAGTAGATGTCGCAGGGCAGCCAGGACTGAGTAGACAGTTCATCATAACTGCTCTCCTACTATTTATCATTGTAAAGATGGTGAATTTGGACACCATCAGGGTCCAAGGACTAAGAATGACTTCAGAAACTTTATAAGTGATGAAGAGTGGAAGACTATTGAACCAATTCCATCATGGTTTGGTTCAGGTTCTTTTCTGATGAGCAGTATGTCAGCACTCTCAGCACTCTATGTGGATTAGGATTTGCCATGCTATTTTACTGAAGACCTTAGATTAATGGTTTGGAAATTGTATACAGTTTTTGCTTTAGCAATTCTGCTTTCAGGGCCGTTTTTAGGACTCTTTATGATATTTGTGTCAGATTGCCTTTGTCCTTAAAAAGGTGCATACTGCAGCCATACTTGTTATATTAGTTCATTCTTGCACTGCTCTAAAGAAATATCTGAGACTGGGTAATTTATAAAGAGAAGAGGCTTAAGTGGCTCACCGTTCTGCAGGCTGTACAGTAAGCATGACAGCTTCTGCTCAGCTTTGGGGGAGGCGTCAGGAAACTTACCATTGTGGCAAAAGGCAAGGGGGAAGTTGGTTCTTCACATAGCCCGAGCAGGAAGAAGAGAGAGAGGGAAGAAGTGCTACACACTTTTAAACAACCAAATCTCACAATAACTCATTCACTCTCTATCATGAGAACAGCACTGAGGGGATGGTGCTAAACCATTCATGAGGGACAACCCCTGTGATCCAATTACTTCCCACCAGGCCCCACCTCCAACACTGGGGATTACAATTCGGCATGAGATTTGGGAGAGGACACAGATCCAAGCCATATCACTCAACCTCTGGCCCTTCCCAAATCTCACATCCTTCTCACATTGCAAAATACAATTATCCCTTTCCAACAGTCCCCTCAAAGTTTTAACTTATTCCAGCATTAACTCAAAAGTCCAAAATCCAAAGTCTCATCTGAGACAAGGCAAGTCCCTTTGGCCTATGCGCCTGTAAAATCAAAAACAAGTCAGTAACTTCCAAGACACAATAGGGTACAGGAATTGGGTAAATACTCCCATTCCAAAAGAGATAAATTCAGTAAAAGGGGCTTCAGACCCCTTACAAGTCCAACAAGTCCGAAATCCAACAGGGCAGTCATTAAATCATAAGCTTCAAAAGAATCTCCTTTGACGCCATGTCCCACATCCAAGGCACTCTGATGCAAGGGGTGGGCTCCCAAGGCCTTAGGCAGCTCTGCCCTGTGACTTTAGAGGGTTCAGTCCCCAAAGCTGCTCTCATGGACTGGCATTGAGTGCCTGTGACTTTTCCAGGCTGAGGGTGCAAGATGACAGTGGATCCACCATTCTGGGGTCTGGAGGATGGTGGCCCTCTTCTCACAGCTCCAGTAGGCAGTGCCCCAATGGGGACTTCATGTAGGGACTGCAACCCCACATTTCTCCTCTGCACTACCCTAGTAAACAGTCTCCATGAGGGCTCCAACCCTGCAGCAGGCTTCTACCTGGACATTCAGGCTTTACCATACATCCTCTGAAATCTAGGTGGAGGCTCCCAAGCCTCAGCTCTTGTGCTCTGTGCACTAACAGGGTTAACACTGCATGGAAGCCTCCAAGGCTTACGGCTTACACCCTCTGAAGCATCGGCCCAAACTGTACCTGGGACCTTTTGAGCCATGGCTGAAGTTGGAGCAGCTGGGATGTGAAAAGTAGTGTCCTGAGATTGTGCAGGGCAGGGGGCACTGGGTCTGGCCCATGAAATCACTCTTCCCTTCTAGGCCTCTGGGCCTGTGATGGGAGGAGCTGTCACGAAGGCCTCTGAAGTGCCTTCAAGGCCTTCTTCCCATTGTCTTATCTATTAATATTTGTCTTACTTTTAACTATGCAAATTCATCCATCCTGACTGAATTCCTCCCCAGAAAATGAGGGGTTTTTTTTCTACCACATTGCCAGGCTGCAAGTTTACCAAACTTTTGTGTTCTGCTTCCTTTTTAAATATAAATTCCAGGGCTGGGTGCAGTGGCTTACATCCGTAATCTCAGCATTTTGGTAGGCTGAGGCAGGAGGATCACTTGAAACCAGGAGTTCGAGACCAGCCTGAGCAACGCAGTAAGACCCTGCCTCTACTAAAAATACAAGAAAATTAGCCAGGCATGGTGGTGTATGCCTATAAACCCATCTACTCAGGAGGATGTGGTGGGAGAATCACCTGAGCCTAGGAGGCAGAGGTCTACAGTGAGCCATGATCATGTCACTGCACTCCAACCTGGGGAACAAAGCAATATTCTGTCTCAAACATTATATATATATATATATATTCCAGTTTCAGGTCATTTTTTTGCACACACATATAAGCATAAAATGTTAGAAGCAGCCAGGCCATATCTTGAACACTTTGCTGATTAGAAATGACTTCCACTAGATACCCTAAATCATCTCTCTCAAGTTCAAAGTTCCACAGATTCCTAGAGCAGAGGCACAATGTAGACAGACTCTTCGCTAACGCATAGCAAAAGTGACCTTTACTCTAGTTTCTAATAAATTCCTTATCTCCATCTGAGACCTCATCAGCCTGGACTTTATATTGGACTTTATTGTACATACCACTATTGGCATTTTGGTCACAACCATTTAACAAGTCTCTAGGAAGTTCCAAACTTTCCATTATCTTCCTGTCCTCTTCTGAGCCTTCCACACTCTTTCAACCTCTACCTATTACCCAGCTCTAAAGTCACTTCTACATTTTCAGGTATCTGTATGGGAATGCCCCACTCCTCAGTACCAATTTTCTGTATTAGTCCTTTCTTGTACCACTCTAGAGAAATACCTGAAACTGCATAATTTATAAAGAAAAGAGGTTTAATTGGTTCATGGTTCTATAGGCTGTAAAGGAAGCATGATGGCTTCTGCTTGGCTTCTGAGAAGGCCTCAGGAAAGTTACAATACAGGCAAAGGCAAAGGGGAAGCTGGAACTTCACATGGCCGACGCGGGAGGAAGAGAGAGAGGGAAGAGGTGCTACACACTTTTAAATAACCAGATCTCATGAGAACTCACCCACTCACTATCACAAGAACACCACAGAGTGGATGGTGTTAAATCATCCATGAGTGGCCACCCCCATGATTTAATCACCTCCCACCAAGCTCCACCTCCAACACTAGGGATTATAATTTGACATGAGAGTTGGGTGAGGACACAGATCCAAGCCATAGCACCAGTCCAAAAAATTATTACCAGAATCTTCTCAATCTTTTAACAACGTGGAGGAGGAATAAAAGGTGGATGAAGAAGTTTCCAAAGAGGAAGCTGAAAGTAAAGAAGGAATAAAGAAAGGCTTTCCATAGAAAACCATAAATTGGCCATGGATAAATCCTAATTTTATAGTTATCCTAATATTATGATTTTGACAAAATAGAAGATTAATCATTTCTTTTGGTTTGAAGTGAAATGTTACTTGCTTGTATACATATTGCAGGGCTCAGACTAGACTGTCATTAGATTGAGAGTCTACATTCAGAACATAAAAGCACTACGTATAAAAGTTTGAAATACGATTTAAGCACAGTGTGGTGGTTTAAATAGTTTAACTTTTGAAAAAACACTGCCAAGGAGTGTGTTTGTTTAATAATAACCTGTTTCAAGTCTGAGTTTTGAAAATTTATATTTTACAAGTATTATATTATTGAAGGTATTTAAGAAGCTTACTTTAGAGAAAAGATTTCTCATCTAGTACAGTTTTCTTCGTTTCACTGTATGAAAAGAAGAAGATACTTCCCACAAATAAAAAGAAATATTCCACAAATGGGAACTTTGCCCATTGTCTCAAGAAGTGTGTATTTCAGTAACAACTCTGTGGTCTTTTTAGAGATATAATCAAATTTTTTTCATACTTTTAGATTATGCAACTAACAAAAACTACATTACATTAATTATAGTTTTCTACACACAATAATGCAGGATACGCTATTGATTTAAGAAGTTTTTATTTGTCCGTTATATTCTCTTGATTCCTATAAAGGTTGTATTAATCCATTCTCCCACTGTTATAAGAACTTACCTGAGACTGAGTAATTTATAAAGGAAAAGGGTTTAATTAACTCACAGTTCAGCATGGCAGGGGAGGTCTCAAGAAACTTACAATCATGACAGAAGGGTAAGCAAAAATGTCCTTCTTCACATGGCAACAGCAAAGAGAGGTACTGAGAACTCACTATCATAAGAACAGCATGAGGATAACCAATGATTCAATTACCTCCCACCAGGTCCTTCCCAAAACGTGTGGGGATAATGGGAACTACAATTTAAGATGAGATTTGGGTGGGGACACAGCCAAACCATATCAAAGGTTGATTTCCTTTTTTGTATTTTTCTTATTTGCCATGGATTCCATTTTTTATTTTTCAAATTAGATAAGAATTTCCTGAAAATATTTTTCATGTTTTGGTAAATGGTATTTTTTGTTGTTGTTTCAAACTAAAGTTTACTGAAAGATCCATCAAATTGAGTTATCTGTTGATAATTTGAATTTTGGTCACCTATTTAAGGTTTTACATTATTGTGCTGAACTTCTATTTGAACTTTTTTCTTTTTCTTTTTTGGATGTAAAGGTGAACATTCCTGATTTATCTGATTTGGAAAAGCCTTGGTATTTTACATTCTGAAAATTCACAAACGCTTGCTTTTTTTTTTTTTTTTTTTTTTTTTTTTTTTGAGACAAGATCTCGCTCTGTCACTCAGGCTGGAATGCAGTAGCACAATCACAGATCACTGCAGCCTTGACCTCCCAGGAGAAGGAGGAGGAGAGGCCTGCCCAAACTAGCATACTGCCTCTTGCATGATATGCTTTATAGCTTATACCAGTTTGAACAGATAACAATGGAACACATTCATTCATTCATTCTTTAGCCAAGTCTCTAAACTTTGCTAGTCTATATGAACAGCAGATTTCCTAGGGAAAATCTCACCAAAGGACTACCAACTAGCATCTTTTCTTTAATATATTTATTTACCAGATGGCTGCTCTCCCTTTGATTCATTGGGACTTCTCAACTTATTGAATCCAGTAGTCAGCATAGGCTACATTACGCTGGAGTAACAAGCAGGCTTAAATATCTTAGGGTTTATAATCACGAAGGTTTATTCCTCGGTCACAATTCATAATCCATTCAAGGGTCATCTGGGATATCTGCTCCATGACTTCTGATTCCAGAACCCAGGTTGATGACACCAGAATGTTGCCACCCCTGTGACAGAGGAAAAGGGTGTTCCCCTGGCAGTTAAGTGTTCTGGCCTGGATATATCCCTTGCAGAACTACATGGGACTGTTTGTCTGGAATTTGTTACATGGCCCCATCCAACCCCAAGGGGGCCAGAAAGTACATTCCTACCCTGGGCCCAGAATGAGGAGAACCCACACTTGTGAACAGACAATAATGGAACTTATACACCTTCACTCTTTCTTTAAACAATCCCTAAACTTTGTTGCTCTATAGGAACAGCAGAATTCCTTAGGAAAATCTCACCAAAGAGCTCCCAACTGGCATCTTCTCTTTAACACAATTATTTACCATGACTTTACCTTACCTATACACAGCTCACATCCTAAGTCCTCAGAACCCTCAGGTCCGTGTCACACCTTGACCAAGATTCTATTGCTAACATCCCTTCAAGGCAAAAGTTGTCAAATATAGATATTTTAAATTAGTAGAGCTGTAAAGACCTTAAGGAATATTTGGATCCCTCCTATAGATAAAGAAAAATCAATCCAAAGTAACTCGTATAGCTAGTAAAAAACTAAAATCCAAGAGTCTTTTTTTTCCTAATTATTTCCTCAACAATTCCTTGGAAAGCAAACAAGAAAAAGATAGATTTCACCTGTTGTGAGATTTACTGTTTGTATTCAAATCAACTGTGAATTTCATAAAAATGGAAATCAATGCTAAAATATTTTACAGCAAGGTACATTACCATAGATCTTAGTCTTTCTCCGTTGCTTCTTTTTTTTTTAACCAACATTTTACGATTTAGAGTTTCACATCCTCTGACAGATTTTATTTTAATTACTTGTCTGGAAAGTATATTCATTTGAAAGCAAAAATAACCTAGATGGTGGTATTTGATGAATGTATTTATGTGAATCTCCCAGTGCTTTTCCTTTGGCTTAACTGACACAAGACTCCCAAGTCAAAAAAAATCAGTAGTCACTCACCCGGAGTGACTCCAGGATCCTCAGAGAGCAAACAGTGCAATCTCCCATTTTGTGAATCTCCACATTCACAAAACGCAAAAGCAAAGTCTCAAACCTCATCTTCCACCTCCAAACTCAGTGTTCCTTCCACTGCCTCGTGTCGCCTCAAGCTTTATTATTTGAAACAGGCTATTTCATTTCTCTGTTCCTCAGTTTTCCCAGTTAGAAAATGAGAGAGTAGGACTTGCTAGATCAAGATTTCCCAAATGCATTTCAAAGAACATCAGTCTGCGAGGTGATTGAGGGAGTAAGTTTCATGGTCATGTAAATTTGAGAAAAAAATACCTTATCCTTCTCCTGGAGATTAATAATGGGGAACAGCACAATAAAACCTTAGGAAAATTCTTCAATAAAGAAAACATTTAATGTCAGCCTGATGCAGTGGCTCACACCTATAATCCCAGCACTTTGGGAGGCCAAGGTGGGAGGATTGCTTGAGTCCAGGAGTTCAAGACCAGCCTGGGCAACACAGTGAGACCTCATCTCTACAAAAATAATGAACAGAATTAGCCAGGCTGGTGGTGCATGCCTGCATTCCCAGTTACTCAGGAGGAGGAGGAGGTGGGAGGGTCACTTGAACCCTGGAGGTCAAGGCTGCAGTGAGCTGGGATTACACCTACAGCTTGCTCTATAGCCTGAGCAACAGACCAAGACCCTGTTTCAAAAAAAAAAAAAAAAAAAACACTAACTAAAAAAAAAAGTTTTAATGTTGTTGAAACGAACATTTCCTGAATGTATCTGGTCACAGGAATATTTTTGTGTGTGACTCTTACCAACATTCTGCCGCCCGCTCTGACCACTCTCCCTGCCTCAACTCCCAGTAAGACCAGCCTCTTCCTGCTGAGGCTTCAACACACCAAACACCTTCCTACCTCAGGCCTTTACCCCTGTCACTCCTCTCCCTGGAGGCCTCATCTCCTCGAAGAGATCCTCCCTGGCCACCACTCTCCTACAAAGAGACCTACTTTGTTTGCTTTTTCTTCATAGCCCTTATCCCAGACAAACATTGCATGATGTATGTTTGCCTCTTGCACCAGCATGGAGGCTCCCTGAGGCAAGAACTTCATCTTGTGCATCAGCATAACCTCCAGCACCCACAGCTCTGTCTGAGAAAAATATTTGTTGAATGAATTAATTAATGAACCAATCAATGAAGCCTGTGAGCTTCATGTTCTATAGAACATACAGTATTATTGGCTGGGCACAGTGGCTCACACCTGTAATCTCAGACCAGCCTGGGAAACATGGTGAAACCCTGTCTCTACTAAAAACACAAAAAATTGGCCGGGTGCAGTAGCTCACACTTGTAATCCTAGCACTTTGGGAGGCCAAGGTGGGTTGATCATCTAAGGTCAAGAGTTTGAGATCAGCCTGGCCAACATGGTGAAACCCCATGTCTACTAAAAATACAAAAAATTATCTGAGCATGGTGGCATACGCTTGTAACCCCAACTACTTGGGAGGCTGAGACAGGAGAATCACTTAAACCTGGGAGGCAGAGGTTGCCGTGAGCCAAGACCACGCCACTACCCTCTAGCCTGGGTGACAAACTAAGACTGTATCTCAGAAAAAAAAAAAAAAATTAGCCGGGCGTGGTGCCGGGTGCCTGTAATCCCAGCTACTTGGGAGGCTAAGGCAGGAGAATGGCTTGTGAGCTGAGATCGTGCCACTGCACTCTGTTTCAAAAAGAAAAAAAAATGAAGTCTTGTTAGCAAACCAGTGATATTAGCATAGCATCACCTGGACCCTTTTTAGAAATGCAAATTCTCAGCTTCCCTCTACCTTCTTGGAGTGGAGCCCAGCAATCTGGGTTTGAACAAGCCCTTCAGGTGATTCTGAAGCTCAGTAAAGTGTATAGCTGGGTGTGGTGCCTCACACCTGTAAACCCAACAATTTGGGAGACCAAGGTGGAAAAATTGCTTAGGTCAGCAGTTCAAGACCACCTGGGCAACATAGCAAGATTCTGTCTCTACAAAATTGAAAAATTAGGCTGAAGCTGGAGGGTCACTTGAGCCCCAGAGTTTGAGGTTGCAGTGAGCTATGATCATGCCACTACACTTCAGCCTGGGTGACAGAGCAAGACTCTGTCTCTAAAAAATAAATAAATAAAATAAAGTTTGAGTTCCACACTCCCTTCCTCACCGCTTCACTGGGGAAGGGGATAGGAAAGGAAGAAATCTCAAAGAGCATCCAAGAAGAAATGTTGAAAAATAAGAATTCTAACTACAGGAAAAGAAGGTTGGGAGAGAGTTGCCTTCCTTGTGGGAGCAAGCGAGAGACCATGCAAAAATTAAGTCTGACTAGATATATGTGAGTTTTTCACTGCCCTCTGAGGCTAGACATTAGAATTCTCAAGAAAGAGCGTAAAATAAAATCAGTCCTGTAAGCAAGACATTTTTGCTAACATCTAAAATCTATACCTTAAAAATTACCCAAGTTGTAAGCTTTTTGTATTTTGTTTTTTGTTGTTGTTGTTGTTGTTTGTTGTTGCGGTTTTTTGAGAAGGAGTCTCACTCTGTCACCCAGGCTGTAGTGCAGTGGCGTGATCTCAGCTCACTGCAACCTCCACCTCCCGGGTTCAAGCAATTCTCCTGCCTCAGTCTCCCAAGTAGCTAGAATTGTAGGCACGGGTCACCATGCCTCTGGCTAATTTTTGTATTTTTAGTAAAGGCGGGGTTTCACCATGTTGCCCAGGCTGTTCTCAAACTCCTGACCTCAGGTGATCCACCCGCCTTGGCCTCCCAAAGTGCTGGGATTACAGGCATGAGCCACCATGCCCAGCTGCTTCTTGTAGTTTCTGAGTTTATTTATTTCTCTGATGCTCTTATTAGTATTTGTGTATGCCTTTTTCAGCATGCCAAGGAAAACAAAGGGAAGGTGGTTGGTTATCTGTTTTGGTTATTAGCACACCAAGCAGGAGGCTACCCACTCCACCTTACACCTAGGAGGTGAACACGGAAATTGTGCTGAAATAAAAGTGAGACATTCCAAGGGAGAGGTGAACACACATGTCAGAGTCCTATTCATGAGTTTCTCACCCAACCTGCAGGCTGGGCTCCTGCCAGAGAAACCTTGACACTTCTGGATTCTCCTGGATGAAAGAAGAGGGTGAGCTCTAACAACTCCCTGTGCTTTATTAAGATAAATATGTTCACAAGCCAGGTGTTAACTCCTTCCTCTTATCAGAGAATGACAGTCATCATTCAGGTTTGGGTGGTCTTATAGGCAGCAATGATTGAGCATAAAAAGTGATGGAGTGCACATCCGAGATAACTAAGAATCACTATTCTCCATTGAAGCAGAAGGTGACAGGCTGTGTTCCAAAAGATTGTTTGACACGAGCCACACCCTGCCAGTTACTAGTCTACTGGACAACTAGCAACCAACCTTTTTAAAACACAGCTTGGAGCAAAGGAGGATTTCTAAAACAAACCAAAAAACTCTCATGGGCAAATCCCAATGGCTACTCTAATGTTCTCAAATAAATTGCTACTGGCTCCCCTGAAATCCCCCAGGAGGGAGAGAGAAGAGAGGAAGCAGCTTCGGTTCCTTTTCCCCAAGACTCAAATGGGCTTCAGTAGAACCTATGATCCCAAAATAAGAGCTATTTCTAGTTTCACTCAAGAAACCACTCAATTTGAAACCACTCAATTACATTAAATATATTAAATATGTATACAAAGTATATTAAAGTTATATTAAAACTAGGCAGAGGGCAAAGATACAATGAAATATGGCGTGAGAATTCTTCATGCCAACTTTTATGGAATTCCAAACATATTTCCTGCAGGTATAAAATTACAAAAAGCACTTAGATTGCCAAACCAGGCCACAGCAGTCGACTCAACATACAGTGGTATACACCAGAATTCCAATATGCACTAGAAATACAGCCCCCTTCTCCCACTTAACAGCATCCAGAAGTTTCTCTTCATATACTACATCTGCTGGGAAAAAGGGAACAAGTCCCACAGCAGCGTTGGGGAGGCTCAGGGTCCTAGATCACAGAAGTGTCCAAATTGTGGAGGTTGGTATAAGAAGCGAAGCATGGCAGACAAGAAGCATAATTAAGGAAGACTAAGCCATAGTCATTCCTTTGAAAGGAAACTCTTGCTTCTCAGTAGGATTTCTCCAAGACAATAGTTTCCAAGCTTAACAGATCAACAGGATCATCTGGATGCTTTTAAAAAATGCAGATTCTAGATTCTAGAGCGTGACCACAGTCCTACTAAATTAGACTCCCCAACCCCCGCCAGAGGAAGGTCCATGAATCTGCAATTTGAAGGATGTGCCTCAGATGATTATGATGTTCATACATGTGTAAACATCCATGCTAGGGTTTTTGATATCAGAATCGTGGACTAACATTACACACTACGCATCACAGTTCTCAAGCATCCTTTAAGCCTTGGCTTACACATCAATTCCTCTTAATGATCTTCCTATTTAAGCACCCCTCCCTAAATGCAATATATAGTTTCCTTGATTTCTTGCCCTGATTTGTAAATCCTTATTGTTTACTTGTTTATTGTTTGTCTTCACATGAGAGTCTAAGTTCTACCAAGGCAGTCCTGCTTCCTGCTAGGACCCGGCATCTAACACAGAGCATGTGTATATCATCTTTGGTGAATGAAAGTACACTGAAGCCATTGATCTTGTTACATCTTATCTCCATGTGTATAACATAGATGGTGTAGAAGTTATTATGCCTAAATTGATGAGGTGAACCAGAACAGTTGAGTGGCTCAAGACTGCAGAGGAGCAAGTGCAGGAGCAAGCCTAACATCCAGGCTCAGGCTTCCAGATCTACCTCCACTCCCTTCCCACTATCTCATCCACCTCCCTTTAGAGAATATCAAACCTTGGCTCCAGTTTATCAATATCAAACTCGCTGAAGAGCTGGTGCCTATGTCTCGAGGTCTTATATTTATTTGCCTGGCATACAATTGTGCAACTCAGAAGCATAAGACCCCAGGAGCTTCTGGACAAACCTTGAACACATTCTATGCATTTAACAAAGAAATTACAAACACTATGTAGAGTGGGAAAACAGAAGTTCATTAGAAAATTTTGGCTAATACTGCCTAAGCAATTTATAGATTCAATGCTATTCCTACCAAACTACCAATGACATTCTTCACAGAACCCGAAAAAACTACTTTAAAATTCATATGGAACCAAAAAAGAGCTTGATTAGCCCAGGCAATCCTAAGCAAAAGGAACAAAACTGGAGGCATCATATTACCTGATCTCAAACGGTACTACAGGGCAATGGAAACTCAAAAGACAGAGAGAACCATTTACTGGCCACATCTGTGATCAATAAGAAATAAACATCTGGAATTAGAATATACATGTGTAAGAGTTTTTTTACATTTCATTTTATTTTTAATTGACAAATAATAATTGCATACATGTGTGGGGTACAATGCGATGTTTTGATGCATGTACACATTGTGGAATGATTAACAGGATAATTGGCATACCTATTGTCTCAAATACTTATCATTTCCTTGTGGCACAACATTTAAAATCCTTTCTTTTTGTCATTTTGAGATATACAATACATTATTGTTAACTACAGTCACCAAGCTGTGTAATCAGACACCAAAACGTATTCCTCTCGTTTAACCGAAGTTTTGTACCCGTTAACCAGCGCCTCCCCTTTCCCCGTCCACTCCTGGCCCTCTCCCACACAGCCTCTGAAACCACCACTCTACTCTCTACTGCTATGAGTTTGACTTTTTTAGATTCCATATATAAGTGAGCTCATGTAGTATTTGTTTCTCCTAACCTGGCTTATTTCACTTAATACAATGTCCGCTAGGTTCATCCATGTTGTCACAAATGGCAGAATTTCCTGGTTTTGAAGGCTGCATAGCATTTCATTGTGTATTTATACACTGTCCCACATTTTAAAATCCAATCATCCGTTGATGAACACTGAAGTTGTTTCCATGTCTTGGCTATTGTGAATAGATGTGTCAGGTTTTTTGGTTTTTTTTTTTTTAATGAAAGCTTTTTTTTTTAACTTTTATTTTAGATTCAGGAGTACATGTGCAGGTTTGTTACACATTGTAAACTTGTATCATGGAGATTTGCTGTACAGATTATTTCATCACCCAGGTATTAGCCTAGTATCCATTGTTTGTTTTTCCTGATCCTCTCTCTCTCTCCTCCCACCCTCCACCCTCCAAAAGGCCCCAGTGTGTGTTGTTCCTCTCTATATCCATGTGTTCTCATTGTTTAGCTCCCACTTATAAGTGAGAACATGCACTATTTAGTTTTCTATTCCTGTGTTAGTTTGCTAAGGGTAATGGCCTCCAGCTCCATCCATGTTCCTGCAAAGGACATGATTTTTTTCTTTTTTATGGCTGCATAGTATTCCATGGTATATACGCACCACATTTTCTTTATCCAGTCTATCATTGATGGACATTTAAGTTGATTCCACATGTTTGCTATTGTGAATAGTGCTACAATGAACGTACAAGTGCATTTGTCTTTATAATAGAACAATTCATATTCTTTTGAGTTTATACCCAGTAATGAGATTGCTGGGTCAAATGGTATTTTTGTCTTTAAGTCTTTGAAGAATCACCATGATGTGTGAGATTTTAATGGATAAATATGCTCCTGAAAGCTACATACCAAGTCTAAACTTTGACAATCATAACTAAAGGACCCAGGCGTGGTGGCTCATGCCTGTAATCCCAGCACTTTGGGAGGCCGAGGTGGGTGGATCACCTGAGGTCAGGAGTTTGAGACCAGCCTGACCAACATGATGAAACCCTGTCTCCACTAAAAATACAAAATTAGTCGGGCATGGTGGTGGGCACCTGTAATCCCAGTTACTCGGGAGGCTGAGGCAGGAGAATCACTTGAACCTGGGAGGAAGAGGTTGCGGTGAGCCGAGATAGCACCATTAAACTCCAGCCTGGACAAGAGCAAAACACTCTCTCTAAACAAATAAATAAATAAAGGAATTCATGATAAAGCAAAAGACTTTGTTACAATGTAAAAAGTTTACGTTTCCTCCTGAAAAAAAAAGTATGTATTTTAAGTTTTCATTTTATATATCAGTTTTCTTAAAGCAAGACAAGCTTAAAGGTTCAAAATTGAACCAGCATAATCTGAAATCAACTGATTAATAAAATGCACAACAATCAACATGAATTTTAGCCAAATAACTCAGATAGAGTGACAATTTATCTTTTAATTATCTGAAAAGATATCAACACCAAAGAGGAAAACTAATATTTCTTTTTTAACTTAAATACAATTGCCAACGAAATGTGCGAATGTTTTGTATGGCACCTAAATTTTAAAAAGAGAAAAGGACAAGCAAGTCATTCGAATACAGTCAAATTTTCCAAAAGAAAATTTGAAAAGATTTAGAATCCTTTGAGTCATTTAAAAGCAGCTTGGTCAGAACATTTAAGCACCCTGACTCCCCAAGGCTACCTACAAGATGATGATTGTAATCACCATACCATCGTTATGTTATTATGCCAACTTTATTATTATGATGATGATGCTATCTTTCATGCATGGAGATACAGCTACTGACCTAAGGAGTGTGTGTGTGTGTGTGTGTGTGTGTGTGTGTGTTTTGTGAGGAGGGGAAAAGGAAGGAGTACTTTTTTTGCATTGGTTGTGTTTTGTTCTTTGCTAGGATGGGTGAGCATTGCTCTATTACCTGCCTCCTGGAAATCAGTAGCATCATTTGCAAGCTGACAGACAAGATGAGAGCAGGGGAATATGGAGCACAACAATGGGGACTGACTCACACATAACTCGTGGTCATGATCACAAGTCTCACTAACATTGTACTATGCCTAACCCAGTGAGGTCTCCAGCTACAGAGGCAAGATAACTCCCACTGAGAATTATAGCTGTGTACAGTAAAGCACCAGTGCATGGCTTAAACATCTGATTTCCATGCCAGGACAAAAAGTTTCCAGTGCCCCAGACACAGGTGGGGGTTCTGAGAGCTTGAGGAGACACTGCATTTAGTGGAACTGGCCATGCTGGAAGGTAGAGCCAATGCAGATCAAAGCACAGCTTCCTGAAAATGCCGCAGTTAGGATCCAAGAAAATAGTACACTAGCATCTGTAGGGACTAGGCTGGGAGATGGAAGCGAGGTCCCCGGCAGTGGACATAAGCAGCGGGGCAAAGCAAGATGGTGGAGGAGTGAGGGTAAGAAACAGAGCCTCCAGAGGTCTTCTGAGCCACTGTAAAGCTGTTATCATAGCCTGAGGCCTAAAAGTGGACAGAAAGGAAGCTGGAGGGGTGCTGTTTCAGCTCCTGCAGTAAAGACAGAAGAAAGCCAAATTCTAACAAACACTGACCACTCAGCAAGTATGTGATATCATGGCATGAATGACGTAGACCAATTTCAGGAATCCAAACTTTATTTCAGACATCGTTTTCAACTTTTCAGGCAAAATATTTTATAAAAGTAATTAAGTAGAAAAATCAATTAATGAGGTCTTAATTTCCTTTCTTTGTCCATACAAACTCTGAATGGAGCACCAATAGACAATAAACTCACTACAGTTAGATAGAGAAGGAAGAACAAGAGACTTTAATAATAACTTACAAACTGTAATTTGACCTTGGATAAATAAGAATTAAAAGAAATCTAAAATTTCCTGCTCCGGCTGCAGCAAGGTTGATATTTCTGGAAGACACTATGAAACCACCCGTGAAAATGCTTTGTGGCCATTTCTTCTGCTGGTTTTTTTTTCAGTCTACATCCCCAAACACAATACACACAGACATTCGCAAGCACACCCATGAACACAGACTCTGTGCCTCTATGAGAGAAGTTAAGCAAAAAGGCCCATATCTGCATTTCCAGGGCATTGGCTCTCTGCTCGTTTATTCAATCCATCCCACCTTCCCACTTCTAATAAACTGCATGAGCCAACGTCTCAGCAGGCAGACTATCCATGAAAGTTCCAGACCCACTCCAGGAACCACAAAGGGCTCTGGAGTTATTCCCATATTCAACCAGATCTTGCCGGCTGGAGACACAACCAGAGATTTTAAAGTTCAGAACTGGATAGAGAAAACATAAAGATAGCCCATGAGCTTCCGTGTTTAGGGCTACTTCCCTACGCTCCTCAGCAATTAAACTTGATTACAACCAACAGCGCCTGTCTTAATTACCAGAAGCCCATAGCAAGAGCATCTCGTGAGGAAGCTATTTATAACCTGAAAGCTTTGTCTTCTTTCTCCCGTGTCACTCTTTGCTTTGTAGGGGAGCTCTCAACAGAATCTCCAGACACAAGGAAGCAGAGATTCCATGCATCCCTATGGGGGATGGGGTGGATGCCTAATGGAGAGGCTCAGCCCAGCCAGGAAGACTCTGGTGTAATGAAGCCCACATTTCTTATGCCTCTTGGTCAGGGTCAACCAAACACACAGCACCCAAGCAAGAGTAGTCAACATGGGCATACTGAGCAAGCTTATCCTGTGAGGCAGGCAGCCTGTTCAGAAAAGCCACAAGAAGAGCTGTACCCTGCCAGCTAAAATGAAAGCTAACACCACTCTCTTCCTGAACAGAATTAAATTTTAAAAGTAATGACAGACCACATTTTTGAGTGTTTAACCATGTGCCAGGCCAGGCCTTGTTTTAAGTGCATCCTGAGCACTGGCCCACATGATCCCTGCATTAACAGAGGCAGGATTGGGCACAGAGAGGTCACAGAAGCTGCCCCAGTTTGCACCACTGGCCAGGACAAAGTGGGAATTCAAACCCAGGCAGCTGGAACCCAGGGGCCACTCTCTTAACAAGATTCAACTACTTCGAGTATGCCAGCATCTGGATCTAGGCCACAGTAGGTTCAGAAGAAACCAGAGTATAGTTTTGAGAAGACCCTTTGCAGCCCTCTCATTCAATTCTATCCATTAACAAATGCGAAAACTGAAACCCAGAGATGTCAAGTGACTTGCTGGAGGTCACAAAGCTCACAGATCATCTTAAGTCATCCAGAATAAATGGTGCTAAAGAAATCCTCAAACTAGATCTTAAAGCCCTTGGGGATCAGGAGGTACTTCTTTTATTTCTTTTCTTTTCTTTTCTTTTTTTTTTTTTTGAGGCAGAGTCGTGCACTGTTGCCCAGGCTGGAGTGCAGTGGCGCGATCTCGGCTCACTGCAAGCTCTACCTCCTGGGTTCACGGCATTCTCCTGCCTCAGCCTCCCAAGTAACTGAGAGTACAGGCACGAGCCACCATGCCCGGCTAATTTTTTGTGCTTTTAGTAGAGACGGGGTTTCACCGTGTTAGCCAGGATGGTCTCGATCTCCTAACCTCGTGATCCACTCGCCTCGGCCTCCCAAAGTGCTGGGATTACAGGTGTGAGCAACCACGCCCGGCCAGGAGCTACTTCTTAATGTTAGTTTCAGAAATACAGTATATACGATATAGCAACTCCCCTCTCCCACTGTTCCTAACCCTAAGCAAGCTTTCAAAAAAATCACAACTTAGATTAGAAACCATCTGAGAAGACATGGGTCAAACATTATACAGAAAAGAAACTGAGGTCCTGAAAGATTACGTGATCTGGTCAAAGTCATGTCAGTAATTGTGGACTAGTTTGTGTCAAATTGCACATTAGTCATCTATGTATAATTTACCATTTCTACAAAATTGGATGATCTGCAAAGTTTATGTCCTAAATTAATAATTTCCAAAGTATAGTATGAGTCTCATATAAGTACGTAAATAAGTGCCCCACCAGAAACCATGTGAGGGCCCTGCAGACCTCTCCCTGACAACAATGGCTCTAGAACCTAAAAGGAAAGAAAGTGTGTACAGAGGAGAACTTTGCACAACCAAAAAACTGAAGCCAGCAATTGGGAGTAACACTACCCATTGCTCTTCGTGGCTTGCATTCACTACCACTGCCCTCCACCAATCCTAAGTGAAGAAATTCAAGCCAATTTCTTTTGAGAGTTTTAACAATAACAAAATAACTGAAGACATCTTAGCAGCAAAACCAAATTTTGGAACCATTTTCTGAGATTTATGTATATCTTTAAGTAAGTCTTTCTCACAGGTAATTTTTCCGATTTCTCTACGCAGATTTTTCATCTTGTTAAAAGTTGCTGCTGTTCTCCACCTAAGGCAAAGCCATTAAAATGCAGTTCAAATCAGGACACATTCCCTTTCCAGCTGAAATTAAACAACAGAGACATAAGCAAATTTCTAGACAAAATACGGGTAAATATCTTCCCCCAAAAAATGTAAAGACATTCTGCAAATGAGGATTGTTGATCCGTCATTATACATGGACCAGAAATTGATTTACAGCCAGGAAGTCTAAGATCGGGGATTTACTCTATGCAGTCTTATCCACTTAAATTTCTCATTTCTCTTTACAAAAAGAAAATTATCTTAAAACATCTATGACCTTTGTAAGAATTTAAAGTGAAAAAATTAGGAAAACACCTGACAAAACCAAGACTCATTAAAGTATTATTACTAAGAATTCCCACATGCTAAAATGCCAGGAACTATACAATTCCGTTTCAGACACTTGCAAATTATATAATTTCATTCTGCTGAGAATATTAATTACATAAATATGCTCTTTACTTTTAAGCAGGGGTAACCTGCCCCCGTCTTTCTAAGTTATATTAGGGAATGAGGATTAGCGTTTTTGCAGGGTGACAGTTTAACGAGCAGTCATAACTCCCTAGAGGGGAAGTATACTCTGAATTTACCATCAGGTAATACACAGCTGCTGGGAAAAAGGAGCAAAAGGACTGCCTGACTCCCCAGAGACAGCTGTCCTACAACAACATCTTTCAAGCCGCTGGGAGGTGGAGAACGTGCTCAAGGGATGGGCTTCTGATGGCTCAAGGACCCCTCTGGAGACCTGAGTCCCAGGTTGCAGAAAAAGACCACATCAAGTAGGACTGAAGAAAGCACAGAACCAAAGTAGTAGAACACTTAAGAGGCGACAGGAATCTAAGAAACCACTAGTCTTACCTCTCTGTTAAAATCAAAAAAACTCCGCCAAAGTCCCACCAGAAGTTTATTGACTTTTCCCTCCCCTCTTCATAACACCAGTGGTTAGATCCTCGGCTTTGGAGGAAGACCTGACTTGTGGTTTTGTCACTTTTTAGATGACCTTCAGCATATTATTTAACTTCAATTTCCTCATCTATAAAATGTGGGAAATAGGATAACTACTACATAGTTGTTCTGAGGATAAAACAAAATAATAAAGTATTTAGACCAGAAACTGTAACAAACTACAAGAAAAAAAAATAAAGGAAAAACTACGTGACATTGATCTTAGCGATAATGTTTTGAATATGACCCCAAAAGTGCAGGCAACAAAAGTAAAAGTAGACAAATGGAATTACATCAAAATAAAAAGCTCTGCACAACAAAGGAAATAACAGTGTATACAGACAGCCCACAGATCAGGAGAAAACATCTGCAAGCTATACATTCAAAATATACAAGTTCAAATACCTCAATAGTGAGAAAACAAAAAAAATTCAATTAAAAAATAGGCAAGGGACTTGAATAGACATTTCTCAAAAGAACACATACAAATGACCACCAGACATGAAAAGAATGCTTAATATTGCAAAGAATTATGGAAATACAAATTAAAATCACAATGAGATATCACCTCACACCTGTCAGAGTGGCTATTATCATCAAGTTTGATGAGGATGCGGAGAAAGGGGAAAACTTGTACACTGTTAATGGAATGTAAATTAGTACAGCCGCTATGGAAAGCTGTATGGAGATTTCTCAAAAAACTAAAAATAGAATTACCATATGATCCAGCAATCCCACTGCAGGGTATTTGCCAAAATACCCAGAGTGATTTACCAAAGATTTGAAATCACTTTGTCAAGGAGATATTTGCATTCCCATGTTCACTGCAGCACTATTCACAATAACCAAGTTATGGAATTAGCCCGTGTCTATCGATAAATGAATGGATACAGAAGACTATTCCACCTTAAAAAAAAGAAGAAAATTCTGTCATTTTTGACAACATGGATTGTGTTAGAGAACATTATGCTAAGTGAAATAAGCCAGGCACAGAAAGACAAATATCACATATTCCCACTTACGAAATCATGTTCACTTGTGAAATCTAAAACAATCAAACTCATAGAAGCAGAGAGTAGAGTGATGGTTACAGAGGCTGTGGGATGGGGAAGTGGGGAGATGATGATTAAAAGGGTCCAAAATTTCAGGGAAGAGAAATGTGTTTAATTTTTATTCCACAGTATGGTGAATATAGCTAATAGAGTGTGTTATATTTCATAATTGTTAAAAGTAAATTTCAAATGTTCTCATCATAAAACGGCTAGGTATTTGAAATGATAGATATGTTCATTAGGCTGAGTTAATTATTCTGCATTGTATTCATAAATCATAACATCACTTTGTACCCATAAATGCATGCTGTTATAAATTATCAAATTATAATTTTAAAAATTAAATAAAGTGTTTAGGACAATGCCTGGCATATTTTAAACACTCAAAATATTTGCTGTAAAATAGTCCTTGTTAGACCTCCACCTATGAAACCATATCACAGTTGTTGGGTTTTTTTTTGTTTGTTTGTTTTAGTTAAGCTCTCATTCATTTTAAGAAAATTCTAGGTCTTATAACTCCTCATTAAATCTATCCTACAGCTCCTCTTCATGTCCAATTACTTCATTGATGAGCTCTGCTTTAGAATGCTGATTAACTGCTTTCTAGTTTTTCATAATTCCTTGTCATGATGTTTTCTTTTCCTAAAATCACCACAACTGAAAGAGAGGTAAGATATCAACACACACACACACACACACACACACACACACACACACAATTACATCATTTCCTCTTCAAGGATTACAGTATTCCCAGCTCCAATAATATGGTCCAGAAAATCCCCATGGTTAAATTTGTTTAAGCTGATGGGAACTAAAGTAACTAAAGAAACCACAAAAGCCCTAATATTTTTGCACCCACTAAAAATAATCCACTGGAGCACACCATAGTATCTTCTCTAAACTACTAACAGCACAGTATAGTATAAATACTACAGAATCTACCGAGCAACACTGTAGCAATGAGTAACACACAGTTAATTTCTACTTCCTATCCCTTGCTTGCTAGAAGACTTTCTTACTTACAAAGATCTTTTTCCTAAGTCCCCTCCATCCACATATTCAATACTTTTCTGATTCTATGATCTAGAGATTTTGACTTCTAGTTCCAAGATATAAGGAACTCAAGATATTGAGTAACTTGAAAGTTTAAGATGAAAAAAAAGTTTAGAGCATCACTATTGGCAATGCTTTATTAGATAATTATTGGATCCTGTGGGTTCTTCTGGACATTGTAGGACGTTTAGCAACATCTCTGGCCTAAACACGCTGAAATACCATAGACCCTCTCCAAGTTGTGACAATCAAAAATCACTCTAGACATTACCAAATGTTCCCAAAGAGCCCAGATCATTCCTGATTGAAAACCACTATTTTAGAATGACTTGAAAGTTACAAAGTTTTCCACAGGAACTGAAGTGAAGAACCTGCAACACCTGAGTATTGTAAAATTGCAAATGCTGGTTGAGGAGGGGGATTGGGCAGCTGTGGGACCCCCATCTCTTTTTCTCCAGCAAAAGGAAACTGAAAACACAGGAAACAGGGTGCAAGCACTGGCTACTGCGGGAGCATCCAACACAGCAGAACACACTGACATGAACCCATAGTCTCTACCTCCAAGTATTCCAATCTCTTTCCCTAGAAACACACAGTAGAACAACTCAAATCCACAAGTATGTTTCTTCACCTTCATTTCTCTGCCTGAAGGCTTTAATCTTAACATGCCTACTCTAAAATCCACTTTACCTTTTTCTTTTCCCAAATCCCTATTTCTTCTTTTTAAAATTATGCCCAAAAGAAGTGATTTGAAATTCCCACACACCTAAGAAAACAATTCTCATCACTGAAGGACAGACTCACATTATTTAACATGTGCTAGAATGCTTCATAGGCTGGGAGAAATGACTTTACCATTCAAGGACCTGAACTTTTTAGAATTTCCATTTGTATCATAATTATGTTTTTAATTCAGATGGATTTATAGTCCATATATCCATTTCAGACTCAAGGCAATTTGACTGTGTAACCTGGACAGATCTCTTAATTTTTAAAATCATCTTAATCATGTGTAAGTGTATACAGTGGTGTTAAGTATATTCACATCATCGTGCAACAGATCTCTCAGCTCTTTTTCATCTTGCAAAAGTATTAACAAAGCTCTAAATCCATTAAAGAACAACCCCCTCCCAATTTTCCCCTCCCCTTGGCCCCTGGCAACAACTATTCTACTTTTTGTTTCTATGAATTTGACTATCTCATGTAAGTGGAACGATATAGTATTTGTCTTTTTGCCACTAGCTTATTTTCACTTAACATAATATCCTCCAGGCTAATTCATGTTGTGTGTCAGACTTTCCTTCCTTTTTGAGGCTGATAATATTATATAGATATATAGATATCACATATTGATTATCCTTCTGCTGATGAACCCTTGGCTTGCTTCCACCTCTTGGCTATTGCGAATATGCTGCTATGAACACTAGTGTTTAAATATGTCTTCAAGACTCTGTTTTCAATTCTTTTGGGTCTATACCAAAACTGGCATTGCTGGATCATATGATAACTCTATTTTTAAATTTTTGAGGAGCTACCATACTGTTTTCTCTTGCTCAAATCCTTTCACCCTTTGGAATCTGGATTTTCTTGCCTGCCAAATTATCATTTTCACAAATGAGGTTAAATGAGATGATCTCTAGGAAACATCTTGGCTTGAATAGTACCCCTGGAGAGAACCTCAGCCACCAGGCCAGCATGCCCCCTTCTCTGTATGATCAAGTCTTTGCAATGGAAAAACTTCTGATCCTTATTCTCCAAAACCATTTTCAATATAGATCTTACATTTGTCTGTCACCAAACTCCCAATTCACTGCTAACATTTCTAGATTGTCTTTAAAGAAAAAAGCAGAGCCAAATGTGTAGATTTGTTTGCTTTTCCCCCACCAAGGGACCTTAGAAGGTGAGCTCACCTAGAGTAGCATGGCTTGCAGACTCACCTCTGACATCAAGAGTTCCACCAAAAAGAAGCAACTCAACTGCACAGAGCCTTCTGAGTCAGGAGAAGACAGGCACTTCTTTTGGTGAATATCAAAATGGATACCATTCATCTCAGGTCATTTCTCTCACTGAAGTTATCAGTGATCATATCACCCAACTGTGAAATTCTAAGAAATAGCCATAGTTTATGAAATACCCAAAACTGACATCTACTTTCACAAACTCAGTAAGATATTTTTCCTAATGAAGCAGAACTGCAATTAGCCCCTGATTTTACCAACAGTGGCTCCAACCCCAAATCCAGAGAGACTTCTTGCCACTGAAAAGGGCCAAATATCTCTGGTCTTTCGATCCTTGCTGCTCAAAATGTGGCCCCTGGATTAGCAGCAATGGACTCCCCTGGGAGCATATTAGAAACACAAACTTTCAGATCCAAGCCAGATTTATAGAAACAGAATCTGCATCTTGACAAGATCCCCTGAGAGTCTTACACACATTCAGGTTTCAGAAGGACTGTTTCAGACCACATAGATAACAGAATTCATAGCAATGTGAGAGGAGAGATCAATAAAACCCTGTTTGAAAACTCTACCATAAATGCTAGTAAAAAGGCTGCTCTCTGTTATTTGTGGGTGGGCTGAATCAATCAATGTGCACCCCTGTCTTTTCACAGCGAGGCAGTAAAACCCTTTGCTTTGCAGTTAGACCCTGAAATGGGTTTGCTTCTCAGCATGGTAGATGAATTTGTCTTAGAGGCCAAAAATGACCACCACACAGCTGATCAAAACTCAATCATTGCTGTCGTACAGAAGACATATCTGTGGCACAAATTAACTGTCTCAAACACACACAAAACTCCTGAGCATCCTAACAAGAAGCTGATGCTATGTGGTCCTCCACTCATGGCATCACATCGTTCAGGGTGATCCTCTGTGTGTCCTGGAATCATCCCCTCAAATTCCTCAACCATCATTCAGACTCATATTAGTTTTCAGTGGAGATTATTTTTTATTTATTCATGATTTGCACAGACGCTACTTCCAAAAAGGATTTGTTGTGGTTTACAAAGGTAAACACATTGTAAACAAGACAAGCAAAATTAAAGCAGCATTTTAAAATGGGTTACGAGTCTTAGGAGACAATGTGTATTCCCACTCTCAATGTCTCCTTTCTCACCTTCTCTCTGCCTCCACTGCTCCTCCTCGGGAAGGGAGAAAGGGGTTAATGTGACTGATGAATTTGAAATAAACCAGGCATGCTCAGCGCAGCTCCTCTTTTTTGCCTCTTGGGAGTAAGTATGCACGCAGGGTGTGAAACTTTAATCCTGCTCCTTCCTGGCATAAGTCCCACCTAGACACCACCGCCACCCCCTACTCCACATGGGAGACCCCAGGCAGCCACACTGCTTGGGTCCAGCATTGCCCATGGCTAGATGGGCGAGTCTATTTATTTCTGCTCTTATTAGAAGTCCACTTGCACAAAGATGTGAGCTACATTCTGCAACCTCACTTCAATCAGTTTTAAAAGTGATATTTTGGCCTCCTTGTGCTCCCTTTGTCATATTTATCAATTAAGTCAGAAATCAAGGTGGGGAAAGAGGTGCTATTTACTGAGCCTCTTTAAAATCCCAACCAGAAGAATCAGAAAAACTAATGCTACATGGTGCTTAGGATACTTGCTAATACTGGTCAGGAAAAAACAGTTCTGGGCCAGGAGCAGTGGCTCATGCCTGTAATCCTAGCACTTTGGGAGGCCGAGGCGGGCAGATCACCTGAGGTCAGGAGTTGGAGACCAGCCTGGACAACATGGCGAAACCCAGTCTCTACTAAAAATACAAAAATTAGCCAGGCATGGTGGCAGGCACTTGTAGTCCCAAATACTCAGGGAGACTGAGGCAGGAGAATCACTTGAATCCGGGAGGTGGAGGTTGCGGTCAGCCAAGATTGTGCTACTGAACTCCAGCCTGGGTGACAGAGCAAGACTCCACCTCAAAAACGAAACGAAACCAAAAAAAAACAGTTCTGAATTTTCTGCCTTCTAGGGCAACCATGTGAGCATGACTGGTGTGGTGGATATGACGGGAGCCATTCCGCACTCACTCCACCCTCCTCTCACCTGTCTTCCTCTCCCATATAGCCTGGAAAATCTAAAATCTACCCTTTCAAAATCATGTTAACTGGAATAGGCTGGGGGACTCTGTTTGGCCAATAGGACATCCTCTAGAGGAAGCAGGTACTGCCTCCTCCACTTTTCCCTTCTTCTGTGGGAACAGGTGTGTGATACCTGAGACACAGCAGTCGTCACTAAGAACAGCCCAGGAGGAAGAGAGGAGGGACCTGGCAGCACTCAAGGCTGTACCAGCCCCTGACTGCCCACTCCAGCTGGCTTCTAACTCAAGACAAAGAAGCCCCTAACTTGTCAAATCACTGGTACACATGGTTATATGGTTCCAGAGAACACTAACTGAAAGATACATATATGTATCTTTCATTGTATATATCACTACAAATAAATTTATATAGATATTGATCTGTAGATTGCTCTATATAACATTACGGAAATACTGCCCAAGATTGTTCCATAGGCTGGTCACAGTGGCTCACACTTGTAATGCCAGCACTTTAGGAGCTCAGGGAAGAGGATTGCTGTGGTCAGGAGTTCTAGACTAGTCTGAGCAACATAACGAGACCTTGTCTCTACAAAAAAAGTATTTAAAAAAATTAATAAAGTTTAAAAAAATATTTTTCCATACAATATTTCTCATATTCAGAGAAAAAAATCAAAAAGAACAAAATATATATATACATATATTAAAATCATATACGTGTATATGGACATATATACACATATATAATGTTTATATTACCACAAAATCTTGAAGAAATACAACTCAACTAATTTGAAGCTCACTCTACTTTTAGAAGACTAAAGAAATGTTTAAAAAAAATTAGCTGGGCATGGTGGCACACCTCTGTAATCCCAGCTACTCGGGAAGCTGAGGCAGGAGACTCGCTTGAACCTGGGAGGCGGAGGTTGCAGTGAGCTGATATCAGCCCACTGTACTCTAGCCTGGGTGACAAAATGAGACTCCGTCTCAAAAAACAAAATAAAATTTGAAAACTGAAGAACAGGAAGAGGATGAAGAAGAGGAAGAGGAAGAAAGAGGAGGAGGAGGAGGAACAGGAGGAGGAGAAAGAGAAGGAGAAGGAGAAGGGCCAGAATAGGCCAGGGGCGGTGACTCATGCCTGTAATCCCAGCACTTTGGGAGGCTGAGGAGGGCAGATCACTTCAGGCCAGGAGTTCAAGATCAGCCTGGGCAACATAGCAAAACCCCGTATTTACAAAAATACAAAAATTAGCCAGGCATGGTGGTGCACACATGTAGTCCCACCTACTCAGGGAGGCTGAGGTGGGAGGAATATCCAGGTGGGAGGCTGAGCCCAAGGAACTTGAGGCTATAGTGAGCCATAATCACACCACTGCACTCCAGCCTGGGCAATAGAGTGAGACCCTGAAAAAAAAAAAAAAAAAGAAAGAAAGAAAAGAAAAGAAAAACAATATGGCCAGGTGCAGTGGCTCATGCCTATAATCCCAGCATTTTGGGACTCCAAGGTGGGTGGGTCAAATGTGGTCAGGAGCTGGAGACCAGCCTGGGCAACATGGCAAAACCTGTCTCCACTAAAAATACAAAACTTAGCGAGGCGTGGTGGCGAGCGCCTGTAATCCCAGCTACTTGGGAGTCTGAGGCAGGAGAATCACTTGAACCAGGGAAGCAGAGTTTGCAGTTAGGCAAGATACTGCCACTGCACTCCAGCCCAGGGGAACAGAGCAAGACTCTATCTTAAAATAAAGTAAAATAAAATAAAATAGAAAATTAAAACTAAAAGTTATAATAATTACTTCCAAGTATGTCCCAGGATCTGTCCTTGTTCACCATACATCCTGCCACAGCCCACGTGGACAAATGCAGACCCACAGTGGTGAAATGGCACACCACAAGCCCCTCAAACTTCAAAGGAGCTTTTACTGTGTTATACTAGGTGCAAATATGCATTACTTAAATGTTCATATATTAAAGAAAGATGATCATCAAATGTTGGCATGCAGAAAGTTCTCATGATAAAACTTTGAGTCCTGAGAAAATTTAATTAATCAGGTTATAACGTTACTAAAACACTGATCAAAATGTTCCTGTTCAATGTTTCCCAGGAGTGCTCTCCTACACAATGTTTTAGTTTCCCATGCAATGTTTCCTTTCTTTTTTCCAATTATAGAAAAGATATGTTTAAGGGTTTTCATACTTGGAAAGAGCAAACTCTCTCTCACTCCACTCTCTGCCCACACCTAGGATAAGTTTGAATTCTACTTTGTCAGAGCACCGTCCCTTACAGTTTGCAGAACACTGGCACACACAGAATCCCACTTGGTCTTCAAAATGTTACAGCGAGAGAAACAAATGTGCTAATCCCCACGTGGAAACAGAGGCTGGGAGAAGCCAAGGGGTTTGTCTGAAGTCCCATGATCAGTTGTTGGTAGAGAGGGACTAATATACAATTTTTTTGCCTCTTTATCTGGTGCTCTTTCTAAGGCATGGGGCCAGTTCTAGCCCCTGTCTTCTCTGTCATGTGAAGTCAGGGCTGGCAGTTAATGGGACACACCAGGGAGGTGGAAGAGCCAGCACTACCCTGCTTAACTGATGGCTGAACCATGCCAATCATTATTGATCCTGAATATCACCCAATCAGAGTTGTGGCTTTGTCTTCTAGAAATGCATCCTTTTCTTCCTTTTCCTACCTGGTTTGCCATTCCTACTCTTTTCCATGTCAAATCACAAATTTCTTGCCCCCAAAGAATCACATTTTCTCTCTCTCCTTATATGTAAGATATAATTACAAATTATGGTCTAGTTGCTAACCTTGCTTCTTCTTAATACCTACAAAGCTTTCTCTATGCTCCTAGTCAATACTAAGCCTCTCTCCTTGCAGAAGCTAAGGCATTTAGTGGTTATAAATACTGCTGTATCTCATCTATGACCACATCTCTTCTACAGTTAAAACTGCCAGAATGTTAACATAGAATTTCAAAAGATTAAGATATACAATTACATTCCATTCCAATGGTTTGTACGTTGCTGCAGATGTTTGTTTCTGCTCGTAATTACTAACCTACTACCTGATTTTTTTCTTTCCTCTGAGGTTATAATGAGAAGTTAGAAAGACGGACAGGAAGATTAAGAAAGGGGTGGGTGGTGAAAAATGTAATACAGAAGAACAGCTTTGTGAAAAATAAGAAAGATTTTAACCTGTTATTTATTGGGAAGTGTCTCACATCATAATTGGTCAACACTGCTCATGTTCTAAGGGTGCAATGGTCTCTAATTTGTACGGAGGTAGTCTATCAAACCTACTTTAAAAGGTTTAGGGAATAATCTCATTTTGATCATGTTTTGATGACTTTAAGGCAATTCTGCATTCTGCGTTCTGCGCTGTTGGAAAACTCTGCTGAATGTGGCACATCCTTTGGTTTCAGTTGGTTCTCAGGGCTTCTTGCCAAAGAGCCATGCACTGTAGAAGGAAGCTCAAGGGCCCTGGGGTCAGAAAGGCATGGGGTTGAGGCCCTTAGTAAGTCACTTAAACTCTCTGAGCCTGTTTCCTCATCTGTAACATAGGGAAAATAATCTCCATCTCGTAAGGTCATTGAGAACATTAAGTGAAATAATATATGTAAGATTTCTGATTCTCAAACTACTGTAGCTCCTACTGAGATCCATTTAATAGAAAGCAGAATTCTCCTAGGTTTCTTAAAGGATGTGTCCTAATGCAGTTTGCATTCATCAATTTTTTTCAAAAAAAAAAAAAAGCAATTTAATCAATATCTTTAAAAAAGACAAGGGCCGGGTGCGGTGGCTCACTCCTGTAATTCCAGCACTTTGGGAGGCCGAAGTGGGTGGATCACAAAATCAGGTGATTGAGACCAACCTGGCTAACACGGTGAAACCTCGTCTCTACTAAGAATACAAAAAAAATTAGCCGGGTGTGGTGGCAGCGCCTATAGTCCCAGCTACTCGGGAGGCTGAGGCAGGAGCATGGCGCGAACCCAGGAGGTGGAGCTTGCAGTGAGCCAAGATCGCGCCACTGCACTCCAGCCTGGGCGACAGAGTAAGAGTCCATCTCAAAAAAAAAGAAGAAGAAGAAAGAAAAAGAAAAAGAAAAGAAGGAGGAAAACAAGTGAATACTCTTTCTATTCCTTTCCTTCCCTTGCACACGTCACTTTACACTCCTACCTTGCACTGGCAGTATTGCTTTACACTAAAAACAGCTCAAATGCTGAGACTGTGTCTCACTTCTGGTCTTCCCAAAACCAGCAGAGTACCTAGCACGGAATATGCGCTTCATATGCACTTGCTATTTTTCTTCTTGATGGGCAACCACTACCAGAAAAGTTAAATCTCAGGGCTGTTGTTAGTGGATGTTCTCCGTTTCGATAGGGTTCTGCCTGTGATTTTGACAAAGTAAGTCTGCAATGATGCTACCGAAAATGGGATGAAAGGGAGATCCAAGTTTTCAAAGTAAATAGAGGCAAAGAGCAGCAAGAAAATGAAAAACAACTGGGACATTTACATGGAGTCCAGGTATCACTCTACAGATTGATTATTATTTTCAAAGTGATAAATGAATCTGTACAGTGGAAAGACTCACCAATCACTCATTCAACCAAATGATTAAACTTAACATCACTAATGAACAGCAAGGTGCATGTAACATAAAACACCCAGCATTGCCTCTGACATAGTCAGACCAACAATATTTTGTCTGAATTTAATCAAGCCTCTAGACTGATCTTCTAGTGTACAAGAAATATAGGGAATGGAGGATCAAGGTAAGTCACACCATGAGGAAATGATCATCTAGAATGTGGAACATTAGGCTTGCCCCTTCAAAAAGTCTCTGCCATGGAAAAAGAAAAAGCTGAGGCACAGTTCTGGACTATAGAAGGCTAAAGTGGCTAACAGCCAAATGCAATGCGTGAATGAATCTTGATTAGTTCCTCATTTAAAAAAAAATATTATTATTAGCCCGGGAAACATGATGAAACTGTGTCTTCACAAAAAATTAGCTGGGCATGGTGGCACACGTCTATAGTCTCAGCTACTTGAGAGGCTGAAGTGGGAGGATTGCCTGAGTTTGGGAGGCAGAAGTTGCAGTGAGCTGAGATTGTGCCACTGCACTCCAGCCTGGGTGAAAGAAAGACCCTGTCTCAATCAATCAATATAAAAGACTTTCAGAGGACAATTGAGGAAATTTGAATAGGCCTGAATATTTAATGATATTAGGGAATGATTATGAACTCTCTTAGGATGTCGATGTTCCTTCAGTTATGTAAAAGAATACCCTCATTTTTAGAAGATGCCCTAGCAGTGTCTGCAATTACTTTTAGAGGGCTTAGCCTCCCATCATCCCCCAAAATATATTTCTATACATACATATACTCACGCACAGGTTGATAAAGCAAGCATGACAAAATAAGCAATCATTGGGTCTACATGGTAGGTATACTGGTGCTTATTGTACTATTGTTTCAACTTTTCTGTGTGTTTAAAATTTTGTCTTAATAAACGTTAGAAAACATGAAGGCAAGGTATTAAGCAAGCTATTCTTCTCTACCCAGAAAGGAAATTCCTTTCTCTTGCAGGTAGTAATAAAAATAAGTTATAAAACTCTTTTTCTGACCCATTGAACCAGTTAGTGGGGATTACTGAGGACTCAAACACCCCTCTATAACAGCTTCTGGGGACAGTAACTATACCGAGGACAAAGCATAGCCCTCTTATATTGGATATCATTTACGCTGTCCTTTGAAATCTTACTATTCCAAATCAAGGGTCCTATCAGCACATCGCTAATAAACTGCTAAATATAGCTAGTATTTGTTTATTTACCATTTTAATTTTTTTAGGAGATGGGGTCTCACTACGTTTCCCAGGCTGGTCTCACGCCCCTGGGTTCAAGCAGTCCTCCTGCCTCAGCCTCCTCAGTAGCTTGGACTACAGGCACACACCACCACACCCGGCTTCCATTTCAGTTTTTTTCAGTAAAGGAAAATGCTTTAGCTTGTTTAGGTTGCACTCCAGCAGAGAAAAACAAAAATCTCATCTGGTACGACAGCCATTGATCCTTCTTATGGGTTTAAACCCATCCCTTGGAAGTTCAGTTTTGAAGAACCAGCTACTACAGGGAAGGGCTGACAACCTCGAATGTCTAGGATATAAATTTTCATACCCTCCACAACTGCTGCCTGGCCTAACAGGAGCCCCCTGTACTTAACTCAAGCACCCCGTCCACTGATGCTGACTTATGCAAGTCAGCACAACAAATCCCAGAGCCACAGCTTTTCCGAAAAATAGGAATGGATTCTTCTCCCAAGTTCATACAATTGAGGGTTTTTGACAGCAATAAAATAGCTTTGGATAAACCTTATAACCTGTGGTGTTGCTTCTTCATAAAGATAAGCCAGTCATTTGACATTATTCAAATTTTGTTGTTGTTTTAGACAGTGGTGCAGGTGACATAAAAAAAAAAAAAAAAAAAAAAAAAAAAAAAAAACAGGCATGAATCCCAGCACTTTGGGAGACCGAGGAGGGTGGATCACCTGAAGTCAAGAGTTCAAGACCAGCCTGACCAACATGGTGGAACCCCATCTCTACAAAAATACAAAATTTGGCCAGGCATGATGGGTACCTGTGATCCCAGCTACTCAGGAGGCTGAGGCAGGAGAATCGCTTGAACCCGGGAGGCAGAGGTTGCAGTGAGCCGAGATCATGCCATTGCACTCCAGCCTGGGTGACAGAGCAAGACTCCGTCTTAAAAAAAAAAAGAAAGAAAGAAAATAAAAGAAAGAAAGAAAGAAAGAAAAAGAAATACAGGTATAAAGGCAATAAAGCATGATGTATGTAGTCTGGCCACGCCACCATCCCTGCTGCTCTGGACGGAAATCAGAAGCAGCAGCAGATAGAAGCAGAAAATCATTCAAAACTTCACACACGAGGTACTGCTATTCCTTCCTCAACAAGTGTATTAGAATATAAACTTGACAAATTGGAGCTTTTCCATAGGTAGGTAGCAACAGAGAGAAGCATCGCCCCACAGTTTAAAGTTTATGTTACTTGGGAAAAGACAAACATGATGTATGAGTCTGAAAATTAGTTTCAAGAACTCTCCACTAACTGATTCTCTCCCAAACTGAAAACACACCACAGCAAGGCTAAAACATAAAATAAAGTGAACTTTAATCTATAATATACATGAAAATGTGAAAGAAAATGCTTCCTTTTGATTTTTATAAGGAAAGTAAGTTTCAGTGTGAGTGAAACATATCTGAGAGAACAGGAAAGTCTTACCTAGGTACAAAGAGGAGTTCTCTTTCTTGACATTGTCATCTAAGTAGGTTGGTCCCAGGGTATAAATAGGTGTGGAGCCCATTCCAATGAGAATCTGCGCGCAAATGAATAAAGCCACATAGACCCAGTGATTATTTCCTCCCGAGTCCTTCGGACAGGCCGGAGGCTCCAAAGTGGCGGTGGAGTTGCCACCCTGACATAGGCCGTCGTTGGGGGCCGAGGCGTTCAACTCTTGGATCTGGTAGGGGGGCGAGATGAAGTGAGGTAAGGCGAAGAGGGCTGCCCCGAAGGCGATGAGGAGTCCACCCACGGCCAGCCACAGGGGCCGCCGACCCCGGCCGCCGAAGTAGCTGACGAACACCACCACCACCAGGTTCCCAATGTCGAAGCAGCTGACCAGCAGCCCTGACTCGGAACTCTTCAGACTGTAGCGCCTTTCAATGGTGGTAATTACGCTGCTCAAGTACCCAGAGACCATCAACGCCTGGATGAAGGTCAGAAAGCACATGCACACCAGAAAGCAACGGGAATCCGTGAGGACCACGTAGAGGCACCTTCTCTCCTGGAGCGTGGCCAGGGCGGAGGACACCGAGAAAGTTTTGCTGAGGTCCACCCTGTGGTTACAGTCCCCGAGCCCCGCCGAAGTGGACGGGGCAGAGGGACTGGGGGCCAACTGGTTCGGGCCTTGCTTCAACTCCTCGTGGCCAGAAGAATCCGCACAGCCAAAGGCCCGCTTGGCGTCTCCACTAGTGGGACTGAGGCTCGGCCGGCAGGAGGCGCTGCTGAGGACCGGTAAACTCTTAGACCTGAAGGTCTCCGGCTCACCCCTCTCTTGGACAGCTCCTGCGGTGGCCGGCGCCTCCAGCTGCTCTCCCGGCCCGGGCTCCAGTCCAGTGCCTTCGTCCATGGCGCTTACAATTCAGATTCGAGAGCTGATGGCACCCAAGCACTCCGGCACGTTTCATCCACCGGCACGAGGGGCCGAAGCCGGGACCACTCAGTCTTGCCCACCTGGGACTGGGGCTGGGGGCGCAGGGCCGCGCAGCAGGGCATCCTCACCAGCTGGAAGGAGCCCAGTGCATCCTGATCACAGACGCTACTCCAAGGCTCCGCAGCCGCGTGCCACCGGGGGCAGGGGTCCGCGCGGTCCTGCGATGAGCCCTGCTCGGCGTCCCTCTCCGGGAGGTAGCTTGAGGCAGGCGTCTCGCGCGTCCAGGGCTCATCCCCTCCGCCGCCGCCGCCGCCGCCGCTCGGCCCGCGGCCAAGAGCGAGTGCACCCCGCGCCGGGCGTGGGGGACACTTAGTACTGCTGCCCGCACCGCATCCCACCTCGCTGCGCCAGGGGTACCGGGTCCTCGCTGCCTGGGCTTGCAGCACCCTCGGGAGTGAAGCTGCCAACCTGAAAGGCAGAGAGAGGGCGGTCAGCGAAGACCAGCTGCGACTTGGGGCTAGCGTCCCAGAGCCCCGGGGACCAGCGTTAGGCGACCCTGAACGGTCCCTAGAGGAACGGAGGAGTGAGCCGGGAGCGGAGCCCCGAAGGACTAGGCAGCAGCCGGTTGCAGTCTCTAGTCCGGGAACAATAAGCAGCAGGCGGTCGGCGGAGACTCTACCTCATTGTCTGCCGCGGACCTGCCCCCGCCCCGCCCCTTTTGCCTTAAACATTGCGTTTGCTTTTATATGTTAATAATTATCAACGTGGCAGCTCTGACTCAGAGGCAGTGTCTTTTATTCGAGTGAACTAATTGCAACCTTTTCGTACTCCTACTCCATTACTCAAAATAGAAAATGCCCAAAAGAACAAAGGAAACTTTTTCACAGACACACAATGTATTCCTTGTCCCAATCTTTTATAAAAGGAAAAAAGAGGGTGGGGGTAAACTACGTGTGTAGAAATGTGTGTGCACACTGGCGTGCGCTGGCACGTGTGTGCGACTAGATTTGAATCTGCTCCACCAGAGACACGCATTCAAAGCCGAAGGCAGCAGCAAAAAGGTCAACATGCTTGCCTCTTTATTCCCAACACCAAAAATAACCCCCTGCCCGAAAGAACTCTTCAATTACAAATACCAGGGGCATTCGAGGCTGTGGCCCGCACTAAGTCCCAGAGCGCAGTATCAAACGAAACCGAAAATCCGTCTGCTTTGTCGAGAGCTAGGGAAGCCACAACCAAACAAAGAGATCCCGGCACGCTGACAGAGCGCGCGCTAGGAGCCCACGGAGCCGGCTGGGCGCAAGCCGGCCGTTGGGGAGGTGTGCTATTGACTGAGCGCACCCCGCGAGCGTGGGCCTGGGGAGCGTGCGCGCGTGCGCGGTTACACACACACGCACACACACAGACACACACACCCTGGCGTGTTGGAACCGCTCTTGCGATCCCGCACCCAGCTTGAATTCAGCGAGAATTGAAAACAGGTGTGCCCCCGGGGTAAGCTTCCGCCCCTAATCTTGGGGACCCCCACTCCACTCCTCCAGCCTGGGGCGAGGACAGGGGTCAGAATATGCACCAGGTGGAAGAGTGCCGAGCTTCACTACACTGGGTTTCATTTTGCGGTTCGCCTTTGTGATGCTGCTGAGAAAAGAAAGCAGGAAGGGCAAGGGAGAAAGGCAGAGAGGCTGGGCGGCCAAGGGTGGCCTCTCCGGCATCTCCCTCAGCTGTGCTGGGCCAAACCCTCTCCCAGATTCCCGGCCTGCCAGCCACTCACAATCCCGGGCTTCCCCGCCGCTGCCTTGCCCAGGCGCCTTGCCGGGGAACCCCACCAGCCGCTGCGTGAGGAGCCGGGGAATCCCAGCAAACTCTCGCCGCGTGCTGGGGGCGTCCGAACCCCCTGCCTGGGCGAGCGCCCTCACAGCAGCGCAGACTCGGATGGACACACGGATCCCAGCAGGGAGCTCTTGAGCAGGCGTGGAATCCCAGGGACACCCCCTGCGCGCACATCACACACACGCACACCCTACACACACACACACACACACACACACACACACACATACACACACACACACAGCTCGTAGGAGGACAAGACCGCCGGCGACAGCCCGCCGCGCTGCCCGGGCGCTCAAGCCGCGGCTACTCACTAGCGAGTCTGTCAGTCTGTCTGCCTGGCTGAGTGGAGCGGCGGGAGGGGGGCACTGAGCTACGGGAATAGTTGGGAGCCGCGTGGGGAGGCAGCCTCGGTCCAGCCGAAGAGAAATCAGTGAATGAGGCTGTGACTCAGACTGAACTCTTCCCCCCACCCCTCGCCTGTCACCCAAGCCTCTCCTCCACTCTAAACAGACACACGCGCACAGAGACGCGCCCGGAGAGGAGCAGCCGAGGGCGCAGGCGCGAGGGCAGCCACCCAGCCCAGCCCTCCCACAGCCAGCCACCCCGCTGCCCTTCACCTGCGCGGCCGCGGGGGCCGAGGAGCGCTGAAGCCCCGAGGGGGCCGGTCTCTAGAAAAGTCAGCGGCTGAGGCTGACAGCCCACTCTGAATAAATAAATCATTTCTGATTGTTTATTCCGTGCCTTGGGCACCCACCATGTCTCATTCACCATAGTAGGTTCTGGGACCAAAGATAAACAACACAAGATATTTGGTAGGAAGAAACCTCTGACTTGTGGGGAAAATACTCATGTAAATGGCTTAAAACAACGTGGTACATTCTATGCAGCCTGCTACTGGAGAAGCCAGTATCCATTAGCCTTCATTTCCAGGCAGCAGGAAGAAGAGAGGCACCGGGGTATGGTGCTGCCGGTCAATAGGTAGATGAGCTGCCTGGAAGATTGCAGGGACGGGGCAGAAGACCAGACTGCAAGAGTGGCTGAGGAGCAAAGGACACCACGGGTTTCCTAAGTTGTGGACTGTCAAAACTGTGGAGGCAGTGATGTTCCAACTTCCTCACCAGACAGCTGGCATTGGCAGTGACAGGTAGACAGATGTGGGGCCACACCACAGGCACAGAAGTGGGTTGGGAGGCAGTCTGAAAGCAAAATGTGATGAGGCATTGGCAGGGGGCATGGAGAGGAGAGAACTGGGCAGCTGATGCAGTCTGCAAGACGAGAAAACGGGCCAAGGTGGGATGACTCCCAAGTTTCTAGCACCAAGTTGGGTGACTAGGTGCCTGAGAGCCAATAAAAGCACAGGGGGAGAAACATGCTTGAGGGGAAAGATGGTTCTCATCTACATGTGTTGAGTTTGAAATGTTTGGGTGACATCCCGGTGTACATGTCCCATAAGCCATTGGACACACAGGAGGTTTGGACTAGGGATATTGACCAGTAGTCGTCAGCCCAAAGGTGGCACAAGAAAGGGTGGAATGAATAGGGAAGATCACCCAAATTGTGAAGAGATCTAGGAGAAGAGGGAACAGCCAAAGGAGGGAGACTGGAAGCAAGGTCAGAGAGGTATGGGACGCATCAGAAAAGCCAAAAGAGCAGACAACTGTAAAAAGGGAAGTGTCAGATGTGCACAGACTGTAGGGAAGACAAACAGGATGATAACTGGAAAAAAAAAAAAAAAAAAAAGAGTATCTGCGGGCACTGGTGACCACTGACAGAGTAGGATAATGCTCTAATGGAGGAAAGGAGGTTGCTCACAAGTACCAGTGACAATGCTGGCCACTGCTGCCAAGTCAAGGCCCCTTCACTGGCCCTTGGCCTTACCCAATGAGAGCATTGTCTCCATTTTACAGATGTGACAAGTGTGGAGAGGTTAAGTAACTTTGTGTAGGCACACAGCTAGTCTGTAGACCATATGAACCAATGTGCTCCAAAAGACTATGTTCTTACTTAACCTCTTAAACCTGACTCTCTACTCTCTCTCCTGTCATTGAATAGCATCCTGACTCATCAATGCACCTTGATTCTGTTGATTATCTCCCTTTAGTCCAACAACCATATTATCTACAGCAATCCTTAGAGAACAATTAAGGCCTGCTGACAGTAAAGAACACTCAGTGTGTATTTGAAGTTCACGCTGAGACAGCATCGATCTTCTGGCAGCTGCAAGACTGACGTATCAACCGAGGCATTTCTTCATTCCCTGCCCTTGTCTCCTTCTCTTGAGATCGCCATCAGGCCCAGTCACTTTTCTACAAACAGACAATAGGACTCCTGCTGCCACCCTGCCCAGATTTTAGTCTTCTGCTGATAAAGTGGGCAAAGATATGTGGCACTTCCTGAACCTAAATACTCTTCTGCGCTCATTCTAAATCCAAACAGAATCAACCTACCTCCTATTACCTCCTTGCAAGCTCTGTGCCCCATTCTCTCATTTCAGGCTCAGCTTCAGACATCAGTAAATTCAATGTGATGCATCAGGTGCCATCGCAGGACATCCCTACTTGAAAATCAAGCAATCATGTCCCTGAAACACACTGTCTTTATTCATGGTCAATTACCATAGTTAAAGTAGATGCAACTGGGAGGCTGAGACGGGCGGATCACGAGGTCAGGAGATCGAGACCATCCTGGCTAACCCTGTGAAACCCTGTATCTACTAAAAAATATAAAAAACTAGCCGGGCAAGGTGGCGGGCACCTGTAGTCCCAGCTACTCAGGAGGCTGAGGCAGGAGAATGGCGTGAACCCGGGAGGCGGAGCTTGCAGTGAGCTGAGATCGCGCCACTGCACTCCAGCCTGGGCGACACAGCGAGACTCTGTCTCAAAAAAAAAAAATTGTGACACGTGGGAAAGCACAAGAAAATATGACCTACACATGGGGAAGAAAGCAATCAATAGACACTGTCATTGAGGAAGGCAAGATGCTGGATGTACCAGACAAATACTTTAAATTTATGGTCTTAAATATGTTCCAAGAACAAAGGAAAACTTTTCTAAATAATTTAAAGNCTCTAAGATCCTATGGATTTTTTTATTGCCACTAATAGAAAGGTCATGATTTACAGACAAAATTTTAAAAGTTCCGATTTTACTCACATAAGAAACAAGAAGAAAACATTCAGCAAGAAGCATTTCTTTTGCTTTATCGTTCCCAGCTAAATATGACTTTAAAAAAGACAAATTTTAAAAGGTCCGATTTTACTCACATATGAAACAAGAAAACATTCAACAAGAAGCATTTCTTTTGCTTTATCTTTCCCAATTAAATATGACTTTGAAAAAGACCAGCACTCCTCATTAGCCCTAATTGTCTGATTAATACAAAGAAACGGACTCATATCATGGGGTTCCACTACCCCTAAGATAGTGTTTACTACCCTTATTTCACTCAATGTTTATAGTTAGTTTGACCAGAATGCCTGCCTTGTTTGACATTTTGGGAGAGGAAGCATTGAAGACTGTAAATCCTCTTCAAACTTGCAGACTTAACGTTTGCTTCTTCCAAGTCCATCAAGTTTATACATAAATGACTTCTTTTCTGATCTTATAACAAGTATGTAGCCTTTGGAATTTCCGGGGCAGTCTACAGGTTTAAAATCTGGCCGTCCTGGAGAATGGGCAGAAGAAACCTGAAGAGAACCTTTTCCCACCGCCCTTCCCTTCCTTCTTAAAGAAGGTTCACTTCAGAGGTCTCCCAGATACAACAAGAACCGAGTTTTTGGTTCAGAATATTTTGTAGATGCAAAATAATACATAGTTGCCAGTACCATAATTGAATTAGGTGTTGGTTGTTTAACAGGAAACACATTGGATCTTTAAGGTAGCCCCTTAATAGGACTCGGCATGTATACCCTTCCTTGGAAGTGAATTTCAGGTTGGGTAAAACCTGAGGAGGAACAGATCTGGCCCTGGGGTACAATGAATGCAGGCAATCACTCCAACCCTGGTGGCTTGAGGGCCCGGCAAGTGCTAAAAGAGTATAGTGACCAAGTGTGTCCAAAGAGACTTAGCACTGCAAGTCCCACACCCCAGGAAACCACAGTTCCATGAACACCTGGAGGCTTGGCTCCCTGTAAAGAAACTGCCACCTCCCTTAATATAATTAAGCCAGATTAGCTGGGTACTGCGGCTCACACCTGTAACCCCAGCACTTTAAGGCTGAGATGGGAGGATCCCTTGAGAACACATTTCTACTAAAAAATGTTTAAGTAGCCAGGCATGGTGGCATGTGGCTGTGGTCTCAGCAACTCAGGAGGCTGAGGCAAAAGGATCACTTAAGCCCAGGAGGTAGAGGCTGCAGTAGACTGTGATTGCACCACTGCACTCCAGCCTGGGCAACAGAGCAAGACTCTGTCTCAAAAAATAAACAAACAAAAACCAACAACAACAAAAAATAATTAAGCCAGGCTGGGTGCGGTGGCTCATGCCTGTAATCCCAACACTTTGGGAGGCTGAGGCAAGCAGATCACCTGAGGTCAGGAGTTTGAGACCAGCCTGACCAACATGGAGAAACCCCGTCTCTACTAAAAATACAAAATTAGCTGGGCATGGTAGCACATGCCTATAATCCTACTCGGGAGGCTGAGGCAGGAGAATCCCTTGAACCAGGGAGGCGGAGGTAGTGGTGAGCCGAGATTGCACCATTGCACTCCAGCCTGGGTAACAAGAATGAAACTCCATCTCAAAAATAATAATAATAATAATAATAATAATAATAATAATTAAGCCAGATACTCCAAGGCTAGTAATGGAGGAAACTTCCCTGTGAAGAGGAGACAGTTGTCTCAAAAAAAATCATGTTCCCTTGAAAGATGTTTCATAACTACCACCACTGCCACCTTGGCCTGGAAAAGAAAGAGGTCGGATGGGAAGGGGAAGGAAGCAGGTTAGGAGAGAGGCAGTCCTCCGTGGGCTGTGAGCATCTCTACATGTTTTTCTTGGGTGCACCCAGAACGCAAAGCCCTAACCACTTCTGAATATGGAAAAACTCAAACTGCGTTGTCCTCTGCTCTCATACCACAACAATCAACACAGAAGTCTTCTGTGACCAGATGTTGGCGGGGAGTCTGCACCAACAAACAAGCAATCAGTTCTGCAGCAGAAACCAGCTGGACGTCCTCCAATTCAAGTCCAGTCTGACACTATCTACCTCAAGACAGCATCAGATCCCACAAGTTGAGGGCTGAGTCCCACAAAACTCCTTCCTCTCTCCCCTAGACACCAGTGTAGGCCTGGGCCTCCGAAACGTCTGACCAACTAGCTTCAACTTGGTATTCCCACAACCCCTTTTTGGGTTTAATTTGCTGGACAGGCTCACAGAATTCAGAGAAACACTTACATTTACCAGTTTAATACAAAGGGTATCAGAAAGAACACAGATGAAGAGGCGCACAGGGGGAGCTATGTGGGGAGGCGCACAGAACTTCCATATTTGCTGTAGGTGCACTACCCCTCAGAAACCTCCACATGTTCAGCTGTCCCAGAAGCTCTCTGAATCCTGTCCTCCTGGGCCTTTTTTGGAGACTTCCTTGGATAGACATGACTGAAGACAACCACATCAGACGGTGACTGGACAAAAAGCAGATGATCTAATACTGATAGACTGAGTGGGGAAACCCAGGAAGGCCTGTCTGTCCATATTCTCCTTGGCGTCTCTGTGCTGCATTTGTTCCTTCAGGGTATGTGGCAGGACTATCTCTGAGATGAGGGTCTTATGACCTCCAATCAGAAAGACTGCCTTGGGGCCGGGAGCAGTGGCTCATGCCTGTAATCCCAGCACTTTGGGAGGCCAAGGCGGGCAGATCACCTGAGATCAAGAGTTTGAGACCAGCCTGACCAACATGGAGAAACCCCGTCTCTACTAAAAATACAAAATTAGCCGAGTGTGGCGGCACATGCCTGTAATCCCAGGTACTTGGGAGGCTAAGGCAGGAGAATCACTTCAGCCTGGGAAGCGGAGGTTGCAGTGAGCCGAGATCATGCCACTGCACTCCAGCCTGGGCAACAAGAGTGAAACTCTGTCGAAAGAAAGAAAGGAAAGAGAGAGAGAGAGAGAGAAAGAGAGAGAGAGAAAAAGAGAGAAAGGAAGGAAGGAAGAAACGAAGGAAGGAAGGAA